>NW_010972898.1:5401196-5508348 GCF_000737465.1 Haliaeetus leucocephalus
GCTGTGCCCAAGACGGCCTCCAACCATCACATCACCCTCAAGTCCTCTATTTGCAAACAACAGGTCCAGTGGAGTGCCCTCCTTAGTTGGCTCACTCACCAGGAAGTTATCTTCCACACACTCCAGGAACCTCCTAGACTCTTTCCTCTCTGCTGTATTTTATTTCCAGCAGACACCTGGTAAGTTCAAGTCCCCCACAAGAGCAAGGGCTAGCAATTGTGAGACTTCTTGCAGCTGCTTATAGAATATTTCATCTGCTTCTTCATCCTGGTTGGGTGGTCTGTAACAGACTCCTGCCATGATATCTGCCTTGTTGGCCTCCCCCCTGATTCTTACCCATAAACACTCAACCCTATTGTCACCATCATCAAGCTCTAGACAATCAAAACACTCGCTAACATACAGGGCTGCTCCACCGCCTCTCCTTCCTTGCCTATCCCTTCAGAAGAGTTTATAGCCAGCCATTGCAGCACTCCAATTGCACGAATCATCCCATCGTTCTTCCGTGATGGCAACTATATAATAGTTTTCCAGCTGCACAATGGCTTCCAACGCCTCCTGTTTGTTGCCTGTGCTGTGTGCATTGGTGTACAGGCACTTCAGTTGGGCTATTGATCCCGCCACCTTTTCGGGGGGAGAAGTACTAATTCCCACGTGACCATTCTCAGGCCCTCCTGTCATTTCTAACACATCAATAACCCTCACATCTCTGCTGCTGCATGGATCTCCATCCCCTTTCTCCAATGAGATGGCAGACCAAAGGACCTGGCTAGCACACCATCCCTCAGACATTGACATGCTGCCCCCAGGCTTATCTCTAGTGAGCCTAGTTTTATTCCTTCCACCCTTCAAATTTAGTTTAAAGCTCTTTCAATGAGCCCTGCTAACTCCTGCACAAAGATCCTTTTCCCCCTTTGAGACAGGCATACCCTATCTGTCACCAGCAGGCCTGGTGTCATGTAAACCAACCCATGATCAAAAAACCCAAAATTCTGCTGGTGACACCACACTCTGAGCCAGGTATTGATCTGCTGGCTCTTCCTGTTTCTTCCCTCATCATTCCCCGCAACTGGAAGCATAGAGGAGAACACTGCTTGTGCTCGATCCCTTAACCCTCGATCCCTGTCCTAAGGCCCTGAAGTCCCTCTTGATTGCCCTTGGACTTATTGTTGCAACTTCATTGCTGACTACCTGAAAAATCAATAATGGATAATAATCTGAGGGCCATACCAGGGCAGGAAGTTTTATCTTCACATCTTTAACCCGGGCTCCAGAGAGGCAGCAGACTTCCCTAAGAAGTGGGTCCAGTCTGCATATTGGGCCTGTTCCCAGACTGTTTCTTTGGTCATATCCATATTAATGTATCTCTCACCTCTGTTCATGGTCCAGTCCCCTACTTGGACAAGAATTGGATAAGCACCAGGATTCTTCCTTATCTGCAACCTTTTCCACAAGCCTTTCTTTCTAAAGGAAAGAAATCTAGGTTACAGACTGGAATAAAGCCATGAGATTGTCCAGATAAGCCTCTAATACTAGCTCCATTGGACTCTGGCCACAGCATCCACCAGCCGCTGTGAAGACAGCCCTCTTGTGCCCAGCAAGCCCCTGCAGTAGTCCTGTCATACTGTCAGGAAAAGATTTCAAAGAAATGAGAGCTGCTTTGTGAATTGCAGTGTGCACTCCACTGTAGTAGGACACTAGACATTTCTAAAGGTAGAGCCTGAGAGTTAAGAAAGTGATGGTGAGATGAAATGCAACATCAAAATAGAGGTATACCATTTCAATCCATCAGTTAGCATCACTGGCTAGCATCATTACATTTTCTTATCAGGTATAGATATGCAGGCAGGTGAGAACTTGAACTTGAATGTGAGCATGAGTTCAAGTTAATATTATATATATACACATATGTTTATACATAATGCATACATTTTATATAGATACATGCATATATTTTTAAACATACATGTCAATTTTTCATCTGTAAATAAAACATGGAAAGTACAATAGAGTATTTGTCTACCTTTAATTCTCTATTTTAGAGATAAATTAATTAAATTATATAATAACAGGGAGTATAAGAGTTCCTAAAAGAGACTGTTGTAAGACCAATTCCTGATTGCAATTTTTTCTTCTTGGTAGTGGGTGTTGGTGTCTAGTCCCTGAGATACTGGAGTGACTACAGCTATCGAAAAAAGATGAATAGACAGAAAAGGAGTGACTCATCAATCCAACTGACTGTCAAAATGCAGCAAAAAACTGCAACAAAAGCTCACTGCACAAAGCTCTAGGAAAGTATACTAGTCATAAATGTATCCTTATACATATAATAAAATGACAAGTCATAGTGTTTGTCATCATGGATAAAAGTGTAACTTGTTTTCCTATAAGACTTTGGATAATAATAAACTAATAGATGTTTATAAAAGACCAGTTTTTCACTTAAAAGAGTAGTGGGGCAGTAAGCACAGATTGCACGTGTACTTATGTGAGTAAAACCAATGTAAGAACTTCAGAAAAATATGAAATATGGCAGGTAGTGCACCATTTTACTGTGAGGGACATTCTTCCATATATATTCTCAATAAGGGACACCCACTGACTTTAGGCGGTCAGTGGTATTATAAGTATTACGGGATTATGCAGGTCAAAGTGATTATGATGGATGTCTACCTTTACAGAAAGTAATCAGTAAGTAATTAAGAGTAAATTATGAGTCACATTAAACTTAACCTTTGTATGTACTTCAATTTTTTATTGATGTTCCATCTCTCTACTTGTCAGTAGAAAGTTGATGTAATTTTAGTCCCTCGTTCATCTTTAAATATGTCACTTCTTTTTTTTTTAGCAGAAATCATGTTCTTTTCTCAGTTGTCGTATCACTACCATACTTGTTCTCTACAAACTGATAAAATATTTACATGATTGGAAAAAGAAGAAATAAGCAAGTCCCTTATTAAACTAGTATGATATCAGAAAGAAAGCAGGAAACTGGAAACATTACTGAAACAGAGAGACCATAAACAGTCTAACTTGCCTACAGGTCACAAAGGGTCTATAATTGTCTAACCAACTTTATAATTTTTTTTTTTCTCTTTAGGTTTTTCACAGTAACATACATACATACATATATATATAAAAAAATATGATCTCACAGGAGTCTTTTCATGGTACAGCTAAATAACTTAGGCACACATAAGAGTGTTCTGTTGGAGGCCCCATGGTGTTAGATTAAGCCTCTGTTCCACAGGTTCAGGAAGTTATGATTTTCTCAGATGCCACAGAAAACTGTCAGAAGTATAGGAAAAAAAGTGAGCAGATAGGAGAAGAAACAGAAATAAATAAATTCAACACTACATGTAAGAGAAAATAGAGATCCTGAACTGTGTTGAAGTTGCAAGAAACCAAAATGATAATGAAGACCTTATTGTTGAATTTACTGTAATGTTGATGTGATTTTATTGTGTTAGTAACAATGTGGTGGTGCACTCAGAACTGTGAATAGCTGTAAGTTTATTACTTTTGATTTAAGTAAATAAAACCAAATAGATGCAGGATTTAAACAGGCTGTAGATTTCAGGGCCAGAAAAATCTACATTAATCATGTTTGCTGTGGTAGTATGTAAAGAACTACTCACAAATATGTCTTATTGTGCTAGGCACCGCAAAAATCAATGTAAAAATCAACTATATATATTACAGACTGAAACCCAGATATAAGCAGAAGAAGTAAGGCATGCAAAAATAAATAATATGATGGCAAATACTGGTTCATTCTACGGCCATATATTTATTCACTAGATTTAACTAGGTAGAGGTAAATAAATTGGGGAAAAAAATGAAAAGGATAAAAGCAGACAGTAAGATGAAGGTGAGATGGTGGGAAGAAGATGATGGTGTAAAGACCCAAATATTTTTGCAAAACAGGAATAAAGACACACAAAGATAGGCAAAAGATGAATTTAAATAAGAATAGAGTGGTGTTATTCCACTACAGCCACAGTGCTATAATATTCTCTGAACGGACACAGTTTCTTCCTTTGTTCAATTTCCTGGTTGTTTTTGATAACTAGGATGGATTCAGTTCATCCTATCAGGAGTGGGGAGGGATATAGCTTCAAACATGAAAATGTAGGCATCTGCAGTTTGAGGCATTTGTATAAGCTCCCAGGGTAGTCCTAGTCAGCAGTGCCAATGGATTCTGTACAGCTATCCTGTCCAGCAAATGTCAGTCTTGACTAGATCATCTGTAGTATCTCCATCTGTATTGACTACAGTGGGCACTAAGTGTATAGTTCAGGTGTAGACATGTGCAAACACTAAAATTTAGGTGAACCATATTCTAGTTCTAGCATCGGTTGTTAGTACCTTCCTACATTAGAGTGAAAGGGGAAAGACCATACCGGTTTCAGTAATGCAGGCTATGGCAGTTCAAGACAAGGGAACGGATCCCAGGCAAGTTTTCTACTGCATTTCTTTTCTATGAGAATTTATGTAAAACAACACTGATATTTTAAAGTAACTTTCAATAATAGATACTTTGAAAACAACAGTTTTAGGAGGCAAGAACTGCTTTCAGTCTTTACCTTTTGAGCATAACCTGGTTCACATGCATAATGTATTTCAGTAACTGTAGTCCAAATGCTTTTGTTTTTCTAGAATTCTGATTCATTTTAGTTAATGTGAAGAATCAGATTAAATGCTTACAAATTACAAATTATTAGATAACATTTTTATGCAGTACCACTGCTGTATGTTCCCTAAAGTAACTAACTTAACATTTTCTTTCAGTATTCATATCTCATTATAATTTATTAGCACTTTTGCAGATTTTCATTTTCTTGTTTGAAACAGATACAGTGACAATAAAATGTTTCTTTGTCAAGCTCCTTAACTGTCTGCTATTGTACCCTGTTCCCTCTTCCTGTGCTACCACAGTTGAGCACTTCCCTTGAAAAATTAATAAGATATAAAGATGTATCTTCAAAATACATAATTTTTAAGGAGGGATTCTTATTCAATTTAGAGAACTGAAATGTTCCACACTGTATTTTGTATGGATTGCAGTATCGTCTCCAGATTTATTCACCAAGGTACCCAGGGGCCAAGGGACCGTTCATTCCCAGTACCTCACAGAGCATTTAGAAGGTGCTTTATAAAGAACTTGAAGAGAAACTTTCTGTCCTGAAAAGCTGTTATTTTTGAGAGAATAACCTTGCCCTATGAGTGGTGACAAATAACTCCTAAATTGTAAAGCAAGTATACAATTTGCAAAGTGTGAGTCATAACATATTTTAAAGTGTACTTGTTAATACCTCACGATTCTTTTACTTTCAATTTATTGATGGTTCTACTCCTGCTATAAAGTAAATATGGCCTTGAATTTAACATTGGTTTAAACATTACTTAAAATTATCCCCCAATAAAATTATCACAGCCTGTACAGATTTTTCTTAAATTACTGACCCACAGCTGTATGGTAATTTTTAAATTATGCAAATCCCTGTGGTTTGAATAATTACTGGCCCCAAAACTACATAACCATACATTGTACATGGCTATCTCACCTCTTTTCCCGTCTGTTTCTTTACATGCTCTGCCCTACATATTCTGCTTTTTACAGCAGCCTTTGCAACTGTGAAGGGGGGTGGGTGGGAAAGGAACTTTGCAGACAATTATTTATCTTCTGAAGTTGTCTATCTACACTCTCTAAAATAACAACACCACCTCACACTACTTATACATTACTTATATATTTTTAGAACAGTTTGGAGGAGGAAATAGAAGTCAGAGGAAGAAACATGCAAAGAAATGGAGCCAAAGATGTAACTGAGGGACAAAAGATGTTGGATAATACATGGGAGACTGATAGACACAGGTTTGAGAGGAAAGATTGTAGGTAGTCCATGAAGAAAACACATTTTAATGTAAAGTCTAAGATTGACATCATTTAAAGAGGTAATAAGGAATTTTGTGCTGACATAAAGACAGGATGTTGCAGGGAATACAATAAGACACAAATAGCAGTGTTCTTAGCCTTATCCTAATGTGTCTTTCTCCTGTCTGCTTCTGAGCTTGAAAGGTTTTAATCCCACCATGTCTATGAAGAGTTGAGCTTACAGGACCTATTCTAGAAATGTCACTTTTATATCTTGTATTTATTTATTTCACAAAGGAATTTAAGATCTTCTGGAGCAGGGAGAAACATCATCAGTTTGAGGAGAATGTTTATGCTACGGTTCCCATATGAATGCTTTTTACAATCCATCTTTGCTGCAGAACACCCGTGTATTTTATTTTCAGTTTTAGGAGAGTGAGGAGGAGAAGGTGAGGGATAGGAGCCATGAGCTAAGTCCAGAAGTTGCAGAACGCATGTGACTTAAGACACCTCTGACTTCTGCATTTCCCTTTTGACTAGCTCTAGACAGCATCTTGACACATGCACTTATGTTCACAGTTCCCATTCACTAAGCTTACTCTCCTTGTGTTCTGTAAACCAAAGCAAGGCACTTCACATAGGAGTCCGTTCTAGGAAGTAGCCACTTACTGATAGAGTATCTTCACACTTAACATTTTGGTACCTAAATCCAACATAGAGATTTTTTTTTTCTCCTCTCTGTGCTTGAGTTTCCCTATAAAGAAAAAGAGACAATAGTATTTTCATACGTAGAAGGATATGTTGAAGACTGAGGAACTTGGGAGAATCGTGACAGGCAATGTATTATTACCTTTTACAACATAAAAGACTTGTTTAAAGTTGTGTGCTTGACCTGTACTTAAGTCCTGGACTTTGGGTTGGTAAGACTACTGCATTGTCCTTGTGTCTACATCCTGCCAGTTTTCAGCTAGGAACTAAGAGTAACCAAATTAACAGGATCCAAATATACTGTCAAATCGCATGGCACCCAGCTCACTCCCTGGTCCTGAATGCTTATATTTCATACGTAGTTGTTTCTTACTAGGTTCTAGTGGGAGCACTAAAACAAAAATGGAAGAAACACCTGTGTGCAGCATTCATTTCAGGGTCCATTCCTCATTGGCAGACTGGATGAGGATGCAGCATGTACGATTCCTTCCATCCTGCAGTAACTCTGAAAAGGATTTTAGCAGGCTTTCTAAGCTCAAGCACCTCTACAGGTTTTTAAGCATCCTAACCCTGATATGAAAACAGCATTCTAGTTGTCTGTGACACAGGCTTCACATGATTTCATTAACTCCGAACAAGTGTATACAGAAACAACAATTACATTGCAGGACCACGAGTCACTCTTTGCCATCAGATCTGGAGGGACTATAGAGTATCCCCTGGACACAGGCATCTAGCAGGAAGAGGGAAGGAACCCTCTCTACATTCACTTTCACCACTTCCAAGGTGATATCAGTATCTAGAGTCAAACAACCTATTTCAAACCACCATGGTGTGGTGCAATGGAGGAAGAGTCACTCAGCCGGATGCTGGTTCCAGTGACAAGCAAAAATTGATAGCATCACACGCCGGCTGAGATCAGAAAGTCTTCTCCTCTCTGCCGTTTCTTGTAGATGGCAGTCAGCAGAGCTGACTCGTAACTGAAACAACTTCCAAACTGTGCAAACTCAAAGAAATGAGCAATGTTGGTTAAGACTGCCTACCCCAGTCTACACAGGCTGTGATAGGATGTCTAACCAATGTTAGAAAACTGTAGACAACTACTTTTTTTCTAATCCCCATGGACAAACCGAAGTAATTCTGATTAAATGTTTCAGAAAACTGGAAAATCCAGTTTCCCAAGAACAGGAGGATGGAAGGAAGCAGTTGGGAAGATATTATAGTATATTTTTTTAGGGAAATGGGACATGCAGGTTTAATGTGGAAATATGAATAAAATAAATAAAGCAAAAAATCATTATTCATTTTTGGCTGCAGCGTATGTGCTGATTATGGAGAGATAGACATATTTTCCTATAAAACAAAATACCACAGTACACCACAGTTTCACTCTAGTGTTTTTTTAGTTGTCTAACAGTAAAAAGGAAAAATATGACTTATTAGACTAATATATTGGATATGAAACTGCGAAGATTAAAGAAAAGCAAATACATAGAACATTGAGGATCTTATAATAAACATACTACACACTCAGGCAATTCCTCTATACACACAAAAATGCACAAAGCCCTATTTTTCAGATGGACCAATCTCTAAAAAAGCTTGAGTTATTTCAGTGAGTAGTATTGAAGACAGAGTATATGAAAAAGACATAGAGAGGTGAAAAGAATTCATTTAATAGCTATTTGCATGATAAACAAAAGTGTGTGGAAGCACAAATGATTTCCGATAAGTAAGGATTTTTCCTGATGTTCTGGATACATTTCAATTATATTTTTTTTTTAACTTAAATTCCACTTATGATCCAGCTGGGTATTGGATGAGATTAGCTCTGTGTATTGTGCATACTTTCATGGGCATTATAAGCCCTGATTAATCAAGGTTTATGAAGTAATGAGAGATCTACAGAGGAAGAAAACTTTAGAAATGAATGTACTGTAGATAATCAGGGTACTTTTGCATGAAGGTCCAACTGCTGCTGACAATTCCTGTGTGTACGCAGCAGGGGTGTATATGATTCTCCCATCCAATGTTTCTGATGAAACAATATTACTAGATCTCACAGTTTTACCTTTATGTACAAATCAGTACACCATTGCACAATACAAATTTCTATTTTTTTTTTTAGTTAACATTTGTAAGCTTATAAAATTGTGAAATTGTTTTGGTGAAATTTTTTAAGTCATCTTTTAGTTATCTTCCTGTTACACTTACTCTTTTTCTGAAGCTAAGCATATTACATTTCCTTGCTAATGAATTGTAAATCAAGAATTTTGTATAAAGCTGGTTGTCATTCTCATATTTTTTTCATGATTGAAGACTAACCATATAGCAAGGTCATTGCATGAAAAAGAATAAATTGATTGCAATATTGTTTGCAGCTCTATGTTTCAAGTCAAATGCAGAAATTTCTAGAGCCTACTTCCAAAGATGTTATTAAGTATTTTTCAACCTGCTGTAGCTAGGCTACAGGAAGTCAGATAAACTTCATGAAGAATGTCTGAGACTATGACAGCAATGTATTCATTTCAGTTAAGCATAAATGCAGGAATTTTGGTATAAACAAAGTGAAAATTGCTTCAGAAGCAGATACAAATGCCTAAACATCTCCCCCTTGCTCCAGACCCCACCTTTGTATTCAATATAAACATTTCCACCATAAAGGTACTTTTTTCTTCTCATAGCTAGAATGACTCAGTACTTAAACCCATGAAGAAGGGTAGGAGTTCTACATTCAACATCACAAAATTTCTGCTTTTTTTTTTTCCCCTGCAAGACTTTCTGCTGATTTTGCTATTACTGAAGCTGTTGCTGACATGTATTCTGACCATTTTGTTCAAGATTTAGAGATGCTGCTGTGAGTAGGTGCAAACTGATGACCTCGATCTAGTGATCTGCAACGTTACATTTTGAACTGAAAAGATGGTTACTCAAGTGGAACGAGTGTGACCTAAATAGGTTACTGACACAGATATCAAGGAGAATCTCTTGGTAAAGAAAGAGCTATACAGAAAACAGGGTAGCAGTTAAATACTGTTCTCTTATAGACTGTAAAAAATTCTTTTAAGCACTCCAAAACTCTGGCACTTCTACACAAAAGTGTCTTACATTTTTTGAGTGGAAAAAAAAAAGTCATAAAGTTTTGCCATGAAGTGACTTGAACAAATATCAGAAAACTTTTGGGAATATTCTGAACTGATCAGAGAATTCTGATTAATTATTCAATATGATCAGAATTCTCTAAAACTAATACAAGTTTTTTCCAATATTTTAAAGAGTATCAGAAATGACAGCTTTTCGACAGTGATTTTAGGTATGCCTTTAGTGTTGGGTGTTTTGTTTTACAATATAGTGTTATGTTTTATAACAGAAAAACATTAATGTTTTATGTTTTTTATCTAGTCTAAAACTTACAAAAGTCCCTTTTATTAATGATTTATAACATGCAGTCCACTAGTCTACCTTTGCTCATCAATGAAACACATGCCTCTTCTTTAAAAGCAGTTTTGTATTAGAACTTGTGCAAATAAGGTGCTAACAGTAAAAAGAAAAGTTCTACCTGTGGACAGCAGCAAATGCTGGGGGAACTGCATCTCCCACAGGAGAGGTGTGCACCCAGTGGAGCTCCCACCCCTGGGGAGGGGGTGATGGTGACCTGCACGAACTGTGAGAGGGAGTGCGTGTATCTGTGCTTGTGTGTGTGTGTCTGTGCATGTGTGTGCACGTGTGTGTCTGTGACTAGAACTTTTGGGGATTTGCCTAAGAAGGGTGTTCAGAAATTTGAAGAAGTTATTTCCTATTTTGTAAGTGTCTTGTACTGCAGTTCAGCTACCACATGACTGATATTGATCCTAAAGACTTAGCTCATCTGATTGCCAGTTAATTATGTATTAGAAGTAAATAAAAAAGCTGCTTTGATCATGATTTGGTTTAAACGATGTGAACTGAGCAGTTTGGTGCTGCAACACCACCAATTTCCTATTACCCCCAGTCTTCTTTTATTATCTATCATTATAGCTGTACAGATGCTCATCCACACTGCTTAGCTGTTGGCTCAGTTCCTGGGAGATTGTTTTGTTGCAATTACCTCCCTCTAAGGTAAACCTGTTGTAAAGGGTGCTATCCCTAACTTGCATGGATAGGAGCCAGCTAATGCCCAGTATCCACTGGGCTCTACATAGTGCCTGCTGTAGTCCAAAGGGACAAATGTGTTCATTTGGTCTTCCAGTTCAGTGTTAAAAATAACACTGAAGCTTACTGGGATGTTCCTATGCCTGAAACTGTAGCCTTTTGGAGCATTTCCTAGAATTTGGCATGAAGATTTTTGAGGTGCCTGAAGGTGCAAGATAGAGCTGGAGGACTGCACAGGGCAGTAGGTGCCGACATTTTTGAAGTCTTATCCACACTGGCTATTGAGGGTTGTTCCTGCAGTGAACGGTCTCCAGAACAACATTCAGGATTTGTGCTGGAAGAAATTACTTAGTTTACTCCAAAGCCAATCCCAGTAGTAACAACCATTACTAAAACTTGGGTGATCAGAGAACGGAAATTGGTTAGTGTGTGGAAAAGGATAATGTTTCTGACAGTGCAGTGGTTCTCTAAATTGTCCAGCTGCCATGCATTTGTCTTCTCTAGACCATACACAAGGTTTCTTTTTTTTTCTGTGTACCTTAATCAGCGATAAAATATCTGCACTGGAAATGTCAGAAAATAGAGTAAGCAGCAGGGAAGTAATGAGGAGGGACACAGGAGAGTTCTTTGGAGAATAACGCCCCAAATATTCCCATGAAGGCAGCAGCCTCTTGCGCTGTCTGCTTGACCCCACAGGTTGTACCAACAGGTGTGAATACCAGGGCAACAGATTGGCAAGGTGGGGAGTTTGTGGGATGATGAAATTTATCTCCCGTGTGGTAACTTTGCCTCTTCCCTTATATTTGAAGCCATGGAGGCTTCAGAATAGATCACTTCAAGTTCTTCTCTTTATTTCAAACCGTAACTGAATCAGCAATTTCAGAAGTTAACTACACTGAAAAAATGCCAGAAATTAAGTGATGTAAAATAAGTACTGAAAAACTACCAGATGGTGTTACAATCTGGATTTTTTTCTATCCAGAAATGCCTGTGTGCGTGTCCGTGCGTGTCTGTGCCTGTCTCTGGGACACACGCTTAACTTTGCTGCTGGTTGAACCTGCTAATGGGAAAACGGCAGATTCATCCCTCAGGCCCAGCAGAGACCCCGGGCTCCCGGGAGCACCGTGCTGAGAGCTCCAGTGGGTCCTGGGCCCAGGCGGCTGGAGCCAGTGGCTGTGCCAACTTTCCTTCAGAGTTTGTAAGCATTAGACTATTTACTTGTATTCTAATACCTGAATAGGAATAAGACAACATACCAAGTTCTTATTAAAAAAAAAAAAACCTTAACAAAAATATATTATGTAGATGATCTATCATTAAATGCAGGAAGCCTGAGGCATAAATTCATTTGCATGCTGGATTAAGGAACAGCTTAAGTACAACAGATAGAGTGAGGTATTCTACCATGCTACAGCCTCAAACTTTTAAGAGAACAGCTCAATAATTCATATTACTTAAATGTATGAGTATATATACACATACATCTATGTATACTTACAAAGTATGCATATTTATGTAAAGCTTTTCAAAATGCACACCAGGGAGAAATGTTCTGCAATAAACACGTTGGAGGTTTTTTTTTTCCTTTTTTAAAAAGAAACACTATACCTTCTTAAGTAGGTTTTGCTGTTTGTTTATTATACAAATACAAGGACTATAAGCACTCACATTCCTAAAATTAAACTCAGTTACTGTACATTATATATTTTGAATGCAAATGCAAATAAGATGAAGATAACATGTTTTCTCAAGTTGATCATATACATCAAATGAATAAATAATGAATGCTGACAAATGTTTTATGTATGTGAAGACAAAGTGGTTTGTAGTAATTTCCACAACTTGCAAAATGCCACAAAACAATCTTGATGGATTTTACTTTTTTTTTCTTTTTCTTTTACAAATTCCCACTAAACAGAAGATGAAGGAGGTAGATAGATTTTTAAGTTACAGACATCTCAGATACATATCTTAAAAAACAAGAAAAATTACCTAAGAGTAAAAACATGATCTTTCTCTATTTTTTCCCTTTATTTACAGTATTTACAATACATTGTCCAATATTTCTTCCAGTATTAAAAAAGTATGCCTATATGAAAATGAAAAAAAATAAATTAAAATAAATAAGGATTAAGTGAAGTGTGCTGTGAGAAATGCCTTGCTAGAAATTTAAAAAAAAAAAAAAGCCCAGAAAAATAAGGACATCTTTGAAGTTCGCCAGAGCAAATGAGTAACTTCATGTAGCTATGTTAGATGACATTCCTGTGAAATAATGGTATATAAGTAATAAACCACATTTGAAAAACCATACTTGTAAAGAAAAAAAGGATTATTACAAATGACTGAAAACCATTAAAGAAAAGGCAAAATATGCGATGTGAGTTTAAGGAACAATGACTGGAGACCTCACAATTTCACATTTCAGAAGATTCATTTTTTAATGTATCTGTGGTAATATAAAAGATCTTTCTAGAAAATATCTAAATAATAATGAGAGGACTTTTAATATTGCTTGATATAGACTAATGATGCACCTCACCTATTTAACATCAGAGAAATTTTTGTGATAGGTTTTATATCTAGTCACAAGATCAATGAAAAACACACCATTAATATCAATGTTTCAGTAAATCAACTGTTCCCTCTCTTTGTTAATGACCTGTCACATGTTTATGGAATAGTTTCTTGCTCATGTAATTTTTCATTTCTTTTTCCCTTGTATTTACTTAAAGACTGTGATTCAGTAAATAATGAACTAATCTAGGACTTTGATGAACTAATCTAGGACTATTCCAAAAATAATATATACCAGTGGGTTTGGATCATGGTTACCCTGACACTTCTGTTTTCTTTTTTTTTTTCTTTTTCTGCAGATTCTCCTTGTCCCTTATTATTCTACCTGCTAGGTAGTGAGACAGGTTAGAACACATCATGAGAGATCAATCAGTATTCTGCCATCAATATAGCACTGCTCAATTATTTATACCAATCTCCTCTTGCTGCGCAAGTATATTTTCCTCATCATAACCTTCTATAGAACTATCTTAACATAGACCATATACATCATGTTCTATCACATGGCTTTTGTTCTGCATTTGGGATTCCAAGATGGCTGCAAGAAGTCAGTGTTTTACCATTCTTACAAATTGGTGTATGTCCACTTCTTGCATTTACTCATTTATTTCAGTCTAGCATCCTCCTTTATATGTGCACTTAAACAGCTTTTGTATAATACTAGATGATTAAAACCTGCTAATCCAAATTACAGAAGTCAGTGTGACGATATGAATGGGTAAGGTGAATGGAACATTGTCAGAAGCATATACCTCTAATCTATTAATACATCTCATTCTATTAATGTAAACATGTAGAAAAAACCCTTTTCTTATATGTGCCTTTCAGACTAAATGAATAAATAAACAAGGTGTGTGGAAACAGAGATTTAAATGAGGTTTTGTACATTTAGGAAATTAAAATTACAAAATGACCTAACTTTGTTCTTTTTAATTCTATCGCATTAGTACTATGCTGCATTAACTTTTCACATCAGGCATAATTCCAGTCACTGGTTACTGGAGTTTAATTATCACCTCTTTTTTATGGAAAGGAAGATAACTATAGAACAGATTTCAAAACAAACTTGATTTAGCATGCGAGGCCACTTTTTATGTGATGGGCCACATAACCTTCAAATACTTTCATAATACTAGCACTTACCCACTGTTTTATATGATAGCTAATAAATTGCTAATTTGCTTAGCTCATCTAGTTCTTACACGTAACTGTTTCATATTTGGTAGCAAACACCAGGAGGCATTAAAAATACATCATTGTGAATCACAATCATCCATGTCAGCATTTCAGTGGAGAAAGTTGTGGGGAAAAAAAAAAAAAAGAATTATTGAGGAGAGAGAATACAGTATCAGCATCATCTCACAGCCCAAATACTGAGGAGTGCTTTATGAACTCGGTGACTTCAAAACATGCAAACAGCACTCAGATCTCCCGAACTGATGTGTGGAAGGAAGACTCGCTGGGCGTAAAAGCTAGTCAAGGACACAGCAGCATCACAAGAGGAGTGAGTTGAGCAGATGCAACTCGAGGCTGCATGGTTGCAGATCCTGAGTTGTCAGGACTGCACGTTACATTGACTCTAACAAAGGCTCCTTTGATGCAGAAGCTGCTCTGCCATACCAAGCCCCCTCTCAAAGCAGTTTTTATCTGCTGTAAATGTATATAAGCCCTGGTACTTCTGTTTTCAGTCAGAGTTCACATTGACAGAGGGCTGAACCTCTGTCCCGTTGCATTCTCTCCTGCTGCTACAGAAATAAACCACTTCTGCCTGACCTGAATCTGCAAAATAGGCTGAGTGTTGATGCTGCAATGGTGCTATGCTCTGTTCTGTCTTCCTAAATATTTCTATATTTTGATTTGCTATAGGAACGAGGAACAGATCTGTATGGTAAGCTAGAACAAATACAGTTGCACCTAAATTGGTTTTATGGTCATTTCCACCACCTGAATATTTAAAGTGTTCGTCATCATTTGTAAGTAAGAGGAAATTTGTATTTCAGTTATTTTAGGATCCAAAGACAATGTTCTGTGCAAATCCATGCCTAACATTTAGCTACACAAACATTTATAAATGTTAAAATCACAAAAATAATCTGCAGCTATAAGAAGAGAATATATGTATTGGTTCTTTCCTCAACATTTTCTTATTCTCTCAGTATTTCTTTCTCACACAAGCACAAATGTCACACATCTTTCTCATTGGTGTAACTTTATGGGAAAAACATGCAATGCCCTTTTGCAGATGATATTGCCACAGCTATTGAGTGAAACAACTGCAATAACTACACCTAGAAACAGAGTTGTGAAATACTGAAGATCTATTTTTATATTGTACTTTTTATTAAGTACAGTTAATTTTATATTAGAACTAATGTTCCTGAAGTCATATTCTTCAGTCTAAATATGGACATGAAAATGTAAGATACTGTGGAATTGTTAGTGAATTTTAAGAAAAAATAATAATAAAAGCCTTTCTGAGTATATAGGCTTATAACACAGCTAGCTTTTAGTTCAAATATTTCATTTCATTGCATTCAAGACATAGTGGATTAGACTTCTTGCCAGAAATAAAAGCACATCATCATAATTGTTATTCCCAACAAATAACAACAAAATACTTTAATAAAATTTCCACTGCTTGCTACTTTTCTTAACAGTAAGATGGGGATAATTTCACCTTCCTTTAGCTGTTGACAAATAGTAATCTAGTTTAAGCTAGTTGTCTAGTTTTTTTCTCTGGAAGATTGATAAACTTCTGCATGAGAAGACAATGAATCAACCATAATATTTCAGACAACTACTTAAGGATGGAATACACTGTGTATCAAACTGCCTTTCTTTCATTGATTAGAAAAGGTGTGTACATATCTGACTTACTTATAAATGAAATATAATTTCTAGAATGGTAAAGCTGAGGTAAATGAATGTCTAGATTTTTTGTTAAAATACTTTCTGGAAAGTACAATAATTTTGACCAAAGAATGAACTCAAAACTCAGTTTCTTTTCTCTAACAGTTTTATACTTCTCCTTAAATATCAGTAGATTTTCGTTGGACAAAAAGACTTGGCAGAATTTCTTGACTGATTTAGACACCTTCACCCCAATCTTGGAATAGAAAGTTATTTCACTATTTTCTATTAAAGAAAAAGCAAAATATAACTTTTATAAAATAACAAATATCCTCTAATACCTTTGTTGTTATCCATTCCTCCAACAGCATAAAGTGTCCCAACTGTAGATTTCCTAGGTTTAGTTCTTGGACTTTGCATGAGAGTTCTTCTCTCTGGTAAAAGATGGTATTTCATGGCTTCCAGAATAAGCTTCTGGCATTCTAGGTCATCCTTAAAAAGCACATGGTTTTCTAGGTCAGCCAATATCTGTGAATGACACGATTGTGAATAAGAAATGCTAGAAATTCCTAGAAAAGCAACACCATGCAATGAAAGATCGCAAAACTGATGTCATAAGTATATCACTTCATTGTAGAATACAAGGGTTTACAGGGCTATTTTTCTTGGAGGAGGGACAGGAAAGTAAATATTTAGTTGATTTTTAAAAGTCTCTAGGCAACTTTCAGATCACTGTTTCACTATCCCTTAAGACTACAATCTTACTACTCTTACTGAAGACATTGAAGAAAATTAAGTATTCTCTTGTAGGCTACAGCCTGGCTTATTTTACTGGTTTCCAACAAAACACTGAAAGGATCCAGAAGCATCTTTTTGCAAGCATCTTGAATGTGCAGTCATATAACATGACAACGTTCTGCAGTATTTTATGTAATACTTTCCAGGAACAACCCTTATTTCTAAAACCAAACCAAACAAAAAAAAAACCCCTAACAACAACAACAAAACCAATAAAAAAACAAACCAAAAGAAGCAAAAAAACCCACCCAAACAACTTGCTTGTGCAAGTTTTGAATCTATTGTTTCGCTGTATTATTGGCAAAATTAAGGATTAATAATCCAGATAATGTAATTATCACAATTGGCATAAAAACTATAATCAGTCATTACCAAAACAGATTGCTCAGTGCATATACCTGAAGGAATATTCTATTCTGTTTCCAAGGAAGAAGGTTACAAGTTGTAAATGCTAAGTGTTTGATTTACCTGCCTGTATGTACATAACTACTGGCTTTTGAGATGCTGCAAATCACCCTACACATTTTCAAGATCCACTGGACTAAGCAACCTGGTCTAACCTCATAGCTGACCCAGCTTTGAGCAGGAGGTTGGACTAGAGACCTCCTGAGGTCTGCTCCCACCTGAATGATTCTACGATTCCGTGATCTGATTGATGTCAGGCCAGAAGACTGCAATGCTTATGCAGATTTTGTGCCAGATCTGCCAGACCCATGTAGATATTTCAGATACCCTAAGGCATCAGAATTCAATCAAACTCTCAATGTCTATGTTTAGACAGTTGAGTATTACCTCTAGATGCTGATCCCTATATTCTGCTGACTATCAAATTAGAGCAGGTTTTAATTGTATATGGTAGCATATCTGTACAGTCTGGTAGATTTCTAGATCTCATAGAACATCTGTCTGGGAGACTCAATCATTTTCAGAGAAGCAGCTGAAGGCCAGGAAGCAGAAGAATTTAGTTTCCAGAGTCTATGAGGAAGTATCTCCCTCACAGACACATATATGCAAATGTATGCAAACTGCTTTGCAGTTGCCTAAACCCAGGCAGCTAGATTCCTTTTAAGGACTCTCAGCTACTTCATCTGGACTTCAATGGCTGCTGAAGAATGCATGAATGTCCTTTGTCCATCTGTCAGCCTTTTGCAGATAACACATGCTTTGTGACATCTGAAATATTAATAGCTGGTACATGTAGACAGCAGCCTCCTGCTCTGATTTTAGGTGTCAGTCATGAAATGAATCTATTCAGGTCCAAAGAAAGGCATTACACTCTGCAGTATCTCTGCTGGTGATCCAGAACTCTTATTTTACATGGCTGATGACCTAACAGATAATAGACCTGCTTATTAAAAGAAGTGAAGAGGGAGGTCCATCTAGCCTAGATAAAATAGGTCTCTGACTGTGGCCATAAGTCAAAATCTATGGAGCAAACCATAAGACTATTTCAGAATATACAGTAATTCCCTTTAATATTTCCCCAGTGCCCAACTTTCAGATCAGGGACGTGCTGAGGTAGATGTCTTTTCCATGCATTTTGTAATTCTCAGGGGCCTTATCTTCCACGAACTAGTTCAATGTTTCTTTGAACTCATGTAAATTTGTTGCATCCACAATATGTTTTCACAACAAATTTGGTCTATCACTCGCTGCATATGAAGGTTTACCTCCCTCTGTTTCAAACCCGGCTCCTGTTGCTTCATTTGCTTTCACTCAATTTGTTTCATTCATTTCTTTCTTTCAGTGCCCCCTAATTCTTCTATTGAAAGAGAAAATGAAGAACTGAGCCTTGCTATACCAAGTTCTTTATAATATTCTAGACTTCAGTCATATTCTTCATTAGTTGACTGTTTTTCTAGACTGAGGAACCTTAGCTTAGTTAATCGTTGCTTATATGAAAGAATATTCAGTTTTGTTAGATTCTTTTTGTGAAGGGAGCAGAACTGCACACATTATTAAAGATAATGGCAAACTGTGAACTTTTGTGGTGGCATAATGATGTGTTCTGCTTTGTTACTTTTTTCTTTTCTAATAACTTGTAACTTTTGATTTTGTATTTTTGCCGACTACAGATCTTGAAGCTGACTTTTCCAGAAATTCTTATTGTATACACTCAAAATTTCACTCCTGAATGGAAGTGGCTAACCCAGAAACTATGATTTTAAATTTGAAGTTAAGAGCTGGCTTTTTTGTAATTTGCTTATTTATTTATTATTATTGTTCATTCCCCAGGCACATAACATTAAATTTACCTACAATAAAATTGTAGATATGCAGTTATTAGGAATGCTGAGTGGGTTAAACACTACTCACATCTTGTGTTGTGCAAAGTAGAATATTACCTTTAATATATGTACAAAAGCTATGTGGCAATGCAGAAAGATTAGTATAAGAGTAGTAAGATTTGTGCTATTAATAATCATGGACTTTTTAGAGTGAAGGAGGACTTCATTTCTCATTAGTCTCTAACTAGGGTACTTGTAGTCCATGGGGAAATTGGTAAAACTTCTTGTATCTGGAAAGTTTGATTCTATTATTAAACTACAGAGCAAACTCTCTAAGTTGTGGAGACTATGCATTGCAGTGGAAGACTGATGATTCCACAATGATGAAAGAAAAAAATAAATGTATGAAAAGCAAAGACAGCTAAGATATAAAGGGGCTGAAAATGTATGTATCAATGTATTTTGGTAACTTCAAGTATCTTTCAGTTTCTCTGAATAAATTGCTGTCAATGTGCCAAATCTGGATTAATGTAACAACAAGTGAAGAACTTTTTCCTCCCAATCAATACTGAATGGCTCACATGCTTTCTTTCATTTAGGCAGATTAGGTTTTTGAAAATTGTCACATCAACTTTCCATGTCTGGTGGGACAAGCATTTTTCTCATCTTACATGGAAAATGAGGTATAGAAGTCCCTCCATATATTTGTTTTCCCAAACTCTATTTGCTATTATTTTCTAATAAAAAAACAGTATATATCATATTCATTTTTATAACTGTGCATGATTATTGTATTAAGAAACTACTGAAACATCTTTGAAACAGCAGCAAAATAATAAACAACTGACTGGAAAAACAAGAAGAATATTGAGATTGCTAATATGAATTCAGTCTCAGAGAAATGTTACAGAAAAGATTTGAAATTAAATCTGCTGCTCTTTTAAATTTGTCACAGATTCCCATTCTGGCATGTTCCTAGCATATATGTATCTTTTAAACTAATTAGTTTCTACTGATCTATATACTCGAAGGAGATATTCCTTTGACCACAGAAATTCAGTAAAAGGGAGCCAATATCTTATACAGAATTATCTTACATTGAAGGTTTACTCCTCAGAAACACACTTGGCTGTGTCTAGATTTCAGATAATTTTAAAAAGAAAAAGCCTCTTTTGGAAAAACAAGTTCACTAAAGAGGCATTAATACTATGGTCAGTTTAAAACAACGTATACTTACACGTATCATATAAGTGCTTTGTGGCTGCAGGCTCAAGATGCTGGGTTGTCAAGAGTCTTATTAAAATAGTATGAGGCACAGGCAGAATAGAAATAGACACATGCAAAAACCAGCAGAGACATTTGTGTTCTTTAATGGCAGTATTTTTAAAAGGGGTCCCTATACATGGTTGAGGTTAGTAGCTTGATATGAATGTTTGCAAATAAATTGCATATGAAATAAATTATACTTGAAAATATTCTTAAACTTTGATATTGACTTTTTTTTACAGCAAAATGGCCAGCTTCCAAAGTCTGCTATTTTCAGTCAAAATGGTAGCCCCTTAAAATTTTATTAGGAAGTGCATTAAAATGTATACTACTCTGACATATTTGTTGAACTATATTATGATCTAACATACACTACCTTCATGTTGAACCTCATGAATTTAAATATCAAGATTCTGTTCTCTTCTCTTATAGCTGGTGTGTGTTTTCACATGGATTGTAATGTTACTATGTGAAACACAGCATTTCCAGATGTTTTTACATTTAATATTAATGAGCTAGGGTCAGTACAAGAATAGCAGAATAATCACTGGATTTTTACTGTATTTCTTTGTCTAAGAAAACCGAGTCTATGGTTAGCGTCCAATTTATTTTCAAATTTATTTACCTCCCCTAGTGTGTAGAGGAAATTACAATTCTCAGGAAGGTATTTAAGCTATTAATTTTAGTAACTTTCGAAAGAGTGTATCCTTATAATCTTGGCAGCCACGGTACAATGGAAGGGCTCAGAAACTTCAGATTATCAAGCAATTAAAAGCAAGTACTTTGTATTCTAGATATGGTAAGGATTTGTGTGTACATGTGTATGCGTGTTCTGGTGTTGGTTATTATGCAATTAATATTACTAAGTAAGAATATTAAAGTGTGCTAATAAGCAGCAGTATTAATTATATTTCATAACACTAGGTAAATTTATATTTCATAATATTTAGATTTTTAATATATCTTTTTTTGTGATTTTTTTCCCTTTGAAGTGCTCAGCACACTACTCAGTAGATTAAAAATCAAAGATCTGAAGACAAATTATGTTCAGAGTTTAGGCAGGATGATCTCTTATCTTGCAAAATGATTTAATGTACATTTAGGACTACTGAATCAAACTCTGTCAACAATTAATTTAACAGAATACAGGCAGAAGAAAGCTGAGAAATCAAATTATCAGTTTCCCCTGCACAAATTTGAGGTAATATATTAAGTCACCTATAATTTCTAATACTTAATGGAATTAATGGACAAGGATTTTTATGGCAAGCTTATTATATCAGTAAGGATCGCAGTCAAACAATCATATTTGGTGACTTCCTATCAGACAGCTACTTCTTTATTCTGATGTTGCAAGCTGTGCCTACGCTCTTACAGGAAATATATATCTCTATGAGATCTTCCAACTGAGTTGCCAGATGTTTCAAATAAAGAAGTAATAATCAGTGAACACTGTCCTGTCCCAAAATTCTGAGATTTCATGCACCAACCACAAATAAAGGCTGAGTGTCTTTTTCTTTCCAATTAGAAATTGTTCCTAGAAATGAAAAAAAAAAAATTATAAGTAAAACTTTAAATGCAGACAGAAACCTGTGTTCATTTCCCTCAAAAAAAAAAAAATTACTTATGGCCAAATCTTAAAAATCTTTTTTGTCAAAAAAACCCCAACTCCTAACTAACTAAAAAAGTAACAGTAAAAAAAAAATAAATCTTGTGGGGTAAAATATACAATTCCAAGGCCTTTTCCCAACTGTGAAGATATGGCAAAAATAGTTTTGAGGAAAATATTCATTCCTCCTTCCTACCCACTGATTTTAGCACATGGGCTGACTTGTGATAAACATTGTATTTCTGAATGTCCTAATGGCTAAACCCTGTGAGTGAGGGGAAAAAAAAGTTGAAATTAAAGCTACTGTTTAGAAACCAGAAGTCAGGCAAAGCTGTTTCATGTTGTCTAAACTTCAGTAACCTGCTTCAATGTTTTTCTACTCCATAGCTACCTTTCCTTGTTATATCAAAATAATCAATATATTTTTATTAAATCAGGATGCACTTGATCAGGAAATTCAGTTAATAAGAATGTTTCCCTGGAAACCATATTATGTTCAGCTTGTTCTTCCATGGCTATGACATACTTTAGTAAGAGACAATTGTATCTAACATTAAATGAAGATTTCTGGGGTTTGTAATACGTGGAAACTCAGAACTGTCACCTCTGAGAAGACCCACATCAGCACTACTTCAGCATAGTTACTTCTAGCATTGCTAGAACTTCTCAGACTAAAATTCTAAATAGAATTATAATAGAATTCTAAATTCTGAGAATTTTAGTAATTTTGTGTCATCATGCTTCTCATTTTTCCCAGTTAAACCCCCCACCAAGTCCTTTCTCAGCTGTACTTCTAAATTACTTTCAACACAATGCTGCAAAGAGCAGGCCTGCTTCAACTTAGTGAAGCACTTTCAGTTTGAGATCTGGAGTGAAAAGTACTCAAGTACTGCCAAAAGGAAAGTCAAGTCTAACGAGTACAAAAGGAGGAGTTTGGTACTGGTGCAGTGACTGTCAGTGGGTGCACCATGAGACTGCACCCTTATTGCTGCCTGTCTTGCTGCCACCGTCGGCTCCCACCTACCTCCCTCCCTCCCTCCCTCCCTCCCTCCCTCCCTCCCTTCCTTCCTTTCTTCCTTCCTTCCTTCCTTCCTTCCGGAGCAGCTCTGCTTTTGCTGCTCCCTGACAGGTCTCCCCCAGCCCCTCTTTTATCCCATCGATTGCAGCTATGCAGGTGAGAGTATTAGTGATTTGATTAGTTGATTTGAATGATGTTAAGTTCAATCTCACATATTCTAGTCTATAATATGTCTATTTATTGTGATTTAGAATCTTGAATAGAACTTAACAACATATAATTGTTCCATACCCTGAACAGTATTAAATTTCATACCCAAACACGTTCCCAAATATGTTAATTTTATCGTAGACGGAAAGCAACTTCCAGTTCTTTAAAAATTATCCCAGTATCTAGATGCTTTCTCCCTGTAAAAAATCCTACAGTCCTGTGCCCTCAGAAACTTACATGCCAATGCTACGCGGAACACAGGATTAGCCTTATCTTAATAGTATTAATAATCATAACAGAAGAACAAAAAGCTTAAAATCTTTAAATGAACTGTGAATACATGAAATGTGTTTTTTATGGCACATTTTGTTTAACAAAACCCATGAGTCTTTCTTGATCCAAAATGTATCTGAAGTCACTTGACAACCTTGAGTTGGAGGAACGCATTACCATATGAAACAAAAATCTGAAGAAGGAATGACCTGAAGTTTGCACATTGAATGGTTTTCAGGAGAGATATTTGATTAGCCATCATTGTCCTTTTATGTGTCTTCTTCCAAGTACAGATTTGTTACGGTTAGTTATTGTTGATGATCAGAGTAATGCAGCTACCAGGAAAGAATAGAGGCTTCTGATATGTAAGGTCATGATTGTTCTTTGTACAGATCAAAATGAAAAGCAAATAAAGGGTTTGTATGAATTCCTGGGAAGTATAAAAATACTATTTTAAAACTTTCTTTAAAAAAAGTACTCTGTCCGCTTTCAAAGCCTTACCATGCTTATGCTGCTCTAGCTGTTAGGAAACACTGTGCATCTTTGGAAAAAATTCCAATTAGAAGAATTTTTATCTGTCTAAAGCTGGTAGAAGAGGAAGTCATTATTCCTACATCATTGTACTGGCATATGAATGAAAGTATTTCAGTTGCCTAATGTGGTGAAATGAATAAATTGTTTGACACTTTATATTTTTTATCTATAAGACGACTGCAAGAAATGTCTGTAAATACTATTGCAACTTCAGATTTCAACTTAATTCATTGTTACTCTGATTAAAACTGTATATATTCATTTTAAGAAATACCACTTAGGCTATTTATGCTCCACTGCAAACATGAAGGAAAAAAAGTCCCTCATGAAGTGCTACTTCTTTTTTACAAAACCAATAATCTTTGAGATACTTCTGTTGGATGCAAACCCTCTTGTTATAAAGACTACTTGTTTAATAATATTTAAACTTCATATCACTGAATCATAGAATGGTTTGGGTTGGAAGGGTCCTTAAAGATCGTCTAGTTCCAACTCCCCTGCCATGGGCAGGGACACCTTCCACTAGACCAGGTTGCTCAAAGGCCCATCCAACCTGGCCTTGAACACTGCCAGGGATGGCTTTAATTAAATATAATATCCTTATTTAAAAATGTTTGAAGCCATGTGATAAACAAAACAATGAGTTATTTACTTTCTTTTTTTTTGTTTCATCTTAAGATTTTTTTTAAATGTTCCATTTTCAAAAAATTTATGCAGACTTCCTTGCAAAAGCTGAACGTAGGTTCTGCAATAGGCAACAGATCAGCAGTTGCCATTTACATTTTTCATAGGTTAATTGATCTTAGAGACCATATGTTTTTCAGGACAATTCTGCAATGATTCTGCAACAGTTTTGTTATTTCTTTTTCCAAGAACAGCCTGATGTCAAATGTAATTATTTCCACTTAAAGTAGAGCTTGTAGGTAGAAACAACACTATACTCAGATAGTATTATTAACAGCATACTAAATGGATGTACTTCTGTATGAATACATTCGGTCATGCATCAGTTAATTCAGGATTCTGCCTGAACAAACATATCCATGTCTTCTCTGGGATTAAAATGGTGGTTGATAAGAACAAGATCTTTGGTTTAATCTACAGGTATTGAATAGACATTAGCCATTATTAAAAACTTAAATAAAATTGATGGCAGATAATTTAAAAGCTAATCTCACTAAGAAGGTTCAAATCAGGAATAATAGGCTTTCACTTAAATTGTGATTTTATATTATTATAAATCTTGTTAAAAATTAGCTAGAAAAGAACAAATGCTGCTTTTCATGATCTAGGTAATAAAGCACTCACTTTCTTTTCTAGAAGTGATGGAAGTTTTTTTGTTTTTTTTTTTTTTTTTACCACAGGTGTTGCTTTTTTCTGGAAGGCATGATAGCCTTTGCTCAAATGAATTTGATTTTCCAATGCGGAGTCCTAATTTTTAATCTAGATGAACACATTCCAGATGATTCCCAAACCTCACTACATTAAGATATATCCTGAATCATTTTATCTACTTACTGTCACAAAGTATAGTAGGAAAATCATACTGAAAATGAATATATAATATGGACAGAGAAAACTCAGACTTAACACTTACTACTATAAAGTATGATATTACAAGTAATTTTGAGTTTACCAATTATGAATTAGTCTTCACAAACAGGCATTTTTTAAGAGGCTATGTAAGTTTTTCACATTTATGGTGATTGTCTACCGGGCAATACAAGGAGATTTAATTTAATTATTTCACTCCCTGACATATATCGAAGAACAAAAGTTTTTGAGTTTTGGACTGATATATTCAGAATTAACATTTTTTACAAAATGTGGGATTTTTTCTGCAGAAAATATATGCCAGTTCTTTATAATTTTTCTTATTTTTATTTCAGTTGAAAATTTACAGCCCATTTTCTGACTAGCTTCTCCAATCTTAAATATCCTTACAGCATAGTTTTTGTATGAAGGTGCTTACATGCTTGAAAAAGTGGGTAAAAGCATCTCAGAATCAAGAATTCTCCAATACTATGGGTTAGCTCTAAAATAATTTTCTTCCTTTGTCCAAGGTAAAAATGAAAGATATTTATTAAATTAATTACAGAAAGGTACTGGGGAATGGAATTAAAGTATGCTTTGCTTCTTTCAATTTCACTTTAATTTTTGGTCTCGCAACATTAAGTGAATTTCCTGCTTAACATCTATACTTGAAAAGAACAGATTTAAGTAAGAGAGAATTATGGCTCTCTTGACAATGCAAGACGTCCATTTAAATGCCTGCATTAGAACTTTAAATGGTTTCCACTAATAATATTATTAACTATTCTCAAGTAAAATGAGCAAGATATTTCAGTCATCAGTAATATTTTCTACTATGGAAAAATACACAAGAAATTTTATTTTTATACATACCAAACAAATTATTCATGAAAAAATACTAAGACAACAGGAATGAGAACAGCAGCATGTTTTCACTGTTGTGAGACACCGAAAGTATTTGGGGCTATTGATTAGGCATCTATTACTACCATGTTTAAGAACTACATTTAGAGAGCAATGATATAGTAAAAAAAAACACTTTAAAATTTAGATTAAAATTTAGAATAGTGCTTAAAAAAAAGATATCAGAAATTATATATTAATTTGAAAACTGGGCCAGTTTTGTACATAAACAATTCACTTAATTTTGCATAACAATGTACAACTTCTGGAATCATATAATTGTGAATTTGCTACAAATATGTTTTACCACTTCTTTTAACTCTTACTTTTAAATTACCATATTTTGAAAGGAAAATAAAAATGTATTGCAGTCATAAAATTATTTTTCACCAATTTTCGTGCTTTGAGGATATGCTAAGGTGTTACCAACAGTGTCATTATTTACCTAGATCCTGATTTGCAAATGGATATTAATTGAAGTAGATTAAATCAGTTAAACATTCCCTTACTCCCTCCTTTAAGTCTTTTAAAAAATACAAAAGTTGTTATCTTTTCTGGACTCCTAAATGTAGAGATCACAAGGTCACAATGTGATCATGTATGGCGCTGAAGTTTAAACTCCATTTCTAAATCCCATTTTATCCAACTAAACCTTAGCAATATTACTTAAAAACCTTTTTGTTTTGCTAGAAATTGAATGAATTGAGCTAAATCCAACATAATCATCTGCTTTATTCACTTGAGTGTTTTGTAATTAGGGGCTGTAAATTGAAATTTAAAAAAAAGCTGATACCTAATTTACCTTTTTGAGTTTTTATTTGTTTTTAGAACAACCATTTCAATATATTACCTTAGAAATAAAATAATGAAATATATTTGCAATTAATAAATTCTCTAACTTAGCATGTCTCGTATTGTTTTGTTTTCTACCATTTTCTTTCAGCTTATTGAACATTCTGGATCTATTTAGAGTTCTTTCTTTCTTATTCATGTTTAATTAATCATTTCAGTAAACCTATTTTAGCTCAGAGATGATTTCCAGGCATTTTTCTGTAGTAACACAAACATTCAGTACATGAAATTCAATATTTGTGTTGCTCATGAACTAAATTATTCATAATGCATGAGTTAGTCAAGCCAGCTGCTCAGCTAACTCACAAAGAAAGAGACTATACTAAATCCCTCAGATTTCTGTATTCTCAGAGAAAGGTTATTTTCTCCTCAGCAATAAGATGCAGCAGACTTAAGGATCTTTAAGAAACTCTAGACCAGTTTTTTCTTGAAACATACAGCTAATCATTTCTATTACAAATAATCTACATTAAGATTTACTGCTTAGACACAACAGACTTTCACTAGTCTGTCTGTAACTCTGTGATCTGTGTAGGCATGCAGGTAATAATATATGGCAAAGAGATCAATCCCACAGCAGTAATAGTGAACAGTCTTGGACTGGAATTTTGGAAAGAAATCTAATTGTGTTTTCTGTCTAACAGCCGAACTCTGACATCTGCTAAGATGGTATTTTTGGTGATCACAGTCACTGGCAGAGGAAATGTGTTCGGTGTTTAATTGATTTGTAATTCCAACTTTTTCCCCACACGTCAAAAGTCATTTCACATTCAGAAGAAATTTTAAACTGGCTTTCTACCCTTCAGTTATAATCCTGAGTCCTCCCTATCCCTCCCCCATATCAGGGTACAAAGAACAAAACAAAACAAAAATAATATAGCAGAGCTGAAGTTTGTTTTCCTTAATCTATCATTAGGTTACCAAAATGAATATATTAGATTAACAAATAATCACACACACACATGTTCTCTAAGGCTTTACATTTGATATAAAAATGAAGAAACTGGGGTTTGTTTCCCCCACTCTCTTGAATAAACTAAGTAATGGGATTGGAATATTCATTGGTAGCATCTGTGTTAAGTAATTAAACTGTAGTGTTGAAACCACTTTCACAACATTAACACTTCCCCAATGCTTATGATTTAATGAGCCCATTTATTAAAATCTTCAATATTATTTTCTGGAAGTGGTCCCTTGTTATCTTTTATCACACTGTTCAAACTTTAATTTTAACTTAATTTGTAAATATGCCCACACTTTTTAGGCACACATTCTGACTTTCGTTGGACTACTGGTACTACTCAGTGTATCCTTGAAACTGGTACTAATTTGATGAATTTACTTAGCACACTGATATGTTAATGATTCAAATGTTATTCAATCTAGGAAAAAAAGTGTTTTATTCCCCCCCCCAGCTTCTACCTCTAGTGATGTCTTTTCACGATTTTATAAATCTATGGATTTTACATGGTGGCTGAAATAAGGAGTGCAAAATCTAAGATGCAAGCTTTCTGCACACTTAATTATACTGATGCAGAGATCTACATTTAACATCATTGTGCTAGGCTATCTCTCCAGTAAATGAAGGAAAAAAATCTTTATTTCAAGATAGATCCCTTCTTAAAGTAAATACCTATCTCATGTGTTAGATATTTACTTTCTAGATATCTAAAGTTAGGTGAGATCAATCTGTCATAGAGTACTTTGTATTTTTTCTTCTCTAATCCTTGAGGAAAAAAGTAATATCATAATTCTGAGACCCATGAATATTTTGCAATAGTGTTAAAATACTACGTAAGAAATAAGAAAAGTTCTAGAGGTCAAATTGCATTCATAAAGAAGATGAACAAAAAAATCACATTAAAAAAAGGAGAAAATAAAAAAAATACCCCAACACTAGAAGCAACAAAAAGGTCGGGCTATGACAAAATATTCTTATTGTCTGGTCTCCTTTGGTTCAAAGGCAGATGTTTTTATCTGAAGCTCTTCTGAATCAAATTCTTTTTTTTTTTCTTCAGAAAGTGATAAATCAAATAGAAGATTAGGTAAAAGCATGACAGATGCCAGCAAATTGAATGCAAATGTTATTCAGTCAATAACAGGTAATAGCCTACATTTGAAAATTACTGTTTATTTTTAACTGTAGTTACCTGTTAACTGTAGTTAACTGTGCTCTACCAAAATTGATGACATTTTTATAAAACTTCTATAAGAGAATAACTACAAAGAAATGGAACAAAAGCAGCATCTTTTCCCTAAATAATGTTCTCATGTTTCAAATATGATCTTCAGGTCTTAGAAATAGGCAAAAAGAATGGGTAAGAAAACCTTATATAAAAAGGGGACTGTCTATTTATAAACACCTATTCCATATAGTGTATTTCAAGGATAAATGTTATAAATGATTAATATGAAGCATTCTTCCAGTACATATATAATCTCTGAAATGTTGATGGCTCAACTAGAACTAGAGAGGAACATGTTTCTGATTCTGTGTTTTTCTATTACGCCAAATCCATTTAAGGGAGAAGGAAGGATATAGAAAACAGCACTACACTGCAAAAATTGGGACTTAACATTAGGGAAGGGGAGTCCAACTCATCTCTTAGACCTCTATCCTTTTCCAGGAAGACTATTCAAGATATCCCATTGTACCAGTCCAAGCATTTGCAATCCCCTTTTTTCCTTCCTTCTTTACTTAGAAGTGACAGATTTCAAACCATGTTAAGAGCAATAAAGGTTTGTATTTTTACAACTACCTGTTGTTAACAACTACTGAAAGTAGTGATTGACCTTTCCCTTCACTACCTTCAATGAGTTATATTTGCATGACCTCTGGAGGCATGATCTATGGAACACCAACAACCAGCTGCAAAACTTGCCATACAGAAGGACAGTTTGATCTTTGCTAGGGTCAACTCTCACCTGTTACTATTCTGATAAGCTAGTTACTCTAAAACTAGCTTAGATACCTCCACATTAAATTACAGAAATCATTACTGATCTGGATGATGGGGCAGAGTATACCCTCAGCAGGTTTGCTGATGACACCAAACTGGGAGGAGTGGCTGACAGTGACTGGGAGGGTCGTGCTGCCATCCAGAGGAACCTCAACAGGGTGCAGAAAGGGGCTGACAGGAACCTCATGAAGTTCAACAAGGACAAGTGCAAAGTCCTGCACCTGGGGAGGAACAACCTTGGACACCAGTACACGCTGGAGGCCACCCAGCTGGAAAGCAGCTTGGCAGAAAAGGACCTGGGGTCCTGGTGGACACTAGACTGAAGAGGAGCCAGCAAGGCACCCTTGCCACAAAGAAGGCTAACAGCGTCCTGGGCTGCTGTATTGCCAGCAAGTCGAGGCAGGTGATCCTTCCTCTCTACTCTGCACTGGTGGGGCCACACCTGGAGTGCTGTGTCCAGTTCTGGGCTCCCCAGTAGAAGAGAGAGAAGGGAATTAAGGGAGACTAGAGAGTCCAGAGAAGGGCTGCTTAGATAGTTAAGGGATTGGAGACAGGCTGAATCTACTCCACTGACAGATTTTAATGACTTTCTGGTTTGGGGGTATTTCTGGCCCACACTGAAAGGTCTTGCTACCTTGGTTATATCCCGACAGCACTGTGAAGTCTGCAGAAAGCTTGGTTTTCTCCTATGATAAAACTTCCCTCTCCAATTTCTTTGTTGCCCTCATTAATCAAAATAGAGCCCACTACTACATGATAAACTCCACAAAATCATTTAAAAATCCAGTAGAACTGGATTTTTGCTATTATTGCCACTCAGGAGCAAAATATTTTACTGGAGAGTGAAACAACAGTGTTCATTACATACAGTACAGTTTGAATCTGATGGCAATTGTCATGTTGTATGCCCATAAATGAAAACAAAGCCAGGACAGGTCTAAGGGAATCAGGTATCTGAAAACGTACTCAAAGCAAGATTGCTAAAAGTGGTCAGCAACTTGCAGCTCTGTTTAGGAATGTAAACTACACTGGCAGACTTTTAAAAGTGCTTAGCACCTATCCATTTTCATTAAAATTGCTATGAACAGCTGGGTGTTAAGCATGTTGGCAAGTCTCAGCATATCAAGTAGACACCTAAATGACACCAGAGCTTTGTTGAAAGTTATGCTAATTTTCATTGCTGAGATCCATGCAACCTATTATGATGCAGTTTATTTGTACGATTAAAAAATAAATGTAAATGAGTTTGATCTGGAAAATGACATGGGGTGCACCACTGTTACTTGATCCACCCCCACTGAATTTACTTTTAATAGTTTCACTGAACATATAGGATTTTCAGATGTGAGTTATAATATCACACATTCAGATGTGAGTAGGCACCCTACTCAGTTAAAATTTATGGAAAGAGCTTAAAAATATGTCGCCAAAGAGGATGACTGAATAGCCACACACACACTGAGCAATTACTGCAACAATCTGATACAATTTATGATCTGACAGTCACTAAGACAGAAAAAGATAGAAAGGTGCCAAATAATGACTATAAATAATATGACCTTGTAAAACTATAAACAGGCAAAATTTGTCTTCTCAAAACTAAAGAAATCATTTTATGGAAATAAAACTGTATTACACATTTAAGTAAGCACTGAAAACAGTGCTGTTTTGAAGGTCAAGGGAAGATGTGCTCTTATATTCCCAGAGCTTATAACTGATTTGGACAGTTAATATAATCTAATGTATCAATAAATACCTGTTTTCACATGAACACACTCTACACATTCTCATGGGGACATTTATGAGAATGAATGTTTCACATAGAATGAACTGCATAGAATGAGTAACAGAAGTAGAATATTTTTATCAAAACATTGTTATGAACCTTCGACAATGGGGAATTAATATAAAGAGAGGAAAGGTTTGTATTTTCTATTCATCATTGTTATTCCCCAATAATTTTATGACTATGTGCAAAAGTGATTTACCTAGTGAAGATCTATTCTTCCAGTAAATAAATTTATCCCAACATATTTAGTAGCAAACCATATGCTCAGTATACCATGAGACACTGAATAAAAAGTCAGGTAAGTTGCCTGTGTGTAGGATAAAGAAATGGTATTATAGCATTATGTTGCCACAACTTATTTGAAGAGCATCTCACAACAGCTTCAAAGCATTTACTGATACTTTACTGATATTTACTCATATTTACTAAACTTTACTGATAGAAAACTGTATTTGGAAATGAATGTCACACATAGCTGTGTTGAATGGTTATCATTTTCACTGTTTACAAATTTTCACATTGTCACTTATCTACGCAAGAAATGCCAGCCATATTGACAGGACTTTTGGACACTTAGAATTAGCTAAAAGACAAAAAAGATCCCTTTGAATCATATCTGCACACTGCATTGAACTATCACATCTTTCTTCAGATAAAGTATCGGCTGACAAGATACCTCCACAGCCAGAGAAGTTGTCAAAAAAAAAAGAAAAATGTTAGCTTTACTGCATGATCTATATAAGAGAAGCAGAGAAATGGCAGCATATTCTGCCTCTAGTGACTATAATCAACTAAGTGCCATTTCACAGGCAAGTGAAAATTCAGGCCTAGATTTCTCCTACATTGATAAACTAATAGAGGAATATGGAAACCATCCTAGAAGCTTGCCTGGAACCTCCTTTTTTATGGACCGAGAAGTTATTAATTCTTAATGTATTTAATTTATTTTTATTTACTTGAAGTTAAAATAAAAATTACATTAAAAATATTGTCAAACTTCCTCACATTTCCAAATTTCTATTATTCTGATACAGGTTGACATTTAAATTGAGTGATTGCTTAATTCACTTGCATAAAACCAAGCATTTAGCACCATTTGAGATGCCACATGGTGTCTAAGAATCCACACAGGCCAGTAAATATGGCACTGGATTTATGAGGGAACACTTCCAGAAAACCTGATGGGAGCCAGGCAGCACGATAATCCATGGCACCTCTCAAATCAGCACATAGGTTTGTTCCTATGTGCTGAGAACTGCACTAGATCTTCATTGTCTACAGTGGGAGGTCAGGAATCTATCTGATGTGGAGAAGCCTACGCACAGAGGTGAGTAACAAACTGATTCATACCTTCAGTCCTTTCAGATTAAAGTTATAATCTCCTGGCATCCAATTCATTTAGAAAAGATTGAAAGAATTCACAAAATGTTGTAAAGGATGATTGAATATACACACATACTTAGCATTTACCCCAGACCAGTAGGTGAGAAGCACTCTAAAAAACCTAGAATGCTAGTCAGGTGTAAATTCATATCAGCTGCACTTCTTTAGTGATGCTAGGGATGGTAAGAGAACTGAAAAAAGTTACCACTTCATATTATCAATCACACTGCTCTGAAGGAGAAAGTTAGAAATTGACCGACATAGAGTGATACCCTCCATTTTTGCTAGTAAAGGATCCTTCAATTGGTTCGTCTAGCCCATTATATACTGAAAAGGTCAGAACCTGATGAACCTCAAAGTTTGACGACTGCCTGGTTAATTGCTTTTTTAGCAGTATAAAGAAATCCCTCTTTGCCAAATGCCAGCTGAGCTGTGGAAAGAATTTACAAGTTTGCTTCACAACGTCAGTTATCGAAGCTACAATTTAAAGGGTTTCTACTCAATTATTACATGCAAATTCATATACATTTTTAAAATCATGTATGGTCAGATGTAACGTGCATTCTGAGGGGATTTAGAGGCTTAGTATTTCCTACCAGTTCCCTACAACATCTCTGTATAAATAAGAATAGAACCCATGTGGATCAGTTCACTTTCTCTCCAGGGACTTACAGAGTATTTACATACTTCACTTTATAAGGACTGGATTGTTTCTGCCCCTGGGCAAGAAACCTAATTTAGATGCCTATAGCAGTTTCACTGGATCTGAGATGCGGTGTATTTAATACTCAAAGACTATGTATTATCCTACTGATGTGATCTGCAAGCCTCTGGAAGTGATATTATTAAAAGTGTTGCAGAGAGAAAGGCAGTAAAATCTACGCTTTACCCTATGTTATTTTTTAGCTTTCATAGTTAACCAATGATCTACTATTACAAGTAGTTGCAAAAAACATCCACTATAAACACAGCACTCTGGTGTAGTACAAGTTATCTTTAACTTACCCATTTCTGCAAGTAAATATTTGTGCTCTTTTTATCATGCACATCTTTGCTGAGAAACATTATAACATAACATCCTCATTCTTTACTAGTCATACTAATCTAGGCAATCAGTATCATGTGTTAACCCCTAACCCTTGTTTGTAATTTCCTTCAGCAGCCCAACTGTCATTAGCAACTTCTCACACTCTTAAGAAACACTGTAAAAATAATGTTTTGCCCAATAGAAGCTCATTCTTGACTCATGCTGTAGCCTCAACATTAACAGATACATTACACTGTGTACAGACAATCAGCAAAAAAAAGCTTTTCGTCTTAGTAAATGCAACTACATCACTAGTCAACAAAACAGGGCTAGGCAGAGGCTCAAACATCTGATGAATTGCATTGAACATTTTCCAGGTACAGCTTGAGTCAGGGAATAGAAGATACAAGCAGAGAAGAAACCACTCTGTTTTGGGAAAGGAGGAAAGAAATGCAAGGAGAATTCAGTGACAGAAACTCTTCTATACTGTTTGCTTTCAAGGCCAGATGTTAATGTTTTAGCTTCAACTGCAGACAAGGTTAGACTTTTGCCTGTATAGAATTAGCGAGGATTCAGATGAGCTGTTTTGCTCCCAGAGCTGTGGGGATGGTAACGACTACCTCACGCATCATGGGGAAGGTATTCATTAGATGATGGGTCAGGGAACTAGGTGAGAACACTTTTAGCTGTTCTAGCCAGACCTTAATGGGTATATCTTTCCACAACGATAGATTTTCACTTCTAACTAAAATAGGTTCACAAGAACATTCTACTATAAAGGAATGAAATAAATGTATATGTATGTGTGTATGTGCATATGCATGTGTATGTATATCCGTGCTCCAATATATGCTGAGGGCCATCCAGCTGGAAAGCAGTGTGGCAGAACAGGAGCCAGCAATGTGCCCTTGCTGCAAAGGCGGCTAATAGTGTTCTGGGCTGCATTAGACACGGTATTGTCAGTGGGTCAAGGGAGGTGATCCTTCCCCTCTGCTCAGCACTGATGAGGCCAAATCTGGAGTGCTGTGTCCAGTTCTAGCTTCCTCAGTACAAGAGAGACATGGACATTCTGGAGAGAGTCCAGCAAAGGGCCACAAAGCTGATGAAGGGACTGGAGCATCTCCTATGGGGAAAGGCTGAGAAAGCTGGGACAGTTCAGCCTGGAGAAGAGAAGGCACGGAGGGCGGATCTTACTAATGTGCATAAGGGAGGGTGCATAGAGGATGGAGCCAGGCTCTTTCCAGCGGTGCCCTCTCAGAGGACCAGAGGCAATGGGCACAAACTGAAACACAAGAGCTTCAGTCTGAACATCAGGAAAGACTTTTATACAGTGAGGGTGACTGAGCCCTGGCACAGTCCTTGGAGGTATTCACAAGCCATCTGGACATGGTCCTGGGCAACTGGCTCTAGGTCTCCCTGCTTGAGCAGGGTGGTTGGACCAGATGACCTCCAGAGGTTCCTTCCAACCTCAACCATTCTGTCGTTCTGTGATTATGTATATGTTTATCATATCATGTCAAAAAAGACATATCCACAAATTTTCTTTAGTGTTTTTGCTTTGGTTTACATGTCCTAATTTTGTTAGATTTTTAAAAACGGTTTTATTTAAATTTCATTTAAAAATAGTGCTGCAATTGAGGGCAACTGTGGTACCTTTTAGCTACGAAAAATAGCTTCTTAGAGTTTTTGAACAATTGACAAAATGTCAGCTTAATGATAGTTTTTATTTGTTTCTTAACTTGTTTATTAACCTACCCTCAGTGAAGAATGCTATTAAAAATCACAGGAAAAATATTTATGATATGTTTGTTAATGAACAATTCAAGTAAATAATCTAAAATACTTCAGCATTAACAAGGTTTAAGGCTCTCACCAAATATTTACTCCCTGAATCCTTTAAGAGTGAAAATGAACATATACTAAGATACATTTTCTGTACAGATCAACACAAAATATTTGGAACACCTTTTGAAAGGAAGTAACTAAATCTTAGCTATTATAACGTGAAATAATTTCTTATACTGGTCAAGCCACTAATCTTTCTGGTTTGATTTGAAGAAATATGAAGTGGTTTAATTTAGCAAATGGTTTCAGGCAAAACAAAAGAGCAAAATTAAACTGAAGTTCTGTGGCAGCATTGCAGGTTCTATTATTTCATTTTCAGCTTCATGATGCTTTCCTTTTAATATGTTAATACTGATTGTCTTCTCCTAAATTCTGCTATTGAATTTTGAATTACACTGTTTGATATCCTATTACTCAAGTCTGACTACATTGCCAATATAATTACTGCACCTTGAAAGTGAAATGAGGTATCATAAAAACTCAGGCTATAAATCTAAGCCTTCATTTTAAGAGGATCTCAGTACAATCTTTCCAATCTGTTAATAATCTTCGCAGTCCATGACTTCATCTTTTTTAGTGAATTTAAAAGTAAGGAACCCAAATCTTTTTTTTTTTTTTTTTTTTTTTTTCACAAAGGTCCAATTATTAGCTTTTAATTTTGACCTGGCTTCTCTCCAGAGAGCTCTTCAGTTAATTTTCAGTGCAATGAAAATGATAGAATGTTTTATTTGATTTACACTTAAATATAAACCATAGTAGGAAAAAATTCATCTTTTGGTAATAAAAAGTAAGTTTTCACCTCCAGCTCTCAATAATTTTGTTATATCTTAATTTCAATTTGGAAACAATTTTTAAATAGTTTTTTAGCATTACAGCAAACATTTATATGATGCAGTACTCAATTATAGACAAGCACCAGTGCATAAGGGTTAATTTTCAGATTAAATTGAACAAAAAATATAGAGAATTGCCAGAAATATATCACTTGAAAATAGGTCTTTTTGAAACTCCTCACAAACAGTTTTGAAACTGTTATTTTTTTTCATATACCCTACTCACTGGTCACCTGCCTCCTGGCTGTTCAGAAAGAAATGTGTTCCCTATGAAAGTTGGACTTGAATCTGAAGAATAAGTTTTATGAGAAATTTTCTAAAAGATACACAATGAAATTAAGTTTGAGGTTAACACAACTGTTTTAGGAATTTATGGGTAGGTGTCAATGATGCAAGGTACCAATGATACGTTTACATTTGTGATGCTTATCTAGGCTAGGCAGTGGAAATCTAGGATTTAATTCAGTTGCTAAACACGGGATATAGTGATACTTCAGATAACTTAAGGTATCCAGGATATTCTCATGAGGACAATGTATAACAAAGTGGACACAATTCAGTTCCATAAATGAGGGACATTAGTGCTGATGGCAGTGTCTCAGGATATCCGTATGTGTTAGAGCCATAGAGACACCAGAGGAAACCCAGAAGCAGGTAGTGTGGACATAGCTACTCAACTATACAGGGAATTGCCTTTAACACTGTGGATAAACAGCTACAACACTCAGCTTGGTAATGTGGGGATCACAGGTTTACATGCAATCAGCAGTGCAGAGGTAAGCAAAGTATGTGATATGTAGATGAAGTAAAATCCCTACTGACTGGAGGAATGCAGCTAAATTTATGAGCCATACATTTAGAATTTGTAGTGGGATTAGAAGCTTCCGAACATAAAAGTAGTTTGAAATCTTGCCTCTAGATTATTTGAGTTGATACTTTATATACCACAGAATCATAGAATCATAGAACAGCCCCGGTTGGAAGTGACTTTGAAAGATCTTCTGGTCTGAACTTTCATGGGAAAGGGTGTCTAGACAAGAATGAGACTATTACAAACCTTATACACATACATATATAACCTGGTGTTTTACATAAGGCTACTGAAAAGGAAAGTAAACTTTTTAATCTTGGTTCTATTTTTCACCATTTTCAGCAATTCACAGAACAAACAAAATAGTTGTATTCCTTTCATCTGACATGTCAATAGCCTCATTTAACTCCATAGTGGTAGATCTTGCAGATATTCATTTTAAAGAAAATTATTACTAAGAACTAGGGCAGGGACCAGTAACCAACAAAGCCTGCATGATCTCTTTCTACACAATAAGAGCTAGAGGTGAGGTTGGTGTGTGAACAGTTTAAGTTACTTTTTGTAAGTGCTTGGCAGATTTAAAAAAAAAACACTTTAAAGACTGCAGTAATGCACAGTATTGTGTGCTAGCTTCTCAACAGGCATAGATGTTGAAAAACAAACAGCTCACATTTCTGCAAAAGAAACCTTTAACTTTGTCGTATTTGACTGTTTCCTTTGTAGCATATTTTATATTGGAAAGTAAAACAAAAAACCCCACCCAGTCCTCTGAGGTCTCAGTATGACACAAAGGGACTGTAAATCTTAGCATCATGATTTATGATAGTTCTTGTTTTAATCATCTCCTTCCTAGCATTCTTTTCTCAATTCCTTTCAGAATGGGTATATTTTTTGTACATCTAGACATAATAATACCAGTATCTGGCCATGTAGTGAGCTGCCACCCTTAGCCTACCTTCATCTTTCTTCCCATATTCTTCAAAATATTAGCTGAAACAGAATAACTACTTAAACATGTCAGAGAATCATATGCTACGCTTATACTGGTAAAGGAAATACGGCAAGAAATGACTGAGTAGCACCAATTGGGTTAGGGCTACAATCCCCTACAGAATAGCTGTCTGGAAGAGAGCTAACTGGAGTGGTTCAAACCAGAGCCAGGGATTGAGTTAACAACTGAGCTGTAAGGGTGACCAAGAATAAACAAGCCCACTTCCTCAGCCTCTCCTCTACTAGCTGAAATACCACCTTTGTAGCCAATCACCGGACCTTCTCCAGTTTCTTCCTATGCCTTTCAAATTGCGGAGGGCAAAATTGGAAACAATATTCCCGGTGTACCCTTAGCAGCACCAGCTATTATGGGAATAATAACTTTACACGGCCTGCTGACAGAATTTTTCCTGATGTAGACCAATATGCAGTTTTCCTCGTTCATGCTGTTGGCTCATACTCAGCCCAGTATTTGTCATAATCCCCAGGGTTTTTTTTCCTGAGAGTATTTACTATTCTGCCTGTCCTTCTTAGCATGTTATGATATCTGCGGTTACTCCTCTTCAGTTTTACAACTCTGCACTTCTTGGGTATCTGTTGGCCCAATCCTCAAGTTTATTGAGGTCACTCTGGATGAAGGGCTGCCATTCATTTTTTCTAATTCTTAACAGTTTTGCTTTTAAACACCCAGAGCATTCAGTAGTTGCAGATTATAATCACTGTAACAGTGATATTATTACATTATTATTATTATTATTATTATTAAATTAAAAAAATACCTGAGGTGGAAGCAGTGGTAATCTGATATAAGCAAGTAGCATACTTAGGTCATTGCATCGCGTCTGCATATCATACTTCACCCACATCATTAAGGCATGGAAAATGGTCTCTTCATCAGGAACATTCACATCATCACTAGCAAGAAGTTTATGGAGCTCTTCAGCCGGTAGAAGTAGAAATTCTTGATTTCTTATAACTTCCATTATATTCTCCTGAGAAAAAGAAAGCATTTCGGATTCAGTAATACTGGAAGAAAATACAAGCAGCTGTTAAAGCTAATAAACCCATAGTCAATATCTGCCATGCCCAGCCCTCTTACAGCTCATCAGAAAAACAAATCAAAGATTATTAGAATTAAACAGCTATAGTTGTAATTCATATGTGAATATAGTCAGAAAGCAAAATGAAGATTATATGATAATATTGCAATTTAAAATTGTCAGAATTAGTAAAGGCTAGGGCAGATCTGCATATTGTTTGAAGTTTTTATAAACTCAGATGTAACTGAGCACATTCAATAAATTGTAAATCTTTACATGCACATACTACACTTTCCTGTATTTTTTCACTATCTGATCTATTTCTTAAATAATGTATCGGTCATATACAGTTCTATTATCAATATCCAGATGATGGCTGTCTATACATATGACAAGGCTGAGAAGAAGATCCACATCATTAACTTAGCATTATTTCTTGAACTTGTTTAGAACAGATTGTTAACATCCAGCTAACGTGCAAAATATATACAGCAATTAAAATCTCACAGTATTGAAATTTATAACACACGTAGTAATAGCTATAAAAAACTAAACAAAAACTATATAAACTATATAAAAACATAGATATAAACTATATAAACTAAACAAAACTGTTTCATTGACTGAATTCTAAGGACTGAATTAAGCACTCCCTGAACTACCTACCCTACATTAACAGGACACAACAGAAACACAGTTCTGCAGGGTATCTTTCTCCAAATCTTTCTTTTAGGGTGCTTGAACTCTGTGAATAAATTGCAAATGTGTTCTCATATTCTTGATTCATAGACAATTGTAAGAAGAAAGTGAAGCGCGTATAGACTGGAGGCACAAGACCCTCCTCCTGGAAAAAAATCTAATTTTTGACATAGAACAAAAATGTAAAAAGTGTTGGAGAGAGAAGTTACAATATCTGGTAGATAAAAGATAATAATGAATTTCATAATCATATTTTTGAAAGACCGTGAGAGTAAGATGAGAAGCACAGAAGGAATGACAAAACATCAGTCAAGGACTTAAGTGTAAGAACATCAAAACTGAGGGAAGTGTATAATTCCACTGCTACACCCACTCAGTTCAGTTCTTAGTGTATCAAAATTCAAATTAATACTGTCTATAATTGCTTGTTTGGGTCTGGGCCAGGGGAAAGACTGACTGGTCATCAGGAACTGAAATAGAAGTAACACAGTATTACTGAGACAATATAACTAATACAGAAAAAAAATGGTGCCAAGACTTAAAACATCAGAATTATACTCTGACCCTAGTAAGTCACATGTTGTCCTCCCCCTGCCCCATGCAATATAAGGAAATTATTATGTTAATTCTCCAACATCATATTATTTGAAAGTTACTGCTTAAAAGAATCCATTAAAAATTAACTGCATATTATTTTATATAAGGTAGCAGAGATTAATAATACAGACGTAGGCATGACAAAATCATGACAGACAGAAGTTCATTGAAATGTGTAATGCAATTACACATCGAATACATATGTGCAAAAAGAATAAATTGGCTAAAACTGAAAGTGATGCTTAGTATTATGAATGTGAATACTTTTATATGTAAAACTTAACTTTCAATAAGTAACGTTTTACTTCTACGTATATACCCAAAATGGGATGCTGACACAACAAACAAGCAAAGGTATATATATGGTCATGGTCTGTATTAACTGTGCTGTTAAGTTATCATCACATAACTGATAATTAGATCAAAACATGACTCAGTTCTTTTTTTAAATTGCTTGATTAAATGTCAATAGGTACCTAAAAAACTAGATTTTTATGGCCAAACGTTTTAATCTGTTGAGTCCCGATAAAGTTTAAATTGTGACTAGAACATCATACAATAGCTTGGAAATGTAAGGGAACTAGTTTGCAGGCACTTAACCACAAGTTGGCTTAATTAGTTTTAATTAAAAAGCCATAAACCTCAGAAAATTCCATTGCACTTCTCAAGAAAATGATTTATAAGCCAAAGTTTAATTAAGGCTGGTTAAACTGATATTAAATCCCATTATGAAAAAAAATATAACCCTACTTTTCAATAGGAACCACCATCAAGCTTTGCAAGAGCATATTAATCTAAAGACCTAATATTACTAAGAAGCATTGCGATGGTGGAATACATTTTATGAACTCACAGAACTTAATTAATTTTGAACAACACTCAAAGCAGAGCCTCTAAATTCAGAATAATAATTTTAGGTTTGATTAAGTGTTTTATCATTTTTAATTGTCTTTTCATTTGGATATATGCTTAAGGAGAACTTTTTCCAGCCTCTGTACTGATTTACCATTGACTGAAAGTAGAACCTAACAAAGTTTTCAGATAAAACATATAAGCTCAAAACTGTTCTTCTGAACATCTGGACTGACACTAGTTTCATGTTATTCATGGCTGAGTATTGTAGAAAATGATATTTAATAAAAAATCTTTATATAACTGTACCTTCTGTGTATATATATATATATACACATTTATATGGTATATTTATATATATTTTATATATATAAACCAGCAATAAAATCCAGGCTCTTGATCTTCAGAGCTAAAAAGTCTCTCTTTCAAGTATTTAGCATTTCCTAAATTAACTACTGAATGTTTAGAATTTCCTAGATCACATTTTAATTCCTTGAGATTCATTTCATTTGGAGCAGCAAAGCATATTTCAACAGCTTGCTGTTTTATCATAACAGAAATAATTTATTATATGCTTATTGTGGAAGAATATCTGCCTTTCTTTTAAAATATAACTGGTCTTCATGTCTGCACTTTAGGGAACCAGATATGAAAGATGTATGTAATCTACTGGTTAAAATTTTCAAGATAAATGAAATAAATTTTAAATTCTCCTGAAATTAAGGTGCAAGATAGGAATTAACTACTCAGTCCTGCTCTAGTGAAGTGCTTTCAGGAATGCTTAGGTCCTCATGGGCTGAGAAACCTTAATTTTGAGAAGAAGGGTACTCAGCATTTAAGCATGTCCAGGGTTATGTGACAGAGGCCTATGAGTTTTCAGGACCTCTAACTTTTGACTCGGATACTTAAGAAGCTTTGTACATTTGCTCTTCACTGTCTCATAAGTCTCTTAAGATCAGCTGGGCTGTGACTAATGCCTCTCCTGCATGGGTCATTCACTTAGCCTTTCCCTTCAGCAAGAATTGTAATGTTTCAATTAAGTAGAGTAGCGGATTTTTGCTTTTAAATTAGAAAAGGTAACTTACAGTAGAAAGTATGAAAGTCTTTGAACCCACTTGGAGAAAGCTATGTCTCACTCAGTTCCCCTACCACTTGCTCAAAATGATCACGCAATAACCATTGCTGTGGGGTCATAGCATTTCCACGGTAGAGCTGTTTCACTTTTAAACCTTGGCAGCACACAGGATTAGAATTAAATGGCAATAAAGTATTAGCACAGTAGAGTCATGTAAACAAAACATATCTGTTTTTAAAGGTAGATAAGCAAGCACCTGAGTATCTGAGTCTAACAGATTGTGTATCATAGGAACAAAAATGCTCTAATGAAATTAAACTATTACCAAATGGAATTTAATAGAAGTACACTCTACTATATATATCCTTATAATGATGTTATCAATACAAATGAATTTGATTTTTTTTTTTAAATCAAGACCTGTAATGATCATTATTTCACATGGAATCAAATTATCTTGCACAAGTTAGTCCTCATTGATGTTTATGTCATTTATTTCACTAATCAGCATGTATAAATTGTAAGGAAGAACCTGAGAATAATTTCTTCGGTATTATAAAAAATATGAAATTATTTCATACCTTGACAAAGAATGTCACTTTCTGAGAGTGCTATTTAGAACCTGTTACATCAGAGTTGCCGTGGCAGTAAAATGCTTAGCAGGTTTTTTGGGTTTGGATGTAGGGATCTTATTTAAGAAGTTTTACATTATATTCATTTTGATGCCGTGGCCTTTCCAATAAAAAATGAGAAACGCATAAAATAATGCTGAAAAAAAGGTATCCATACACTAGCCTTTCACTTAAATAGTACATGACAAGTGTCAATGAATGTTTTAAGACCACACGGCTTTTAATTTAGAACCTAAGTTTTCATGAGAACATTTAAATAAATGAATAAACAGTGCATCTGATTTCCATATTAAATCATATACTATACTTTCTGAAGCACTAAAGAACCGAAAGGCAATTTTGATTTTGGCCAAGCTCCAAACTATTTCAGTCTGGAATTATTGCTGCTGTGCTACATTGAATTCAGCCCTCTTGTTTTGTACGCCCAGTTTTCCTTATCAGCTGTGTATCATACAAGAGCACATCCCCTTTCCAAAACTGTCCTATTGTCCTATCTTCTTTTCTAAGGAGAATGGGCTTTTCAAGTTCCCAAACTCCTATTAAACAAAGGACCAGTACTTATTAATATGCTCATCGTCTGGTTCTCTAGCCAAATCCCAGATTTTATCTGAGAGTGAGCTCCATCTACCCTATGTAATCCAGAGCTACATGTTTCTTCCAGTACCAGATGCCAGCCTGATGTCACCATTACGTAAGGGATATAAAGGCTGGGGCATTCAAAGGACAGGCAGCTAGTGGAAAGAGATCATGTAGGTGTATGCTCCTCTGAACTTCATGACTGGGAAGAGAGATCAGCAGCTGCTGCTTTTTAGGGAGAGCAGACAGCAAGTTGAGGATAGCAGAGACTGTGACTGGATACCAGCTCACACAGCATACTGAAATCTTAATAAGAGAATTCTAGATGACAAAACTAGACTACCACAATCTAAATATTTTCCTTTTTTACTTGCAACTTTTAAATGAATTCTTTTTTTTCAAAATTTTCAGGTTTGTGCTGGTTTTGGCTGGGAGTTCTCACTTTTACTCTTCCAATTCTCTCCCCCATCCCACTGTGAGGGGAGCGAGCGAGAGGCTGTGTGGGGCTTAGCTGCCGGCTGGGGTTAAACCATGACAGGGTTTTAGGATATGACTCTGCAGAATTAGCCAGATTATAGTCTGATTCTTCATTAATATCATGCAGCATTCTGAGTTTTCACAGTCTAATTGTAGTTCACTGCCAGTTGGTCCCAGACATTTGCTGATATGCCAGTTCTTCAAAATAACCTGGCTAAAACTTTCAAGCTAGTGGGCCTTAATCTTGCACGTTTCCTTAACTGTGTCAGAATAGTTAATGTTTGTTTCCTGTTTTGCTGAAGGATCTTGGCTGACACATGCTGCACGTATTCTTCTTCACATCCAAGAAGATCCAAGAAGCCTAAACCTGTACACAAAACAGACACAACTTGCTAAACGGATGAGGACATGTACACAACTTGCTCCCCCTGACTGAAGAAGTCTTCCAACACTGTTATGGAAAGTCCTGTATCCCATAAACCCTGGAACTTCTGGGTGCTAAGTCCCAGTGCATGCACAACACGTTCTTCCTAGCATGGTATCTAGGAAAAACAGAACTCTAGTAGCCTGTGAACAAGTTCTCATGTTATTCATTATTCACTTTTCTCTGCCCCCTCCCCCCCTTTTTGAATCTTTTTTAATGTTAGTTTACCCTCCCAAAATAAGGTTAATATAACCAGGGAGCACAATTTGGGGACATAAAAAACTGGAATATTTGCATTCCCTGACTTGAATTGGCCCAGATTGATATATTTGTCATTGGAAGGGTTCTCAGCACAATTTCAAGAAAATAGCAAAAGAGATCAGCACTGTGAATCATCCACAGGTGGTATTTTGGACTGAAAAGGCTAAGAGTGACAAAAACAGAGACTCACAGTGCAAATTGTCACATTGGTGCAGTATTGTAAAGTGTGGATACACACTTGCACTGACTCTGGTGACTGTCTTGTTTTGCTTTTACTTGTATGAGATGTACCCTTAGTACTCCCCAAATACAGAAAATATGAGCTCCCCCAACTTTTTCATTTGTGCTGTTTGCACAGAACGAATGTAACCCTTCTCGCCTAGATAACAGAATAACAGTTTTCTGGGTTTAAATTATAACACTCCAGGGAAATAGTCATCACAACACTCTCACTTTCTTACTCTCCTAGCATGACTTTTCTTTCTTCCCTACCCTGCTCCTGTAACTATGCTTTGGTACAAGTTTGCTGCCCCAGTTCTGAACTACCGTCCAATTTATAGTCTGGCCGCAGTGGCTTCCCTAATGAGAATCACAGAATCATTTAGATTGGAAGGGAGCTCTTGAGATCATCTAGTGCAGTGCCCTTGTTCAAGCAGGGTTGGATAGAGCAATGTGTCCGAGTCTGCGTCTAGTAGGGTTTTGAGTATCTCCACAGAAGGTCACTCCACAACCTCTCTTTGCAATGTATTCCAGTGTTTGACCACCCTCACAGTAAAGAAGTGTTGTCTTCTGATGGAATTTCATGTTTTTCAATTTGTGTCCATTCCCTCTTGTCCTGTCACTGAGTTCTGCTGAGAAGAGTCTGCCCACCTCATCTTCATTCCCTTCATCAGGCATTTATACACATTGACAAGATTCCCCCTGAGCTTTCACTTCTCCAGGCTGAAGAGTCCCAACTCTCTCAGCTTCTCCTTATACGAAAAATGCTCAAGCGAACACTGGAGCAACCACTGGAGATAAACCACTCTGTAACTTGTACTGCCATGGGAGAAGGAACAGAACTGTTTTCTAGGATAGGAGGACATAAGGACTATCACTTACAACATCATGCAGGGCAGGATAATACCAGGGTAAAATAATGAGCTTAGGGAAGAGGGATGTCTTCTACTAAGAGCCCCATCAGCACTCCCCACAGCTTCTGGCCATTGCTGGAATATGCTGTCTGTGGATAGATTAAAACTCACTCAGGATGGGGACATACATGCATACTCATTCTGTAGCAGGTACAGCAATTACTAGCCCATGTTGATCAACTCAGACCTGGTAGCACACCATATCGGAGCACTTATGACTGTGGCCAAGAGTTGGAATTGGCATCTTAAGCAAGATGAGTAAAGACAAAATTAGTGTTGGAGAAGTCTCAGAAGTGGCACTGTTAGCGACTGGGTTGCTCAGCAAAGGTTACAAGTGTGTCTCAAGATTCAACGTAACTTGCTGTGCATGACTGTGGTGTATGCTAGAGCCAAAGAATTCTTTCAGCCACTGTGCCATAGTTTACTCCACTCACTATGCAGAATCCACAACTAGGCAGGATGTTGGTATTAGAGGTGTGTGGCAATCTGTGTAATCTGGCCCTTGAACCATATCACAAACCAAGTTTGGATGCAGAAAAGCACAAGTATAGCCTTTCAACATTTATGTCAAGGTAAGCACATACGTTTATGCCCTAATGGAGCCCCTGTCCTGTTTACTATGAGTACAGGCATAGAAAAAGAAAACAAGGAAAATGGAGGGTAACAAGTCTAACAGGAACCTCACCTAAATCAAATCTGATTAAAAGAAAGCTGGAAATCAGAAAAAAAATATTTCTTGCTGTTAAAGCATCAAGCTCTAGAACAGATTTCCAGTGGGCGGGCAGGGAACAGGTCTGTCAGAACCAGTGTAATAACTTAGGACACAGCTTACAAAAGGGGTTACATGAGGAGATTTTCCTGCACAGCAGGGAACTGCCTTGGAATTCCTTTCAGTTTTAACTCAGTTACCCTTCTGAACTTAATAACATCTGATCCACTGAAGATTGCTTCCTATAAAGGCATCATCTCAAAGACATCTGGAGATGGATAATTTGCCACTTTTGCAGTGGCTTTCAGAAGTAATCATCCTCAACATTAAAATATGTGTCTAATTTCCCATTTGAACTCATCTGTCTTCCACTTATACATATACTGGTTCTTATTATGAATTTCTCACTCTGATTAATGAGCCCATTAGCACCAAAACTTAAAAACCTTAAAATAATCTCTTGGGTCTTTAATAACTCAAAGGAGTTGAGTGCTTGTGGTCTTGCTTTTACAATTCATTCACAGTACTGTGTCCTGTAACACCATGTTGTAATGTTCAGGAGTGAAAACAAGATACTTAATCATTAACACTGTTTCTTGTGGTAGCACCTACAAATTCACTGGTAATCTCACAATCATTCACTGACCTATCCTGACCCTACTTAGCCTGTGAAATGTGATGGAATACAGCACAAAGCAAAGGCTGATGGCATATGCAAGATCATGTCTATGAAAAAAGGTTCTACTTTCATAAATGATTAATAAATACTGTAATTAAGGTAATATTCCAAAAGGCAATTGAAACCTAAGTCAGAGCATTAGAGTGAAATCTTTTCTCCTATTCCTGTACTCCAAACTTGAATTAAAAACAAGTAGCCATTAAAATGAAAATGCATCTAACGAACCATGGGGAATTGCACGATCATAGAGGAAAAATGCCTTGTTCTATTACACTCCACACTATAAAGATTTGCAACAACAGTGTTTCTTCTGTCTTCATTATGTATCTCAAAGCATATGTGTTTTGTCTCACATGTGATATATGCTGTTGCTGGAGAATGTTTTAGTTACAGTTTTGTTTGAGGAGTGAAATGTTTAAAAATAGTAGTTTATGTTAATATTTCAGATTCAGTAGTCATTTTAACTGAAATCAAACATCTAAAAAAATCACAGCAGAGACATATGAAAACTTTAGCATTTCGATTAATTTATAGCAAATCACTGTATTGAAAAAGTATATACCTTCCAAGAACACTCTAGAAAACAAATACCCCATCATACAGAAAATATAAAGTTCAGGAAATGCCTGAATCATGTGCCTGAATAATTCTCTCACACACTTTGTTTTTAATTGTCGGACTCTAATCTACCTTTCAACTAACATCTAGCACGATTTGAAGGATTCCTGAGAGTCTTAATTAGTATGAAAGAAGAGAATATGTTCCAAATTAGAAAAACATTGGAGCACAAAAAGGATTCTGAGAGAGAGCCACCTTTCTATATAAAGGGGACTTCCAAAGACCTCCACTCCATAAACAGGTTTGAAGAAAGTCATATGGTAATTACTTTCTGACAGCACTTACAGCCTTCAAGCACATTATTAAATCCAGATTAATTCTAAAGGCACAGTGTTATGGTACAAAGTTAATTAAAATAGCCACACATACCCCTCCCCTAGATAACAGAAACTTTTTGTAATCCTCAGTATTTCAGAAAATGGAATAATTCACACAAAGATGTCTGATCATTAACAATGGTGATTTCCATACTCTTTCCAACAAAATAATGGTATATATCATAATGTAAAATAACCACTGTATTTAGATCTTAAGTGGTTTGTCAAGATAGGAGGCTGCTGAAAACTTGTCACATTAAGTTGTTGTCTTTGATAGAACACTTAAAAAACCTGTTAAATGAATGCCAAAAATGTATTAACCTACTGTGTGAATCCCAAAAGACAAATTTCAGACTGAAGTGAAATTGTAAAAGATTTGTCATCCTGCATATAATATTGATTAAACTGACAGTTACTCTTGTTTTATTGGTGCTTTGGAAATTACAAATTTGGAAGGAACAGACATTACATTTCACTCTCTCCAACACAGCATGTTACCATCAAATAATCTCATGCTGTCAACTAACTACAATATGCAGTAATTTCTTAGCATCAGTTTTTTATTGGGAAGGGGGAGGCAGAGAAGTGAACCTTATAGCTATGTCTCACTGTTGGTTGTTTTGGGTTTTTTTTCATTAGCTTGTGTTCAAGTTCTTACATAATTAATTATCATTCTATGCTTTTTACAATCCACCACTTAAAAAATCATCTGTACTTTTTAAAACAATGATATGAGCAAACTGCACCCAAACTCAACTTCCCAAGCTATTTACTACAAAGGCAGTGGTTCCTTACATAACCTTCCCCATAAAATTAAAAAACCCACTTCTAGACTATTTATCACTCATCTAAAATCTTCGTATTTCTTTCATGTCTTTTTTATTTATCAACACAAATAAACAGATACTTTCTTCTGGAAATAAACAGAATGCTACTAGATGAGATTTACTCCTGAAATTATGCTGCCTAAGGTGGATGACTTTAAAGAGAGTTATAAACATTCTTTAAGGTAAATAATTTAAAACAACATGAGGATTTGCTAAATTTTTAGAATTGAATCTCCTGGTACCCTAATGCTTTAGAAGGTACTCATTACATTAAAAAATATGGTATTTATACAGAAAAGCTTATTGATAGCTGATACAGTCTTGCATAGAATTTAGGTACCTAGATGTTACTTAGTGTTTAACTGCTCATAGAACTTAAAAAGAGCTGTATGGGTTTAGAGCAAGCAGAGGTCCATTTGTGACCAGTGACCAGATGTAATTTTGACAATGATTAGAAGGAAGTTTAAAAGGTAAATGTTATATCTTGTCTGTGTATCACAGATTTTGGAAATTTGTGATTTTAGCGATTTCCAGAGTGAGATGTTTAGAAGACATTTGTGGACTTCTCTTCAATTTATTTAATAGCACCTTGAATCTATTTAGGTTTCGTTTCCATAGAATCCCTCGCAGTCAACTACACAGCTTAAGCACATACCTGTAAAAGGCAAATATTTCCTTTTGTTTGTTTTTAAATCTGTTGCTCAAATAGATGTGATGAAGCTCAATTCTTGAATTGGGGGAAATAATATCCCATTCTCCTTTTCCATGCCATTTACATCTTATGTGTTGTGATGGGTTGACCCTGGCTGGACGCCAGGTGCCCACCAAAGCCGTTCTATCACTCCCCCATCCTCAGCTGGACAGGGGAGAGAAAAATATAACAAAAAAGCTTGCGGGTCGAGATAAGGACAGGAGAGATCATTCACTAATTACCGTCACGGGCAAAACAGACTCAGCTTAGGGAAAATTAGCTCAATTTATTACAAATCAGCGAGAGTAAGGTAAATGAGAAATAAACCAAAATCTCAGAACACCTTCCCTCCACCCCTCCCTTCTTCCCGGGCACAACTTCACTCCCGGATTCTCTGCCAAACCCCGCCAGCGGCACAGGGGGACGGGGAATGGGGTTTACGGTCATCACACGTTATTTTCTGCCGCTTCATCCTCCTCAGGGAGAGGGCTCATCACACTCTTCCCCTGCTCCAACGTGGGGTCCCACCCATGGGAGACAGTCCTCCACGAACTTTCTCCAACGTGGGCCATTCCCACGGGCTGCAGTTCTTCACGAACTGCTCCAGCATGGGTCCTTTCCACGGTGTGCAGTCCTTCAGGAGCACACTGCTCCAGCATGGGTCCCCCACGGGGTCACAAGTCCTGCCAGAAAACCTGCTCTGTGGGCTCCCCTCTCCACAGATCCGCAGGTCCTGCCAGGAACCTGCTCCAGCGCAGGGTTCCCACGGGGTCACAGCCTCCTTCGGGAACCCACCTACTCCGGCGTGGGGTCCTCCCCGGGCTGCAGGTGGAGATCTGCTCCACCGTGGACCTCCCTGGACTGCAGGGACACAGCCTGCCTCACCAGGGTCTTCACCACGGGCTGCAGGGGAATCTTCGCTCCGGCGCCTGGAGCATCTCCTCCCCCTCCTTCTGCACTGACCTTGGTGTCCGCAGGGTTGTTTCTCTTACATGTTCTCACTCCTCTCTCTGGCGGCTGTTTTCTCACTATCCCAACTTTTTTCCTTCTTAAAAATGTTATCACAGAGGCGTTACCACTATCACTGATTGGCTCGGCCTTGGCCGGCGGCGGGTCCGTCTTAGAGCCGGCTGGTATGGGCTCGCTCTCTCTCGAACACAGGGGAAGCTTCCAGCAGCTTCTTACAGGAGCCACCCCTGTAACCCCCCTCGCTACCAAAACCTTGCCACATAAAACCAATACATGTGTCTATTACAGCGTCTCCAGCAGTCATATCTTCCCCATTGCCAAGAAAAAAACCCCAAACCACCACCACCACCACCAAAACACCTCTCTTCTTATGGAGATAGGGGGCTTTCCCACATTTTCAATTATTATTCAGTTATTATCCTTAGCTACAACTAAACAGAGTGCCCTGGCAATGCCATTCCAAGATGACTTTACTCCAGGTGAGCCAAAGAGAGAGCAGAACACCAACCAGCCTCATCTCGCATGCTTCTTCCCATGAAAAAGAAACCTAAGCTGCAGGATTGATATTTGACCTCAGTGGCAGAGGATTCAGACTTCAGATCACTCTGTAGCACATACTCACAAGTCTACTTAGATGCAACCATCACTGATCCTTTTTTTAGTGCTTTTTAGTTTTCATACATTCTTTGTGAGATGCGATAACTAGAGATACAAGCAGTATTAAAGGTGCAAACAAAACATAGAGAGGAGTAGGATTTGGTGTTTCCTGTTTTGTTTTCTGGTCCTTTCCTAATACTCCCCAGAACTCCACCTCTTTTGTAACCACCTAAAGTGCTCAGCAAGCATTCTCAGAAGCAGACAACTGATCTCAATGAGTAAAAGTTGTTCGTATTTTTTTCCATTCCCTGATAAGAGACAGCTAGTTAAGATCCCATCATTAAACATATACAGATCATTCCTCCACCTGCATTACTTTTACCTTATCAATATTTAATTTTTTTGGCATTATATGCATAGCATCACAAGATCTTTTTGCAACTTCTTAGAGACAGTCTATGGCTTTTACTATCCTCCCTAATTTTATACTGTCCATAAAGCCATTTTATTTCATTATTTACTCTTTTTCCACAAAATTTATGAGAATGTTTAATTGAGTAAGTCACAACACACCTCCTTTGTGGTCCTTACTGGTAAATTTTTACACAGTGACATCTGTACATCCATGCTGATCCTTTGTCTCCTAATTGTTAATCAGATATTAATCCACAGGAGCACCTTTTCTCTCATGCCTTTAAGGCTATGTTTCTTTCAGAGTTGCCAATAACAGACTTATCAAAGGACTTTTGGAAATGCAAGTACACAATAGAAAATTTGTCCACAGACTCCCATAGACTTGTGAAATGGGGTTTGCCTTACCAAAATTTTTCACTCTTTTCCATTTTTTTAATCCATCTTTCTGTCTGTTCTCCTTTATTATGGTTTGACCAATTTATACAGAAATCAAGCTAATTGGTGTCTGGCTTTTTGTGGGACTTTTCTTTCTTTTTTTCTCTTTGCTCTCTCACTGCTATCACCATTTATGAGCTTCCATTTTTCTCTTACCAAGGACAACTTAGACGCTACGTTACATACAAGCTAACACTTCCTTGAGAATACTTGGGTCGATACCAAATAGCCTCAGTGATCTGCCAGCATTTATATCATTTTGAAATAATTATTCTGACTTATCCACTTTAAAAAAAGAGTTAATATATGGTCTAAGACCATTGGTAGCAAATAATGTAAACAACTCATTTAAATCTCTGTCTCTTGCCTTATCTACCTTGAACATTCACATTAAATCTGTTTTATCTCAGCCTTACAGATTCTCTGTCAAGATTTTTTGGTTTTAATGTTTTTGAGAAGAACAGAATCCAAAAGCCAAACTTGTTGCTCAGGCTCCCTATGTAGTGCATAAGCAAAGTCAGTCACTAAACAGCAAGCCAAAATCCTGTACAGTCAAGAGGATGCTACCTTGAATATGCCAAAAGGAAACACGGCATCTAGTGACATTTTTTAAATATCACCTTCTTTCTGCAGACAAGATACTCAGATTATGGAGTACAAATACTCTGTGGAAGGCAAGCCACAAAAACCTTCACAAAATATGGAGTACCAGTAGTATGATGTCTATGTTTCAAACAGTTTAATAATTCAAACACCTATCTGAGAAATTTTAGGGAATAAGACAGGCTTCAGTCTGAATGAATCCATTTCATCAGCTCCCAAGAAAATATTCTAAGTGTTCATGAACAAGACATTATCCAGTGTACTCCCACTGAAGCTGATTTTGAACATATTTCTGTGCATCAACAGTTTTGCCATAGATACTGGACTGACTATTCAACCAAGACAATTGATGGGATATTAAAATTTTCAAATCTTAAATAAGTTATCTTAATCAGGTTTATAACCCTATCTAAAGCTAGTTCTTTGGGATACAGTTTCTTAGGAGGAGTTCCTAATCATCATTCCAGTCTTATTAAATCAGGGAAAAAAAAAATCAAAAAAGCTTTAACTGCTTTAATTCTGTATGGACAGAAGATAGTGGCAGAGACAGTGCAAAACAGAGTAGTGAGTGGACTAAACTGGGTCCACTCAATGAACTAAATGCGGTGCATTCGTGCTATATGGCTTTGAGTTCTGTGCTTTCCCAACTTTGCCTCACAGACTAACCCCTCCTCCAAATAACTTTGGGGTAGTTGCATTTAGACTTAAATTTGCTAATTTGACTCAGCACAAGAACACAGGACTTACACATACTATAACCTAACTGCACATTTTTGTCCTCTGAACAATACCAAGAAAAAATCTCTCTGAAACAGGATGCAAGGCTTAGGCTTGGATGAAACATGAATTGCAACATGCCCTATGTTGTTTTTTTCTGTATACTGCTTCATTTATAAAAGAAATATAGTGAAAGTAAGAGTAGAAATAGGAGCAAAAATACGATAAGAATAAGGATAAAGGTTAAAAAAACACTGATATTTCATACCTGTCACTTAATGCCAAGCACAATTTTTTTTCTTAGTAAGGAAGATAGTACGTAATAAATACAACCTTTTAAGATAAGCAAATTTTCAGCTAACATTCAATTTTACTGAAAAGCTGAAGGTGATGATAAATTCTAGCTGCTCTTGACCCTTCTCAATTTAATTAAACATCAAACCAGACAGCAGCAGACATTACGCTGCATTTCTACATCTTTGTACAGCAACATCCTGGTATCTATATTTTCATATATTTACTCTTTCCACCAGGTGCTTAACAAAAATCTTTAAGAGGTACTGAATCAGGTATCACATTTCCAAAATATATTCCAGATATGTCCAATCACTTGTAAAAAGGAAGAGTTTTTTACCAATTGTACGGTAAAGAAGTCAACTGCAATACATCTCAGCAGGTCCTGATGGATATGACAGATTAAGAATGTTAAGAACTAAGATTACTTTAACATATGCTATTCAAATGCTAATTAACTACCAAAAAAAGTGGATTTTAATTCAGGAATTTATTTTACAGAATTAATTAATTTATGCTGATACGTTTGAAATTTGTAATAAGAAAAACTGTTTAAAAACATGCCTGCAAAATCCTTTCTGGGGAAGCACATTGTGATACCAACTTTTATGAGAAAGTTATGGCAATAAATTTCTAAGATTTACTGTCAATAGGAAAACAATGAGGTGTACTTCTGAATAAATTCTTAGATCATACCTTTCAAAAATTATAATCAAATTCTAATTAATATAAAGTTTTAACCACCCCTAGGAATTTCACAACTCAATAATCTCATATTTTGTCTAAACCTAAGCAAAGGAGTAACAACCATCAGAATGAACTTTGAGTAGATTTTACAGCTGAATTCAACTGGCTTAAAGACAAAGTTTGGATGTCTCTAAAATACTGATCCTCAGAATGCTAGCAGAGAAGTTTAGCATTATTTTTAGTGCTTGCTCTGTGTGTCTGTACATGGCTCATGTCTTTAGAATCAAAATGATCAGCGTGTTCAGTTTATGAAAAGCACTAGAGTGATGGAAGATTGATTGGTTTTGGTTACAATCTTGTCAGAGGTCCAATTCAGAGTAGAAGTAAATGTTTCATAATAGCTAGTGATTTCCAGAGTTTTGACAGCTTTCCCTTATGGAGCGATTAGACGTACAAGTTGCTATCTTCTAAATATGTGGTTTAATTTGTGTGTCCTACACTACTTATTAAATCCACAGTTTGCTCATTATAAAACTGCACTATAGTAATGCAGTAAAATTTACAGTTACACTCCTACATTGAGAGTTTTGGCTTTTTAACCAGTATATAAAAAATCAAAATTTCCCTTTCTCATTTCTCTGAACATGAATTCACCTGCAGAATGTGCTTAGTTTACAAAGTCACCTGTCTAGCAGCTACTATCTAGTCATAATTTACAAGAACTACTTCATTTCTTTGAAATTATCTTCATTTCAATGACATGAATAACAAGTCCAAGATTATAGATATTATTGATTAAACTGTGTTTTTTGTAATGGGAGCTTGGACAGTAAGATCACTTGTATAGTGCGTGTATATGTATACGCATACACATATATATCCACACTGACGACATTCCACTGTAGGGTTTTGAATATGATCTGAATCATAGCTCTAATCTCATGAAAATAAACAGCAAAATAAGAATAACTACTGATGGAATAAATTCTACTGAAAATTGAAAATTATGGAATGTCACAAAGAATTACTTCTGATTATTTTGTGAATATTACATTTTCCCTTGATTGGACAGCAATGAAATGTAGTAAATTTAGACTTAAATGTATCAGGTTGCCTGATGAAACAGAATCATAAAATAATTCAGGTAGAAAGAAACCTCTGGAGGTCATCTAGTCCAACCTGTGCTTAAATCAAGGCTAATTTCAAACATAGGTCAGGATGCTCACGGCCTTGTTGAGTCTAGCTTTGAATATTTCCAAGCACAGAGACTCCACAACCTCTGAGAAAACTGCTACAATGAGTACTACTATCACTGTGAAGAAATATTTTTAATTTGGAAATTCCAACTTGGGACTGTTGCCCAATGTCCTTTCATTGTGCACCTTCATGAAGAAAATGATCTTATCTTTTCTACAACCCCTGATAGGTAGCTGAAAATACTGAGTCCCCCTTAGCTTTCTTCATGAATGTCCTCTCAGGTTCTCTTCACATATTATGTGTTTCCTGCTTCAGCTTAATAGCTGGTTTAATTTGCTCTTGAACTGAAACACCACCAGCTGGAAAATACATTCAAGTTAAGGCGTCATGAGTCCTGGGTAGAGGGGAATAATTATGTCTTTCAAACCGCTCTCTAATGCAACTGAGTATACGGTTAGTCCTCATACAGATGCAGCACAGAACTTCATCAGAAGAAAAATTCTGAATAGTTTCAGTAGTGAGCCTACAGTTAAAAACCGATAACGTTGACTAGAGCTGCATGTCATTCAGATAGTCTGCAGACTGTGTGTTGCTCTCCATTTGGCAACACTAAGATCTGTATGATATATTTTTGTTAAATCAAAACTTATAACAAAATAGGTCATGTAAGAATAGATTAAGATAAAGCACGAGAATTCTGGTTATGTTTTACCAAGATAAGAAATGGGAACACTGATTAACCTTTAGAAGAATTCCAGAAAATACAGAGCATCCTAGGCAAAAGAAAAAAAAAACCACAAACAAACCACACACCCCAAAACAACAAAAAACAACAACCCCCCCCCATAAAAATACCTGAGATATAATAAAAGAAAACCAACCTCAACTCAGCTTGAATTTATTCATAGCAAACTACAACATTAACATTACTGCATGCCGATTAACAGCCCTACTGTGTAACTTAAAATATATGGGGGGATGATGCATCAGCACTTTCTTGGCACATACTGAAACTTAAGAGATACCAAAATAAAAAGGATGTAATTTTCTGACTAACAGGAGAGATTATACATAACTCACATATTTATATAAATATACATGTGTGTATGCAGACAGGAATTAATCCAAACCAAGATTAAGGAATTGCAATTATTAATTTACTTAATCCATATCCATTACAGTATTCTTCTCTCTTGTTTTCCACTTTATTTTATTTCAGTAATGTGAACAATATCACTAAATTATCTTTGGGCTTTTCTGCTATCCACATCAAAACAAATATCTTTAAAACAAAACACAAAATGGTAAAATTGTAAGAAAAAGCTTCTTGTGATTTTTTCCACACATTTAATTTTTTGTCCTATTTTGATTTTTTTTCCTAACATCTTCAATCTTCACACATTCAGCTAAGGAAAAAAAAAAACACCAAAACTTTAAAAGAATAACCTGAACACTTTCTTTTTTTAAGTCAATACCTTTTTCAGTAGAAATCTTTGGAGGTAAAACACCACCAAAATTATTAATAGTGCAAAACAGAGAAGAAAATAACTGAACTGCATGGTTGCAAAATGGTTATGAGCCAAATAAGCTCATTATTCCAAGTGCAGTATAGAAATTCTCTGCTTACGTGTTTATTCCACATGGAGCAGTTCATGTCCATCTAAAATAGAAGTTCACTCTCAATATTACTAAACAAATTTTAAAAAATAGTCATCGGAAAGGAATTTTAAATAAAACTTGTCAGTCTTTTCTTTCCTCTAACCTTCTTTTAAAATGAGCAAAGTTAAAGAAACTGTGCCTGGCAGGTCTCAGATGCCGAATTAACGCTAGGCCATTAGAGCGATCTCAGAGCTACCCTAACCTAAAGCATGCATAACGCTGCTTAACAGATGGTCTTGCCATTGAAAACACCCTTAAAATTTTCTTTCATTTTCTTTTTCATTGTTTTCTCACTCCTTTTAAGGAAATTCTGATGTACTGGGTAAAAAGAGCTTATCCTGATAAGTTAATACATTTTCCAATCACTTACTACTATTTGTAGTATTTCAGTGGACTTAAAATTCAGAAAGGCATGTTTTCAAAAAGATCCATATCAGCAACTAATACATGGCTTTTTGGGGAATGTTATATACAACATGGGAAGCAGTCCCCAATGTTTTCTGTACAGAAAGTCATCCAATTTAAACATATATCTGTACTACCTGAATTTTAGATACTGCTATTAAAAAATATTGAATGTAGTTACATAAACAAATGAATGTGCCCTACTACAATGGATTCTGTTGTTTTGAACTTTCAACTAAAAGTCTTAAAAACCTAATTCTGGGTAGGATACAGAAGAAGGGGATTGGACTACACTACTTGTAGGGAAATCTTTAATGAAACACAATTGAATTAATTCTCTTTAACCTTTGTATTTTTGGGAAAAGTAATTTCCTTACCCATCTGGCTGTGATAGCAGCATCATAAGGCTTTGCTCTGCTTTGTTTAATCCTACTGCAAACAGCAGCTACACTGACTTGACGTAACTCTGCTGAAAGGGGTTGAAGGGTAGGATATTTATTTTATTAATGTTAGCAGTGCACAGCACTTTACCTTCTGAACAATTATATTGCTGTCAAGCACAAAACATTGTTCTTAAAACGATAAAAAAATCTGACAGGTCTAGAACTATTGAAGACTTTGAACTAGGTGATACTAATCCATCACCGCCAATGGCACAATTCGTTTTTGTAAAACTGCAGATCTAAATAAATACATTCTGCTAACTTACATCACTTCTTTTTTTTTTAATTTTTTTTTTTAAAGTTAACTAATATAAACAGAAATCACAGCTCAACTCCTCAATTGCAATGGAAGTGATACAGAAAAGGGCCAGGCATACCTTAGTTTCAGAAATGGAAGAGTCTCTGCAATTCTATTAATCTACCCGTTCTGGAACCACTTTGGAACACAGCCGTGACTTGCTGCGCCCTCCCAGAGACAGTAAAAGGAATTCACTCTCCAAAATGCAGTTTTGCACATCAGTACATAAGAACACCATTACTTATGCCAGAAGTTACAGTATACCTGTGAAACTTCCTGCATTTAGGAAGATCAGTTTAAATTATCAGAAGTATAAAATAACATGTCAGAACTAACAGGACCTCAAATAAAATAGATGAAAAATATTTTGATTTTTACTATCTGTGTCTTCTCAGTAGGATCTATTTTATAAATCATGTCAGACTGATTTCTTGAGCAGCCTTGTCTGGGCAATTCATTGTAAGCAGGGAAGACTACAGAATTCTACTGCTGTTATAAGGAAAAAAACCCGACAACAGACACTGATGGAAATACACTGCTCAAGGAAGGTTCAGAAAATTACTTGAGTTTGATACACATTTTCATGATTAACTTTGCAAAAATACACAGACTTAACTAAGCAAATTATTGTTGAACTGAAATAAAAAAGATAAAAAAAATTTGTGACCTCAAAAAGAGTACTTGTCAAAAATAATAATTTAATGAAGATGTAGTCACAGAATAAGGTGGTAGAACTTAAGAGTCCTTTTTTCCTATTTACTCTAAAGATGATGAAATATTCCAGTGGACACAAAAGCTTAAGCTCTGTACCAGGACTGGAGATTGAATCCACAATAAAAAGAATTAATGAAATGAAAAATTTTGAACAGAATTCTCCCCTTTACAAATTAACACCCTTAATCTTATGCAGAGTACTCCACAAATCTGATTAAATTTAAATTCTATTCAATGTCAATTCAGAAATGAGAATTAAATAAACACGGGGTAATGTAAAAATAAAAGGTTTTGGTAGCACAATCACACTGAAGAAGCACTGCCTAGAACAGATCACAGTCTAAAAGATAAGAAAGTTATGAAAATGAACAACTAGGAAATAAGGTGTTGTTTACATTTATCTATTAAATCTACATTAACACGAACTAATGCAGAATGCTCTGTCTCTTGCATTCATTAGTTAAACAAACCCGTAAGCCTCCTTCCTAAGACTTTCTCATCCTAGGCATCTCTGATCTCAGCATGCCAGAAACCTGTTAGATAAAATTTGCATAATTATAAAGCATATAACATTGTCATACTGAAGAAAGAAGACTTGTTAATAAGAAGGAAAGAAACATAAAATAGCTGTACATTTTTCAGTTTTACTGTATAAGAGGTATTGGCTAACATTTTTGTTTACTTAGAGTATGTTGTATAGAGATATGTAATGGAAATGAAAAGGATATTTTTTGTTCTAAGCTAAATCAATGTACAGTCTTTACACACAGCTGTTGACAACCAAAGATGTATTATACATGACAGTGTTTATACCTCACTTTTCTTCAATCAATCCACAAGAGCTTTTCCATTATAAAAGAAATGAATGACTGAAATTATAACCTGATCCCTTACAAAACAAATACATGTGCTGAATAAATATTAAATCACAGCAGCAAATAAGAAATCGCTGCTTACTCAACTAATGAAAATGGAGTAACTATCCTTGTTTATGTAGAACTATATGCACCACTAGAATTTAATGTCTTTGTTTCAAAGAATGACCTTTTCCACTGAAATCTGAAACTACTGAGAAGAATGTAAATACTCTGGTGTTGTGGTTTAAGCCCAGCCGGCACCAAAGCACCAGGATGCTGTTCGCTCACTCCTCCCCCCTTCCCACCGCCTCCAGTGGGATGGGGAGGAGAATCAGCAAGGGGAAAAAAAAAAAAAAGGTAGAACCTCATGGGTTGAGATAAGGACAGTTTAGTGGGACAACACAAGGAGAGGAGTTACAACAGTACTAATAAAAAGAACATACAAAACGAGTGACGTACAATGCAATTGCTCACCACCCACAACCTGACACTCCACCACTTCCCCTCCTGTGACACCAGCCCGACGCCGCAGCCTGCTCCCCAGTTATATACTGGGCATGACGTCACACGGTATGGAATATCCCCTTGGCTAGGTCGGGTCAGCTGCCCTGGCTGTGCCCCCTCCCAGCTTCTTGTGAAAATTAACTCTATCCCAACCGAACCCAGGACATTTGGTAACTTCTTACATACCTGGGCCCTGGAGGACAGTCCAGATGCCTGTGTATGGTGTTTAGGATTTCTACAAGTATGAAGCAATCTAAACAGTGAAATCCAAACAGTTGTAGTGATGGGGCTATACTTGGCTAATGGCTGGTCACCAGGGGTTTTCCTCAGGCCTCAGTTCTAGGGCCAGGTCTGTTTAATATTTTTATCAATGACCTGGATGCAGGGGTTGAATGAACCATTACCAAGAGCATTACTCTTTGAAAGGAACAACCAGTGTTCACTCTTCTCAAGAAATGAGGATGTGGAAGCCACCTTTTATATAATCATTAGAGTATTCATTGACAATCTTGGAGACTTAATGTTAATTGTGCTTTCCCATCCACATCTACCAAATTCGAGGACTGCACCCAAGCCGGCTGAAGAAAACTAGGAAAACTCCAAATACACTCAATGTGACTTGGTATCTGAAGATTTTGCCTAAATGCTTAAATTATGCAAAATAAATTACGGAACATTTCGTTTGGCTTAAGTGCTCAAAAGTACCTGCATGGTACTGAAAGCCTGACAATCAGGGCTTCAAAAGAATGGTTAGATACTAAGGAAGGCTACAGAATCTACTAAGTTAACTACTAAGTTAAGCATCTTTCCCTTAGTAAACACACCCAAACGAACTATCCTTCTGTTGACTGAACTTCAACATATTCCTGTGCTGCAACAAATTCTACATATCTCCTGGGAGAAAAAAGTCTTTTATCCATTGCCTCTAAGTTTTAGCTGACTATCTGCTTCCTACTTAACTAATGAATTTCCTATCCTCTCTGATACTGTGGATTCCTTGCTTAGCAAAATCTCTCCAATGACATTCTGAACTCCAAAATGTTTCTTCTGCTGAGCTACCTGTAAAGGAGAGTTTGACCTTCATCCCACACAGTTCCACTTTACTCAGTTTTCAGTATTCATGACTAAAAACAAGGCAGCCTTCTTCTCTGTTGCACCTTTTTAACAGGACATTAAGATATATCAAGAACTAACAAGGAAACAAATAGATTAGCATGTCACAGATATTTAGAATTAAAGCCAGGAAGACCTGTTAGAACATTAATCTAATTTCTTGTATATCAGATATATTCTGCACATACAGGTCACCAACTACCCTGGGCTTAAGAATAATTTCTGCTTTGCCTACATTTTATTCAAATGCATTCAATCTTGAGATGACAATATCTAGAGATGGATAATTCAACACTTTTCTCTGCAGCTATCCCAGTTTATTCCAGTGTTTAAGCATTCTTCTTGATGGAAAAGTGTACCTTATTTTCAATCTGTTTAAACTGAATTGGCTTTTGCTAAGATTTCTCAACTACATTGAAGAGCTCTTTAGTTCACAGTAGTTTCTCCCTGTGGAGATAAAACTATAATCAAGTACATTGTCTTCTCTTCTTTTTAATAAGCTGAAACAGCCTGAGCACTCCGAGACATTTATTGCAAGACATTTTCTCTTGTCCTGTAATCCTGTGTGTCTCTTTTATTCATACCCTCCAAATGTCAAGCACTATTTAAAAATGGTGACATGAGAACTACACAAAGTATTCCAAAATCCAGTTGCATCAAGAGATAAGCCCTTTTTTTCACCACAGCACCACACTAAGGCAGAAGGGGGTTCTTTATCTACTCCTGTATTGATCTTCTGCAGCTAAAATGTCCAGATAGTAAATATCACGTCTTACTGAAATGCAAATGTAAATGTAATGCTCCATTCTTTTTCCTTTTTCTGAGAAATCTCAATCCTCTTACTAAAGATGTTGGATAAGTCTGACATGATTTCATTTTAGTAAACCCCATGTGTTTGTACATGTAATATATATATATACACACACACATGTAGATATGTGCATAGGTATACACACACATCAATATATGTATATGGTATGTACCACACCATATATATGTATGTACAAAGACATATACATACACATGTACCACTAGCATACGTTTTGAACTCTGAGTTTTACCTTCATTTTCATTGTGATAACATTCCTTTCAAGAACTTCAGTTTTCATTGAAGCACATCCTGCCTTGGTCTACATGTTTGAAAACAGTGTAACTATTGAAAGCAAGTTCAGGTTCCTGTTAAGTTTCATGACATTTATTTAATTATTACTGAACTCCCTCACTATCTCACTGCAAGTAACACTGTTATTTTCTCAATTTAGCAATTAAAATCCCCTATTTTTTTCCATAACTGATAAAAAGAAATAATTTAAATCTGTTCTTGGCGCTTCCCACTTTATGTCTGTATTTACTGATTTTTACTTTTTCTGAACTGATTTTTTTTCCACTACTTGTATTTTCTCAGCTCGTTTCTAAGTTGGTTTTGTGGGTTTGTTTTTGAGGCAATTATTTATTTTGTTAGAACCCTCTCTACAAGCTTTCTTCCTCTTTTGAGGAATATAAAATCCAGGTAGTTTTATATCTAAGTTTATTTGATACCTTTGGTTTAAAGATCTAAATCTCCTCTAAGGAGATTAAGTTCTTAGTCCTTAATCTGCTGGGTCCAGTTAGCTAGTTTATTATAATAACTTTTTTTTGTTTCCTTTTGCAATCAAGAATGTTAAGTACCACCTATACTTTATTTATCCTTCATTTTAAGTAAAGTTTGCTCATCATCACACGAATCAATTCCATCTTCAACAACCAGTGTTTCAATGATGCTCTCACATGATGAGGTCATGAATTTCCTTTGGCTTAGTAACTATTTGGTAAAGAAACCTGGCAGCTACTACATCCAGAAATGACTGGCTCCAACTTTTATTAGCAATATTTGTTTCCTACATTTTGTGCATTAGCGAAGTTCAATCCTCCATAATGACAATCCCTAGTAATATCTCTCACTTTTACAACTTAACAGAAAACGACATCCATTTACAAATCTAGTTCTGCTGGTCTCTAACAGACACTTTTCTCAATTTTAATATTCTTCCCTTTTCAGTTCATCAGAACCTGTTTTATATGTGCTCTTATTATTTCCCTGCCTGTCACTCCATTTACTACTTTTACTTCTCACTTCCTTTCTTTAATGAATAAGCCATATCTTCTGACACCTGTGGAAGACATGCACAATAATCACGTTGTTGTTACCTGTGTAAAATCTAGTTTCACACATGAACTAATAAAAGCTTTTCTAGTTAGCTGTTCTGTCTTAACACTAGTACATAAATAATTACATAGCACTACAATTTGAATTTCTTGTCCACTACAGTTCCCTGTGTTCTAGCTTTCTTCTCTTGGTTCTTCTTACCTACAGTTTCATTTCAAATTCAGACCCTTCATTCTTCATCTTTCTGCTCTAGGGTATGTAACTAATTCACTTGTGGGCACATTAAAAAATAGTAAGTTAGTGTTAAGTAATCAGTCCAGGCAGTTCTCCATGGTTGCTGTTTCTCATGATTATTTATTGCCCTGCCAATCTTGTATCATCCATAGACTTCAGACTACTTAATTTATTAGAACTGGTTTTGTTTGCTTGTGTTTTTATTTTTAAATAAATTCTCCTTTGCATGGTAGAAGATACCAACGTTACACATATGCAAAAAACCCCAGATGTACTCTGAGAATTACTATCAAGGTAAATAATATATATAACCACTATCAAGATAAATAATATGTATATAAAATGCTAACTGAAATCTTAGTAGTTAATGTCATAAAATTAGGCTCTAGAGTCATATTCTTTAGAGATTTTTTTTTGGTAAAACAATAAACCAAGTATGTTCATATTTTAAATAATCCACCAGAGGGAGTTCTATGAATAAAATAGAAATATTGACAACAAACATGAACCCTTGGAAAAAGAGTTTAAATACGAAACTGCCATAACTTACACTTTTTATTGAGCACTAAAATTTTTAGTCAAGCATATGTCAAGAAAATGAGAGTTTAGTAACTATGGATTCAACTTGAAGTTGAAATTTCCAGTGTTCCAAACCACTGGTATAGGGGAGAATGAAATGCACTTATTTGATACTGAGTCTCATCTTTGGTAGCATGAGTATTTTTGAGTAATTACTGAAGTAAATTAAATTTAACCATGAGTCAACTGCCAGTCTTTTATCATGGGCACTTTGGTGGTACACAATATCCTCACAAGTTCTGGTTTTAGAACCATCAGTGCTAAGTGACAGATTTCCCAAACATTTTCATCCCACAGAAAAGCCCCAAGAAATATCCACACAATTCTCTAGATCTTGCTCTTGGCAATGTTTCCCTTATGGAAGATACCCAGATTATACCAATATGTTCAATATTTAAAACACTAGCTAAATAGGTTAATGCTAAGTATGATGTGTATGGCACCATTTTGAACAAATAATTCTAGGGGTTTGTTGTGGTTTAACTCCAGCTGGCAATTAAGCACTATGCAGCCGCTCACTCACTACCTCCCCCCCCCCCCCGAGTGGGATAGGGGAGAGAATGGAAGAAAAACCCAAAGAAGTAAAACTCATAGGTTGAGATAAAGACAGTTTAATAGGACAGAAAAAGAAGGGGAAATAATACTAATGCTAATAAGTAACAGAATATACAAACCAAGTCACGCACAATACAATTGGTCACCACCTGCTGACTGATGCCCAGCCAATCCCTGTGCCATGGTGTCCCCTAGCCAACTCCACCCAGTTTATATACTGGGCATGATGCAATACAGCGTAGAATACCCCTTTGGCTCATTTGGGTCAGCTGTCCTGGCTGCATCCCCTCCCAGCTTCTTGTGCACTCCCAGCCTCTGCTGGCAGGGAAGTGTGAGAAGCTGAAAAGTCCTTGACTTAGCATAAACACTGCTTAGCAACAACTAAAACACCAGTGTGTTATCAACATTCTTCTCATCTGAAATCCAAAGCAGCACTATGCCTGCTACTATGAAGAAAATTAACTTTATTCCAGCTGAAATCAGGACAGGGTTACAAATGAAGAAAAAGTATATGAAGAGTTATGAAGGAATATACAATACACAAAAAGTTGATACAATCTTAACAGAGTGATTCTAGAAGTACATGTGTTTGCCAGCTGGTATAAACCAGCATAGCTCTAATGACTTTAATGAAATTATGTCAGTTTAAGTTAGATGATTTTTTGCTACTTTTTTAGTAGTCAATGTAATAATGATCTCAAAATCAAGTAAGGCTATTTCCTTCTAAGAAGTAACTCATTCTTCTTTTGAAGAATGTTTTAATTTCTGAAGTAACTCAGAAGCAGTCATCTTCAAACAGGCTTTTGGAAATGCAATTCCGAAAGATTAGAAGTTATTTAAAGGAATCACTCAAATAAAAGGGTTTTTTTCTTTTTTTCCTTCTTTCCTTCCTTTTTTCCTTTCATTTTTTGAGTCACTCCTCTTATGCTACAGAACAGTTGTTCTTTGCTGCTAGGATGTAAGTCCACTGGGTACCACAGAAGTGGAGTGACATAAAAAGGGGATAATAAAGTAGTAAGACAAGCCTGATCATGAAACAAGACAAAGAATCTCCAGACACAGGAGTGGGGATTAGCTATAATTATTAATTTAAAAGTGTCTTCTCTACCTAGGGGAATGCCAACTATCCTTAATGGATAGAAGTTAGCCATTCCATAGAAAATGTAACCCTTGCAACAGAAATAATTATTGCTTTCATTCCGTGTCAGCATGGGTCATGTTATCAGAAAATTTGAGAAACATTTTTATGCACGTTTTAAGTGATGAGGTTAACCAGTTTCTCACACACATTTAGAAACTAATAAACTTCTTGGCTGTACTGGTTTTGGCAGGGGTACAGTTAAATTTCTTCATAAGAGCTTCAATGGTGCTATGTTTTGAATTTGTGCAGAAATCAGTATTGATAACACAGGGATGTTTTCATCACTGCTGAGCAGTGCTTACCCAGAGCCAAGGCCTTTTCTGCTTCTCCCCCCACCCCACCAGCAAGGAGGCTGGGGGGGTACAAGGAGTTGGGAGGGGACACAGCTGGGACAGCTGACCCCAACTGACCCAAGGGATATCCCAGACCATAGGACATCATGCTCAGCAATAAAAGCTGGGGCAATAAGGAGGAAGGGGAAGGATGTTGGAGTGATGGCATTTGTCTTCCCAAGTAACCGTTACGTGTGATGGAGCCCTACTTTCCTGGAGATGGCTGAACGTCTGCCTGCCTATGGGAAGTGGGGAATGAATTCCTTCTTTTGCTCCGCTTGCGTGTGCGGCTTTTAGTCACAGTAGACTTAGAAGATTTTCATGAAAACAGACATATATCTGTTAAAGTGCGTGGGACTTCAATAGAAAGAAGATTTGGATTCTTTAGTATTTGATGGGATTAGGTCAAGTAATTTTAATCACTTATATCTTGGTTTCATCTCCACTAAGTTGGAGATAAAATACGCACTTGTATTTAGGTGAACCTACTTGGACTTTTACTAAGTACTATTAAGGGTGTTAAGGTAATTGAGTTCAATTATAAAAGGGAGATGCAGTAATTTAACACCTGCTTATAATACTTTTTAAGTGTACAAGTTGCAAACAGTGATGAAGATGAATAGTTGCCCAGAAAATCTCCAAATAAACCACCATTGCTATTGAGAGATACTTGAAAAATCCCACTGGTTTCATTTGGAGTCCCCATGAAATTGATGGAATCAATGAAAATATAGGATAAAGAGCAGAAGGAGAGGAGACAATGAATGAACAGCATACCCAAACAGTGAAGCTAACATACGTTGTCCTTTTCAGTAATCCTTACTCTCTCTGTATTTTCTGCCTTTACAGCTTAATTTTTGAGGTTTTGGTTACATATTCTCTGTGTAAAACACAATTACTACATATAATTATTAAAGCATGTTACTACGTTAAGTGACCAAGAGGTGAAACATCCATACAGGATGTATGGAAAGACAGTAAAGAGAAGAAATCATAAAGGAAGAAAGGGAAAGGGAAAGAAGGGTTTTTAAATAAAAGTACTTGGTTCATGATATTTGAAAATATTTTTTATATTGCCCTCTTTGTTGCAGTTATCATCTGTTAGATTGTCTTTAACACCTTGAAATCTAAATGAGTTATAAAAGTGTAACAGTTTTTACATTATATACTTCCATAAAGAAAAAGTAAAAAAAAAAAAAAAAAAGATTTATTTTTGGTAAGGAAGATTTCCAGTCAACATAAGACAATATGGTATTAGTGCCAAGAAAAAAAGCACGATGAACAGTTGTCAAGGGGGTAGAGGCCAGGGACAAAGAGCACCAGACAGTGTGATGCTGCAAAGTTCAATTTAATAAATGAACCAAAGCAGCGGATAAGCTGTGTCTGGAAAAATTTCACACTCCCACACATACAACCTACATACAGTTCCAGTTACTGAGGCTGGCCCCAAATGTGAGTTAGCACAGCGGAGCCTGGGGAAATGCAGCACTTTCTCCAGCTCAGTGTTGGATGCCTGCACAACAATATCCCCCTTCCCCTGCCCTTCTGGTCCCAATCTTTATTACTGGGGAGGTGTCACACAGGCCACCAATAAAATCAGTCCATGATGATATTATGTATCTTTCCAGCACTTTCAGGTTTTGTTCTCCTTTTGCTTGCTGACCCACAGCCTGTACCAAGGCCTACCACACTCTGTCTTTGCATTGTATTGTCAGCCATGGCTCATTATATTCAGTCACCCAGCTCCTTATTAAAGCAAGGTTGTGAAGTTCCTACAACAAGAAAAACTTTCTGAAAGTTTGCAATATCACAAGAAAAGTTCTAAATGTGAATAAAATAAAATATTTTATGTACCAGCATTCACCACAATTTTAAGGCTTAGGACAGAGTAACATGCCATGAGATGGAAAGACCCAAGTGTTGTCTATTAATAATAAGTATTTTTTTTTTTAATACAGATGGAGTAAGTGAGAACATGTACCTTTCTGTTTCCCTGGCTCCAGTTAGGAAGAAATACTTGCAGATGATTTTTTTTTTCCCCAAGATCTATGTATTATGATTCCCTAATATTTGTCACTATTGCATTGAAGGGCACCTGTACATTGACAGAACACTGTAAATCTTCAGTTTCTGATACTACTTCAGAGAAGAGCAGGGCTAACCTTTACTCTGAACTGTTCTCTTTTTTTTCCAGTACTGAAAGCATCAAAAGAGATATAATCCTTTGAGATTTTATTGTCTTTATTTTTGTATGACCACAAATCCTTCCTGTCTTCATTAACAGAGAAACAAGTGCCTGCCCTGCATTACACTGAAAACATTGTGAGACAAGATTAGAATTAATACTCTCAAGTCTTCGCTATTATCACCAAAAATTAGCCATCAGATATGTCTTACCCTTAGAAATGAGGAGCACCATCTCTGAATCAGTAATTCAATACCTCTTTTTGCTTTTGAAAGAAAAATTACAGTCTCCTCCTGACTGACAACAAATACTCGTTAGTATAGCCTCCAGTGCTTGAGAGAGAATCTCGTAAATGGTATGTGTTGTATATCAAAGTTCAATTAAACTAATATTAAAACTAAGTTGTAAGCTCTCAGGATGCACCAATTTTAAGAATGTGAGTCACTGATGATTGCAGAAAGCAGAGCAATGACTAGATACAAGAATCTTGGTGACAGAGTTTCTATAGAGTAAGATTTTGACTGGTCATATACTCTTCTGTTTACTTTCTCAGTCACAGCCTAATGCCTAAGATTCACTTTTCTATTGTGTCCCATTCCTGTATCCTCCCTTCCTCTGTTTTTCCTAGCAGAGCTCTCCACGTTAGTTTCAGTTCAATTATCTTGTCCAATGTTATTTCCTTGTCCCCTCCCACCAGCTATGTATTCCAGTTCGGCTATCTCCTCTTCTCTGCTACCTGAGAACCCCACAGAAACCACTAGTGGGTCTTCTTTGTACCCTAAAGGACCTCTTCTCCATCCTAAAGTATTGGGAATATGTCCTGGTTTCAGCTGGGATAGAGTTAACTGTCTTCCCAGTGGTTGGTACAGTGCTATGTTTTGAGTTCAGTATGTGAAGAATGTTGATAACACTGATGTTTTCAGTTGTTGCTCAGTAGTGTTTAGACTAGAGTCAAGGATTTTTCAGCTTCTCATGCCCAGCCAGGGCACAAGAAGTTGGCACAGGACAGAGCCAGGGCACCTGACCCAAACTGGCCAACGGTGTATTCCATACCATATGACATCCCATCTAGTTTAGGAACTGGGAAGGGGGGGGGGGGGGGGGGGGCAGGGAATCGCCGCTCGGGGACTGGCTGGGTGTCGGTCGGCGGGTGGTGAGCAATTGCCCTGCGCATCATTTCTACATTCCAATCCTTTTATTACTACTGTTGTCATTTTATTAGTGTTATCATTATCATTATGAGTTTCTTCTTTTCTGTTCTATTAAACCGTTCTTATCTCAACCCACGAGTTTTACTTCTTTTTCCCGATTTTCTCCCCCATCCCACTGGATGGGGGGGAGTGAGTGAGCAGCTGCATGGTGCTTAGTTGCTGGCGGGGGTTAAACCACGACAGAATAGCAGACAGAAAACACATTTACAGGTTATGTCATACTTTCTTGGTGTTCCTGAGTTGGAACTTCAACACATACTATATTTTCAGAGGATTTAGCCCTCACCTTCTAGTCTTCTACTACACACATGGTATAAGTATTCTCGAGGGTTTTTGTATTTAGCCACCCTTGCATACCCTTTCGTGAAAACAAAAAAAGAATGTTTATCCGCAGTACTAGGACATATCCTTCAATCTTGCCAAAGACATGTACAAATGTCAAGTATTTTATTTTACACTAGTTTGCAGATTCAAAGGCTTTGAATTTACAGCTATAAAATTCAGCTGTCTTGATTCTCATCTTCACTGTTGTCCATGAATGCTAAGAAAATCCTCCAAAATTCACTGTCTTTGGAGTGCTTTTTTAGTGTGATATTTGGAGTTCTGTATGTGCTGACACAGATTCATGCTAACTGATTTTAGGCACCCACCAATGCTTTTTAGGTTAAGAGTCTGCTTGCCCTGAGCTACCTCTATGGACAGTAATTTATTTATGCCTACAGTTCAGTGAGATGAAGCAGGATTTATAAATTGATATATTCTTCACTCAAAACGTTGAGATGCAGATCTGCTGACCTGACAGACAAACCATCATCAGACCCGCTGAAGAAAGAAGAGCATATCAGAATACTCTTAATATGAAGTAATATTTCTGCTAGCACTCTGAAGAATAGTAAGTATTAGTTCAATGGGATACTAACATTGCTGCTGAATATGCAGAACAAACTTGAAAAACAAATTAAAACCATAGGAACTGTTGAGTCCTGTGTATAACGTAAAAAGATCATTCAGATGAGAGCGTTACTTTTCATAGCAGCACTTTCTAGGAATAATAGAGCATTTTGTCATACTAACCTTTTTAATGTGGCATTTAGGCAACAAAATTGAAGTTCCTGATGATAAAGAAGTCATCAAATTGTGCTTAATGCACTATAGACTATTTACTTAACTATTTTCCTGTAGATTTCACAGCATTTTACTACCAGCAGTTGTCTTTTCTATTTCCTATTAATTACCTTGCTGTCCATATGCTAGTTCTTGAAATGCTCTTACTTTCCTCTTCTCCTACTGTGTCTTGATGGAGTGGTACTGTAACGTGCCATGTCACAGCTGTACTAAGGAGAACTTATAAAAAAGCAGCACACTGTGCTAAGTGCTGATGATTACTTTCAAACAAGAATCTTAAAAATGCCAGAAGTGTGAAAAGTGATCTACAAAGTACAATTTCTTCTCAAAGAAGAAAAGAAGAAAAAAGAAATTGGAAGAAAGAGTCATAATAATAGTTTAATGTCATGATTTAAACAAAAAAAAAAAGAATGCTACTGTAATATTTTAATAAACTCATATTTTCAAGTAAAATAAAGTAGTCTAAGCTTAGTTGTGTATGCAAAGATCAAATTTTGTGTTTTGTTTGGAAGTCACAAGAATTTGGGACTCTTGTTTGTGTTTGCACTGTTTTAGTCTTTCACTTCTGTGTATTGCTAGTATGGTTTTAAAGTGATAAAATGGAGAAAATTCTAAACCTCAAAAAATATACTTACATGTCAGACGTAAGTGATACAGTGACTTCCAAAATGTTTTTCTTTTGCATCTCTGCATCTCTGGTTTTATTATTTATTTCAATTACTGTGGTTTATTTGGAATATTTTCAACTTAATTTTACTAGACCAAAGGATGCTAGAGAGAGAGAAAGGATCTTAAAAAAAGAACCAAAAAAATAGTTGGAGCCCCAAAATAACAACCTTAACAATCAAAATTTAACTAGATCTGATTTCTTTAATTAGCATTCTGTGCAGACCTAAGAAGCATTTTAAGTAAAGACATAATTAAACTTTTTTAGTCCAAGCTAGTGTATTGAAAATTAACTCCTTTGAAAGGAAAATATATAAGCAATTTTAATATAGGAAGCCATACTTTTCCACATCCATATGTCAAAATGTATGAGATGTGTAACATTTGTTCCAGGGACACCCTGCCATGTGTAAGAGAAGAATGAGAATTACTAATTTAGAAAGAGTCCCAGAGACTAAATGATCAGTGACACTTCAGCAAGGTTTTGACACAGCATCTTCTGACTTCTGTTTCAGTGGTACAGGAATAAACAGTAAGTTGTATATGTGTACAATTATATAAGTTTCAAATAGTTTGTATAACCTTTTACATTACATGATTTCCTTTATACTGAATATTCCAAATTTGTGATTAGAATCCAGAAGGTAAAAAGCATAAACCAGAGCAATTACTATTTTCTATCGTCTGGTTCCAATCCTCTCTCCTTGAAAAATACATTTAATTGATTAGTATCTCCATTTTAGTCACAGGTATATGGAGTCATTTTATGTTCCAATTAAATGAGACTGTTTTTTTTTCCCCAGCATGTCCCAAGATAATTTCTTGCACATACTTAATTTATATTAAACTTGAGTCAAAAATCTCAAAAACTTAAATAGTTCTTAGAACACAAATTCACTTTTGAAAGTGCATGCAGTGTGTACTAAACGCAGTGTTCTCATTACACTACAGTAGCTGCAACATTTCCAGTTGAGTAAACAATAAATTGTTCCAAGTATAAATACTGCTATGGTTGGAAATGTCCTATTGCAAAAGTTTTTTTCTTAAAGTATCTTCCTCAAACTATTCCTTTTTTTTTTTTCCTCCAAGTGTTCAGAACATAACATAGTGCATTTTTAGACAAATAAACATTCAGAAATATGAGCAACAATGTCACGTTCCAGTGTGTGACACAGACTTCCGTAGTGGCTCGAGTACTGTAATCTATCACAATATCCTCTTAGGCGGCTAGACAAATGTTTAAATAGGGCTTATGAAGAAGCAACAATAAAGCACAAAATAAAACAAATAAAAAAAGTTCTGTTGCTGTCTGGAGTCACTCTAGTTTTCTATGAGCACTATCTATCCTAAGAAAAAACATCTTACAGATCATCCATTAAGTGTAGGATGCCATGAAGTCTGAACACAGCCTGCACACATCTTCTTGCAGATTTATATTTGCTATTTACAGTGCAAGTAGGACATTTTGTTCAATAATATATTTTGGAAATGTATGCCTGACAGAGCATAAGAAACAGAAAATCACAGAATGCTTTAAAATTTCAGTGTGTTACTGCTAACTTGTTGCTAACATGCTACCAATAGCTTGTGGCTAATAAAAGTCAATTAAATGTTAGCTCTGGTAATCCCATCTGTTGCACATTACTTAAAAAATGAAATAAAAAAAAAAATCTGAACATTTGCTTCATGTTTATCCTGGATACACAGCTCATATCTAAGACCATTGAAAACATACAGGAGATACATTTAATAGCCTCATAGAATTTGGTTCAAAGTGACCTCTGGAGATCATCTAGTCAAACTCCCTGCTCAGTGCACATCTAAATAGGTCAGGTTATTCAGTGACATTTCCAGTCAAGTCTTAAATACCTCCAAGAGCAGATCCCCAAAACTCCACTGGTTGTTGCTTTTCTAGTATTTGACTACCCCCATGGGTTAAAAAAAAAAATAAAAAATTTAAAAATCTTAATATCCAATCGGGATTTCCTATGTTCCAGTTTGTGTCTGCTGCCTATCACTCGCACCTCCACAACAGTCTGGCACCATCTTCTCTGTATCCTCCAATCAGGTAGCTGCAGAGAGCATTAAGATCTCTCTTAGACCTCTCTTCCTTAGTTTCAACAGGTCCATCTCCCCCAGAGTTTCCTCATATGCCGTGTGCTCCAGCATCCAACCAGCTCAGTGACCTCCATGGGACTCACTCCAGTATATCCATGTCTCTCTTGTACTGAGGAACACCAAAGTGGACACCGCACTTCATATGTGGTCTCATGGGTGCCAAACAGGGAAGGATCACCTTCTCCAACTTGTTAAGTCTCACTAATACATCCCAGGATGTTGTTGGCCTTCCTGCTGCCAGAGTACATTGCTGGCTTACATTCAACTTGGTGTCCCTCAGGACCCCCAGGTCCTTTTCTGCAGAGCTGCTTCCTAGACAGTTGCTCCCCAGCCTGTACTGGAGCATGGGGTTATTTGTCCCCAGAATGCAGGACTTTGCATTTCCCTTTGCTGAACTTTGTGATGTGCCTGTCAGCCCATTTCTCCAGCCTGCCCTCTAAATAGCAACCTTGTCCTCATACATATTGATCATCTTCCCCCTGCCAGTTAGGTGACATCTGCAAACTTGCTGAGAGAGAATTCCACCCTATCATCTAGATCATTAATAAAGTTGTTAAGCAGTATTGGACCCAGAAGTGATCCCTGAGGAACATCACTATTTACTGGTTGCCAGCTGGACTTTTTACTACAGATCGCAACTCTCTGAGCCTGTCTGTCCAGTCAGCTTTCCACCCATCTCATTGTCTATTTATCCATATGTCACTAATGTGATGTTAAGGAGGTCAAAGTGATCAAAACAAAGTATGATATGAAGTTAACAAAGCTGTTATCTGGTCAGTATCTATTGACCAATATCTGGTCAGCTATTTAAATAGTAGAAAGCCAACTGATGACCCTGTATATAAATCATGTTAAACAGCATATGCTGAAAAACTGTTAATAATCCACTGATGTTTGAATGTACAACCACAACTCATTAATGACTGTCATCACCATCTACCAATATCTCAATAATATTTTTCTTAATTTGAATATGGAGTATTGTTACAATGTCTCAATATGCTTCAGGATGAGCTGTTGCAAATGGAACTGGATAGGAAAGGTTTTACATATCACTCCTTCCCCACTCCATCCCACCAAGTTTTAACTGTGAAATTCTGTGGCTTAGATAATAAACATAACTAATAACATGACCACTGAAGCTCTTCACCATAAAAGATCATTAAAAATTTGCATAAGGCACACGCTTCACATAAATGAAACAGTTGCTCCATTTGCAGTACAATCAGAATTTTCAGTAAGTTAAAGGGTCTATATAGAGTCAGTACATGTCACTGAGATTACTTATGTGCTTATAATTAAGTTTGAATAATGTTTTGCTGTGCTGGGACTAACAACCCTTGCAGTGTGAAGCACAGAACTGCATCTGTGAGAGACTAAACACCTTCTACCACTTCATTCAAAGGCACTTGCAAACATTCTGCATCTCCCAGGCTTGGAACTGTAACGTCAGTCAGGGTCCTTTATATTGCTAACATTTTGACTTGGTTACAATCACATCAATCACTCTATTCATACACATTCTTCTGGTCATGGAAATTTTACTTATGGCCATCCTCCTACTCAGTGCATCAAAGTAATTTGAAGATTTTCCAAGTTTATGTTTAGCAATTCATCTTGGAATATGGTGAAACAGTAATGTGGAACAAGCTCTATCATCTCAATAGTCAAACTGCAGTTTCAAGATGCAATGATCACTGAGGTTCAAGTGAAGTTTCCTGAGAGGTAAAGGACTCACAGATTAAGTAGTTTTATCTATAAGGTATTTCACTTTTCCATTTGAATCAATTGGGCTTCAGTCAAATGGCATGATACTGAGATGAAGAAACTGGTAGCATAACTTGGAATGTCACACACTAAAGTTCTATAAGCATTATCTGTACATCATAACACAAGCAGAGCCATGTTCTTTACTGGAAGAGCGAAAGCAAACTACAGTTGTATTCAAAACCTTACCAAGTACGAATAAAGTTTTTAAGAATTTCCCATGCTTTAAAACCAAACTGCAATTAGTTTTTAAGGACAAATATAACATACTTTTCCTCTCTCAGTATTTACTAATGTAGAAAAGCAGTTGTTACGAGAAGGGCTAATGGCACATCAAGGCCACAGAGTTCATTAAACTAGCACGGTCTATTAAAAACTTTCAGCAATAAACATATAATGGTTCAAAATAAAGTATATTATAAAAAGTCATATATTCTAAAAAGAATTGCATCCCAACAAGGTTACCATCACAATTTTGAATTAGACTTTATTCTGTTTTATAAAAAGACAGATAAGAACATACACCACGACAAGTATGACAAGCTGATAAATTGCTGACTTTAGAGGTTAGCTTCCCTACATATGAAACCCCCAATAACTAGAAGAATAAAGAACTGTCACTAAAAATGCTTGTTAGAAGAATGCATTTGCTTTAGCTTATTAATATGTTCCATTTTGCTGCTTTTGTTTTCTTAATAAGACATCACACGTATTTCACTGTACTATCATATAACTCTGACAATAAATTAGGAATTTAAAGTTATCAGAAATATGGCTTTGCAGATTGAAAATTTACAGAAATTGACAAGCTAAGTAAAAGCTGAGTAAAAACTCAGATTGTAATTAAGAAGTACAGAAGTCTTAAATCAATAGAAACATGAATATTTGTGATGCCATTTAAATTAGCAGATTCATTAAAAAAAAATAAAATCACACCATAAAACACTGGCAGGGCAATTTCATACCTCAGAAATAAAACAACCTACATTAAATCTGATGTGTCAAAAAAAAATAAACCAATGAACTGCAGTTTTGCTCTTATTTTTAACTTCTTGCTTCTAATGCTTTAATTTAAAATGTTGCAATCCAAGTTTCATTGATAAAAAGTACAGGAAATGCAAACAGCAATCTCCAACTTTCATTGTTCACTAACTTTTTATGAAGTCTACCTTCCTCTTTTCCCCCACCAACCTCATAACTTGCTATTTGGCAAGTTTATTTTCTAAAGATTTTTCAAATGTTCTCTGGTTTTCCTTCACTATTTTTCTTTTCTTCATTTCCTCACTGCCTCCCCTCCTCCATGCACACATTTTCTTTTCCTCACTTAAGATTTTACGTTTCAAAAGAACAATTAGAGATTTGACACCGAAGACTAAATATCTCAGTAAATACCAGGGACATTATACCTCTGCTCATGGAAAGGGATACATAACTGTACAATTAATGAATTTTACTTCCATTTAGAAGCTTTCTCCATGCTCAGCAATGACTGCATTTTGAAAAAAGTTTGTCACATTTGAATTAAGTCTGGACATACCTGTGTCAACTTTGCAAATAAAAAATTGTATTCATGGCTTCCACAGATTTCATGGTTGAGAGAAACTGAAGTTATTTAATGTGACAGAAAACACATGTTGGAAATGACGTATCTCCTGAAGTCAACAGGATTCTTAAACTCAGTGGTCTGCTCTTTAGCAGCTATTTCTTCTTCAATAGAAAGAAATTTCCAAGCTCAGATGTCTTGCCCTCATAACACATTATGTGAAAGCACAAAGCAAGCTGATCTTAAATATAGATATATAATTTATTAACTATTTTTAATGAACAACAGTTTAATTTAGAACTTCTAAAATATCATGTCAGACACTAGGCAAGGAAATTTCTTTTGAAAAACAAAGATTAAAACATTTATGGAGATTCAATGAAGCAAACCATTTTGATGTAAATACATTGATTTTCATTAAAATGCTATTGTGAAGACAACTGTGAATGACTTTCTAATTAAAACTAATTGGTGGAGGAAAGCTGTAAGACATTTGCCAGGTACAATGCAGTCAGAGTTATCCTAAGGTTCCAGCACTTTAAATGAGTACCTCAACTAAGGGCTACAGAGAAATTTTTTTTTTTTTTTTTTTTTTAACTTTTAATTTCCCCTATGCAGTTAACTAAAAAGCAAAATTATTCAAAGATGTGATTTACCTTGAGTCATTATCTCAAAATTATTACACATTCTATAGCATATGCCATGTCTATAAATCTATTTTTGCAAGATTATTTGAAAAACTTTGTCTTGCTCCCCATTCCCACAATCAGTGTAGAATTATTGTTTCTTTGAGGGTTTTTTACCTCAAAAAACTTTATGGTACAGCACTATTATTTCTGGTCAGGCCTAGCTCTATTTCTCTATAGCATTATGGTTAGTATAATAAAAATTATTATTTTTTGTTTTGACAATTTTTGGCTACAATGTGTAAGACACATACAATGGGGTCAAAAGAATTCCTTGTGCTTGATGTAGATATTTTTGTAGATGCAAAGAACAAGATGAAAGGCATATAATTTCAGTCATTACCCTCTCTTTTTCTTTACTTTGGGGACATCTGTTTCTACTCCATTTAGCATTGTTATTTTTCCTCTATTAAGAAAATGTTATGACGATTAGCATTGTAGAACTGGCTATTCAGATAATCAGCTATAATTCCCTATTTACTGAACTGATATATTATTAAAATACTCTGGCACTATAGTGCGAAATATCCAGAAAAAAACTCAGTACTTCTAAAGATTTGAAAAAGTGTAGAAAGAAATCATAATATTATTTCACTCTTCAAAAGCCGTTAGACTCCTCTCAAATGCTGTCAAAGCCTCTCCCCCAAGTTTTCTCCCAGTAAGTGCTTTTCATATATCAGAGAGGTTAATTTTCTAACAATTCCACTATTTATATGATAAATAATTTAAGTAAATATTTAAGCCAATAAGCTAAGGAAAATTCACTTCACCTGTTTTACGTTTCACATTTTTATGGAAAAAAAAAGATTTTTCTTTAGAAAGCAGAAACACCCAAACTTTGAAAGCTGCATTCACTAATCTGTTATTCTGACTACATATCAGAAACTTCTTAAGCTATTTATTTTCTATAGCTTTCAAAGAATGGTAAATTTTTACTAGCAAACGACCACACAATATGCTAGAGTTAAGGGAGTACTATTATTTCCTATTCACAACAAACAAGCCTTTGCAATGACACCTTGGAAGAGGATTCAGAAAGCCAGAATCTGAGATACATCACTTGAAACTCTTAAAGAAAGCACCCTGAAAAGCTTTAAAGAAAGGGCCTTGAAGTTCTCTTGAAAGCATGAGATATTTTTAAAAACAAGGATTTTCCCATTCTTTTTTTAAAGAGGGCTTCCCCTCAAATCCTCTGCATAAGACAGGAGGAGTTTGTTAACAAACTCCCCTTGCCCTACTTTATGTTTGCTGTCATTGCAGTCCATACTCTTTCCCTGGAGTCTGAAGGAAAAAATAATGCTTTCTGTCACCTTGGAGACTATGCATCTCATCTGCTTTTTGCTCTGCTCGTCACTTTCCTACCCTTTCTTCACATTACAAGGTCTCTCTGCTGTTCCTCTATCACACTCTGCAGAGTACCTTCCTTGCACTGTAGAAGTTTTTCCCAGTTATGCATGCGTGCAGAAGAAATAATCACTCTTCTCTTATGCAGAGTCGCTCTGATAGAGAGTGTTGTAGTCAAGACAGGCAATAAGGCACCCTTCCCCCAGTCACAGCTGGTCATCCACACCCTTTAACACAGAACAGTAAAGCAAATAGATGCGAGCTGCCTCACACCTAAATGCAGTAACACAATGACTATGAAAATGTCATGCACTACAAAGCTTAACTTTTAGGATTAAACTTCAATCATGTACAGAAAAAAATATTGTAATTGCATAACTGAATAGATGTGATTATTTGTTTTTCCAGCAAAGAGAATGTGTGACTATCATGCATGCTTGCAAATGTAATTATAGTTACATCACAGCTTGCTTATTAATTACAACTGACTTCCTTTTAGATCTACCATCTTTCGTTGGTGATTTTCCCATTATACGTAATTCAGATTGTAGACCTGACCATTAAAAACAATAATCAATTACATAATATACCTAATATCTTAGAAATGGGCACAGATCTTTCTGAACTTTGTGATCAATCAGATATGTATCAGTCACAAGTCTTCAAATGTACTATAATGAGTAACTTCATTCACCGCAAAAATATTTCAATAAATTGTTTCAAAGAATCATGAGATTTTTTTTAAATCAAGGGTTTTCTCTATTAGGGTTTTAAATTTTTTTTCATTGTTCATTACATTGCTTTTCATTCAAAAAAAGTGAAAATATCAAAGTAATACATAAATCTAAAAAACATATTGATAAAAAGGTTCAATTTTTTCAACCCATACCTGTTCATTTCTACTGCTATCTCATTTCAAGGTAGATTAGATGAATTCTGCTCTGACAGCTTATTTCTCTCCACTGACAGACGAATGTTAAACTTATTAGCTTGGACCTGGAAAACTATGTTTTAGATGTCTAAATACAGAGAAAATTAAAACCAGTCACAGAACTAGCTCCATAAGTGTAAAATGGGCATAACTACCTGAGCTGTAGTGGTAAGAAAAACACAGTTAAACCTGTGAATTACAACATGGTATTAATTACAGAAAAGAATAAATAAAATAAGGACATAACTGCTGGACAAGCAAAGCAGATTCATTGAAACCTGCTCTATTACTTCAATAATAATTTCACTATAGACCTTAAGGGACCATTATTTCTCAGATATGATATGTAATCTACTCTTTATGTAAGTTTAATTTCATGAGCCAGATGTTTTTAATTTTGTCAAACTATGAAGAATCAAATGGCTACTGATATGACTTAGTTTCTGAATAAGTAGCATATTTTTGCTGCATTGATTCTGATTAATTTTTAATATTAATACCATACCTGTTCTGTCAGGTGTAACTAGAATAATTTAAAATATTGTCAGATAAAATTCTTTTTGTCTTCAACTTTCTGCCCTAATCCAATTCACAGATGAATAAAAGGATAGGATAATGCTTGAAAAAAAAAAAAACCAAACCCTACACAAAACTTCCCTTATTATTGTTTCTGTGTGTCATGGTTTAACCCCAGCCGGCAGCTAAGCACCATGCAGCTGCTCGCTCGCTAGCCCCCCCCTGGTGGGATGGGGTAGAGAATAAAAAAAAAAAGTAAAACTCATGGGTAGACATAAAGACAGTTTAGTAGGACAGAGAAAAAAGAAAATAATTATAATGATGATGATAATAATAATAAAAATTATAATAAGAAAATAATTGGAATATACAAAACAAGTGATGCACAATACAATTGCTCACCACTCACTAACCAATGCCCAGTCAGTTCCTGAGCAGCAATCAGGCCCTCCTGGCCAAATCCCCCCCCAGTTTATATACTGGGCATGATGTCACATGGTATGGAATACCGCTTTGGCCAGTTGGGGTCAGCTGCCCTGGCTGTGTCCCCTCCCAACTTCTTGTGCCCCTCCAGCCTTCTTGCTGGCTGGGCATCAGAAGCTGAAAAATCCTTGACTTAGTCTAAGCACTACTTAGCAACAACTGAAAATATCGGTGTGTTACCAATATTCTTCCCATACTGAACCCAAAACATAACACTATACCACCTACTAGAAAGAAAATTAGCTCTATCCCAGCTGAAACTGGGACACCATGCAGAACAACGATGTCGTGGTTTAACCCCAGCCAGCAACTAAGCACCACACAGCTGCTCACTCATTCCCCCCACCCAGTGGGATGGGGGAGAGAAAATACAACAACAGGCTGCTGGGTCGAGATAAGGACAGGGAGAGATCACTCAGCCAATTACTGTCATGGGCAAAACAAACTCAACTTGGGGAAAATTAACTTAATTTATTGCCAATCAAACCAAAGTAGGGTAATAAGAAATAAACCAAATCTTAGAACACCTTCCCCCAACCCCTCCCTTCTTCCCAGGCACAACTTTACTCCTGAATTCTCCACCTCCTCCCTGCCAGTGGCACAGGGGTACAGGGAATGGGGGTTTGGGTCAGTTCGTCACATTTGTCTCTGCTGCCTCTTCCTCCTCAGGAGGAGGACTCCTCACTCTTCCCCTGCTCCAGCGTGGGGTCCCTCTCATGGGAGACAGTCCTTCACGAACAGCTCCAACATGAGTCCTTCCCACGGGCTGCGGTTCTTCATGAACTGCTCCAGTGTGGGTCCTTTCCACAGGCTGCAGTCCTTCAGGCACCAACTGCTCCAGCGTGGGTCCCCCATGGGGTCACAAGTCCTGCCACCAAACCTGCTCCAGCGTGGGCTCCTCTCTCTACAGGGCCACAGGTCCTGCCAGGAGCCTGCTCCAGCGCGGCTTCCCACAGGGTCACAGACTCTTTCAGGCATCCCCCTGGTCTGGCATGGGGTCCCCTCTGGGCTGCAGGGACACAGCCTGCCTCACCATGGTCTTCCCCACAGGCTGCAGGGGAATCTCTGCTCTGACACCTGAAGCACCTCCTCCCCCTCCTTGTTCACTGACCTGGGTGTCTGCAGGGCTGTTTCTCTCACATATTCTCACTCCTCTCTCCAGCTGCAGTTGCTGTTGCGTAGCAACTTTTTTTCCCCCTTCTTAAATCTGTTCTCCCAGGGGCGCTACCACCATTGCTGACAGGCTCAGCCTTGGCCAGAGGCGGGTCCAACTTGGAGGTGGGGAATCTTCAAGCAGTTTCTCACAGGACCCATCCCGGTAGCCCCCTCCGCTACCAAAACCTTGCCACACAAACCCAATACCAATGACAGTTACAAAGCTTCCCTAAAGCTAACGAAAAAGGAAGCATAATTAAAAAGTATTCTAAAGACTTACAGATACCTTTTACTTTTATCACCTGTATGTGAACATGCATCTAGTTAAGGCATATACTGTTCTGACTCAGCAGACAGTGCATTCATCATAGCATGCCTATTTTCATAACTTCATTGACATTGAGAGGAATTACCATTCCTATGGTTTCAAAAGGGTCACTTATGTAATAAAGTTCCATACACATACAGAACAATTTCAAGCCAAAACCTAACAAGATATTTTTACTTACAGAAGATACAGAGGATTCACAAGATCATAATTTAGATATTCTGAAACTGCCTTACCATGGTGTAGCTGTGAGCCACCTTCATAAGCTCTGTGCATCCTTGCGCATCAGCAAATGCTCGTATTCCCAGACAGTTGGATGGGTGCAAAAGCTTCATTAGAAAATGGCAGCAAACCTCTACTACTTGTGGAAGCTGGAGGAGGCAGGCAGCTGCTAGAAGATTTTCAATGGTGTCTTCTTTCAATTCCAGGCAGCCTAAAAAAAGGATTGATAACACATGCAAACTTCTTTATTTGGTGTTTACAAAACATGCAGTATTAAAAGATCTTTTATAAATAATCTTAGGTCTATATAAGTAACTCTACAGAAAAAGTGAATAGAAGGAGGATTAGTCTCTCTGACTGGACACCTCAGTGACCTGAACGCTACAGTATTAGAAACATTTCTTTTTAAACTACTGTTAATTCAACTATATAATAGGAATATAAAGAGAGACTGTAAAGTGTGGAAAGGAAGAGGAGACTTGGGAATGATGGTTTTGTTTATATAATGAGACTAAAATCTGAGTAAGTCTCTGGATATCAATCAGGCTGTGGGGTTTGGTTTTTTTTTTTTTCATTGAAATTGCTGATAAAACTTGCATTATCTTCAGCGGTACAGAGAAAAACTCACAGCCATTTACCTCCCTGCAAAGAATTAAATAACTGCCTAATGTAGTATAACTAAACCCATAAAAATATCTTCAAAATAGGGCTTAAAATCTTCAAACTTCATGTTGCTTATTTGTAATGTGACTTTGTGATTAACTATATCAGAGTAACATATGGGAGGTCTCTCTTAGCACATAGTTCTTCTGAAAAACTTTATTATTAGCTAAAAGAACATATATGGATGCATAATATTTATCTTTCATTAATTAATACTTATATTGCACTTAATTTTGTAATTTCACAAGTCATTATCTTTATCTGGCAGACTGATACAAGATAGAATAAAATAAGTTTAAAACATTATTTCTTTTAGTGAGAAATAAGCATCATTCTTGTCATCATGCTCCCCCCATATTCATTTTTAAAGGATTTCTTACAAATCTTGTACATTAATAACTTAAGAAACTATAAATTAGAGATCGCAAGGATGTCTTGGAGAACTGGCAAAAAGAATAGGAATTTAAAATGTGTAAATATAATATAAATTGTAAGAAACTAACACTTCTGATTTTAATTTGCTGTGCTTGGAAAGATCATTTCAAACTGTAAGAAGATTAAGTGTATATTGATCTTTCTGTTCAAAGTAATATAGTTCAACAGTTAGATAAACTCACTCTTTTCCCCACACAAATTTTATATTTGTTGTCACATAAAGAGAAATCTACACATCTTAATAGTTCTATCACATGGCACAGAGGAGTTCTAAAATCCTCAACTTCACAGAATGCCATTGAAAAGAAAAGCTGTTTTATATTGCAATACCAAACCCAAAATACAATAAGTATAACACTGAAGATCTGACCTTCTCTCCTTTCACTATATCTGGAGCTTTTAATATAGGATGGAAACCGGGAAGTTATACTTTACTGGATTTAGTTATAATACATCCTTTTGCAAAGGTTAGAGCATCAAATCAAGTACACAGCATAATATCAGTGGTTTTCCTCTGCTTATTTTTATGCTTCGATTAATGTTGCATTAAGTTTCTTTTTATGTTATCTTTTTATGTTTTTCTGATCATTTCTGTCCACCACACGTTTATGCAGTGTGGTCAGAAAGCACGCTCAGCAGCTGATTCTTGGCTGACCCATATATTTATCAATGTCACTCCCACATTTGCTGCATGCTTGCAGGTAACGACTTGCTCAACACACTATTTATTATCTAGAATATAGTTCCCCTGTGTCATGTGGAAGCTATCAAAAGATAGTTGTTTTCAAATAAAAACTGATCATCCCAGTACCAAAAGGAAGAAAAAAAAATGTGCAAAACAGCTGTGAAAAGTAGATGGACTGAGAAATGTGCTGATGGATACAAAATTAGAAAAATGGAGTTTTAAATCTGCTTTTCTTATATATTATTTATTTTTCAAGGATGAGCTTGAAGAAGTCTCTGGCCCTACAAAGCTGATCCAGGTAACGTTTACAGAATGATGTAAGAACTGAAAGAATCATCACCCTTTATGAAGAAAGGTAAAAGCTTTTTATCACTAAATGTAGCCTTAGGAGAAGAACCCGAAGGAAATAGTTGAAGCCACATCTATCTATTTATTTTCAAATCGAAGATATTTTCTGTTAATTTTAAGGAAAACTAGTACTAGTAGGGTAGTAGTTGGGAACTAGTAGGATTAAAATAAGTTTAAGTCAATAAAAATTATGATCTGTTTTCTAAATTACATATTTATGTAACCAACATGATCATTTTAAAGGACATCCTTCACATTTTTATGGAAGACTCTGAACAAGTGTCTGCCTTACACATTAATCAAGGGAGTAAACATATAACGGCTTCTGGGAGATCTGGAGATATGATTACACTATAGCTTGACTTATTTTTAACTAAATTCAGAAACACCAATTTACTACTTGATATATCTAGGATAAGAGCTAGAAAAATACACTCAGCTTGAGTTAAAGAGGAGTTTACTGTTCTTTCTTTCAGTAGTGTCTTATCCTGCCTCCCCTCCCCCCTTTTTTTTTTTTTTTCTTTTTTTTTTTGCACAAACATGGTAGGAAGTAAGATAGGGCTCTCCAGGATCCTGCTTTTACAAAGCATTAGCTTCAATGATAGGTAGGTATCTAATCCATCTAAATGCTTTCAAAGTCTTACTTATTGTCATTTTTAAACATCAAGACACCTTCATGAATTTGGTCACAAGGGCTGTATTCACTTTTTCAGAAGGGTGCTATGACATTTTTATGCAAATTCTTCTGAGATATCAAATGTTCAGCATGATCAGAGTTTGGAAAAAAAGCTGTTAAGAGGCTCAGTATATACAATGTCAACTCCTCAGACAGTTTCATATTGACAATTAGAAGATCCAAGCATCTATTGAAAAACGTTTAATAGGATATTCAAGGGGGCATTAATATTACTGTTTCTTCAATTCACCTCCCCTTCACAATTTTAGGCAATAAGGAGCTTGCACAAGTACTTTGGTCTGAGCAAAACAAATTATCCAAAGCTTAAAATCTCATTTTGTATTACATTAATTAGGATGAAAAAATATATGAGAAAAAAAACAATCAAAAGAACTTTAATGGATTCTAATTGTTATTCTAAATTACTGTTTTATTTGTGACAAATTTTATGGGCATTGCTTATGCAGAAATTAAAATACCTGTCTTTAGGATGTGTTCTTATAATGAATACATAAATTTTATTACCTCATTACCAAATGTGAAGCAGAGATAATATATAAAAATTCCCTGATATCTTTATTTTTTTGCTAAATCTTTTTCCAAGTTAAGGGACAGTTTGGGGATTTTTTCCTTTTTTTTTTTTTTTCATCATATCTTTTACTTTTATTCCTTCTTTTACTCCTTAGGCTACACTGTTGCAAATAATTTTGTGTATAGGCAATCACTGCATCTTTGACCACCTTTGCATGATGTTCATAAGGTCAGTGTGTGTCACAGGAATCAGCCTCCCACAGCTATTGCCCAGGAGGTATCAATACAAATATGGTGGGACTGCTCAGTAGGTACTGCTCACTTAATCTGTGCACAGGCAACAAGTTTTAACTCATATCCATAACACATAGTAATATCATTTTACCTCATGGGCACAGTAAATTTTTTCTCTCTTGTAATTACACATTTATCCATTCATAGCAAGACTCTTCAACATTCTTAAGACAGCTGTGAGTAAGGATGCACCAGTGAAGTCATGGGAAGTGTCAAGGAATTAGAAAGGCTAGAACTAAATCCTTTTAATCAGGTATTTATCTTTTTAACCTTTCTATTTCAAGTGTCTTAATCAGTTGTGTTGCAGTATTGAAGAGTTTCTGAATGGAATTATTTCCATAGGCTAACCAGTTGTAGGAACGCAGCATCTCTATTAGATCTCCATTTTTTTTAAATAAAAGCAGATATTTATTCAGATTTTGCGTAGTAGATTAATTGCTTACAATTACATTTACAAGAAGAAATTGCTTTTTTGAAACAGCATCAAATTCCAGTGAAGACAAGAAAAAGCTTATAAAAAAGGTGCTATGCTTCATATTGCTATAATAGACCTTGTTGGCATTGCTTATCATTAATCTTACCAAATCTTAGGTATCTGCTAGGTAGCCACCTGACCTAATCATCTGAGATCTCCTTTTATAGTCAATGGAGAGAAATATGAGGTGTTAGAGCAGTTTCCATCTGCCCTGTTTTAGTCATTTACTTTAGAATGAGATTAATATATATTTGAATTTATATTTGCTGATACAAATTGAGTTCATCTGCTCCCAAACAGAGAGTACTGGAATCATCGTAATCATCAGGTATCAGGTGATGAAGTGTCTGGAAATGCTTTACACCCTTTAAACACTATTTGGGTCCAATTCTGATGATCATTCTCTCTGCTACTGTGAACTCCTGGTAATGACGTAATGTGTAGTAATCACCTCTTATGTCCATCCATGAATAGCAGCCAGTGAAGAATGCATTGAAAAGTATTTTCCCTGTAGCAGAACATCTTTTAGTCTCCAGCTGATTCCTGGATTTTGACCTATGCCTTAAAAGATAAATTCTCCATTTTATCATCTCCCACACTCTTCATAAAGGTGAAGTTGTTTTCAGAAAAGAAAACATGACAGACAGTATATTCCCTTTGCAGAGGTTTCTCCTGATCAAACTCTTCTTTATTTTCTATTATTTGCTGCAGACCATGCTCATCAGCTGCAAGTGAGGAAAACAAGCACTCTATAGCTGATTGTGCTTATTTCCTTACAGTTTGGCATTTAGCATCAGTGAAAATTCAGAAAGGCAGCTCATTTTTGTGCTGTAGATATTCAAATAAACAAATAATTACTACCCCAAAAGGGAGTAGGCCCATACACAAACAGATAGTGTAATTTAAATTGGGGAAAAAACTTAGGATCTGCCCATTCCTATTATCAGACTAATCATCTTACAAAACCTAAACCAAATACAAATTAACTCCAAAAGTAGGTATGACCCAAAGATGTGTTTACTTGAGGGTGCTGATGAATCACTTGATTTTTTGGCAGCCATTTTGGTATCAGCCATGATAAATAAAAGACAAGTTAAACCATACGACTTAAGTAGGAAAATTATTTTTTCCCCAGTGATTTTTTTTTTTTTCCCTAACAGAAAATTTTTCCTGTCCTGAACAACTTCAATCCCCCTCAATTCTAAACTAAACTGAGTCATCTGATTGGAACAGATTGATTTTCTGTTCATACAACATGTCTTTTTTAATCCCTGTGGATAAAATTCAACTCTTGAAAAGGACAACTTATTTTAACTCCTCTTCACATCGGGGACTTAAAATTATTTTTTTTAAGTAATTTTCATTTACATTTCTATGAAATAATCTCTAAAAACACTTAAAGTTAAAATCAGGAAAGCATTCACTTGATTCAGATATATAACTTTTGACTGTGATTAGATACTCAATTACATTGTCAGTTATGGTGATAGCTCTTGAACTCTTCTCTACCAAACATGGGAATTTGTCATTTCAAAAAACAATTTTTATATGAAATTTATATTTAAGTATTATTACGTATAAATAAATAATTTAATGTTTCCACAGCCATAAAAATATGTAGTTTGCCAAAAATGAAAATGCCTCCATCACAGTAATGTGAGAATTCTTATAAATTAAATAGCTTCACTCTTTTAAAAAGCTGTACCATTATTTACACCCCCATCATGCTACATCTTTTTTGAGTAAGCAGACTAAACTGGTCTAATCACGTGGTCATTTGCTAGTACTGCCAAAGTCCACTGTATTTCAATGGCACGGAAAATTACAACATTGCAGAGTGATAAGGAAATCCTATTAACAAATTAAAATCCCGCCTGAGCAGTAACCCTCTTGCAAATGTCTGGCTAAAGATCAGAAAAGTGTATTAGCCAAAATATGCCATCATGTGGTAACCTTTCATCTCCTGGTCTAAAAAAAACCCAAAACACCTCTGTTGTATATCTGAAACGTCATGTTTGTAAAGAAAATTTGTCCACTGACCTATAAATATCAGCTTTTTAGAGAGAAACATTAAGATGCTACTTTACCCTTATGAAGCAACTGCAATTCATGTGCCTTAGCTCACCTTAGATATTTAGTCACCTGTAAGATATACATACAAATAACAAGAGTAAAACCAATAAATAATTTTAGCTGTGAGTCTAATCTTCAAAATCCTTTTTATAAAGTGTGAAGAAAGATATATTAGTGCTCTGAAGATATGTTTTTCCATTGGCTATAGAAAAATTGTTAAAATATGAATTTCATTGTTGGGGTTATTTGCTAAAGATTACTAGTTTGTACTTCTGTAGATGATCAATATATTAATAATTACATCACCAGTAATTCAACTATTATACAGTCATTATATTCAGAAATTTAAAGCTTAGTTTTATATATAAATAGAGGAATATAAACTCACAGGTTAAAACAAAGAAAAAAATCCCAAGAAAAAGGTTACCTCAAAAATACGCAAACATAAACAAGATTTACTAACTAAATTTCCAACAGCACAAATCTTGCACTCATACACCAAATAGGGTGGAAGACGACAAGAATTATTCCCAAAAGCTCATTTCAGATATATGGCCTTAGTTTGCCTTAATTCTTTTTAGTCAATGGACTTCAATACTTAGGTTTGCTTTCAGACTGTAGATCCTGCACTTCATGCTGCACACATTGAAAACCACTCCAGAAATTTACTTTTGTAAACAAAACCAAATTTCATACTGAGGAAGGGGGGGAAGTTTTCTTCCAAAAGACCTGTACTGAATACTAGGTACATTTCAGGGACATTTTATTCCACTGGTTGCTTTCTATCAATGGTATGAAGAGGAGTGTACAACCTGTGGTTTCCAGCGCACCGCCCAGGTTTCCGGAACTGTCCCAAATGACCTGCCTCACACAGGTCCTTTTGCTATAATCAAAACCACACAATACACACTCTCAGTATCTATATCTCAGTGAGTTATAGCCTTTCTATTACACTGAACACAACCAAGCCCTGACCTCTGGGGAGAAAAAAAACCCAAACAAAAAAAGTCTTAAATGTCTCAAGGACAAAGGAGCTCAGCCTTCAGGTTTGAAGGAGCAGTATTTTATTCTCCACATCTGAAGCTAGCTCAGAAGCAGCAGTACTCACTTCTACCAGAATAAGCTTCTCAAATTCTCAGGCGATGATTTGGCAGCTCGTGCTATGGTATCACAGAGCTGTTCAAATCCATGCTTAAAGAACAAAAAGTTACAGAGGTGGAGGCATCAATTGCCAACAAAAGATTTTTGCTTATGAGTCCACCTCGCAGTCTAATGAAATCTGCTTTGCTTTGGACTGGATTGCACCACTGGGAGAAGTGAATACCACAGATACATCCTGTTCTGTGGGTACATTGCAGCACAGTCGCTGTGTGATGGGCACAGAATAGAAAGGGAATGAAGGTAAGTTTTACAATGCAGGGACAGAAGCAGAGAAACATGTGAAAGGTGAGGACCTTTTTTACAAACTGCCATTATCATTTTCCTGAAGTTTTTGCTTTCTTTTGGAACTGTGGTTACATAGCTAGGCAGCTGAGCTCAGCAGAGTGGATATGGGTACACGTCTCCACTGCAGGAACTCCGGAAAGAACCACAATAAAGAGGGATCCCATGCTACAGCAGCCTGTCTGATCACTTCACTGATGCTGTTTAGGCAACAGCATGGCATGCACCAGATGACAACACAAAAGGATGGCACTCCACTCAGAGGAACCCTCTCACTTTTCAGGCATGTCCTGTATTAATGCTTGGTTTATTCTTTCTTCAGAGATGGAGAACTTTGAACCTAGCAAGGGACAGCTTTAAAAATGCACCTTGCAGTGCACTCAGTTAATTGTTCTCCCCCTCCACACTCACTGCTTCCCTGAGTCTGCCTGAATTTATTCTTACTGACTTCTCAGGAGTAGCAGGTTGCACCACAATACAAGGAGACACAGTCACTAGCTATCTCCCCATAACAGTCTCCGTCATTCTGAATACTCAAAATTTATGGATATGCAGTTTAGAGCTCTTTTCCAAGAAATTCTCATACACTACACCAAAAGAATGAGAAAACAGCTGGTTCCTAATACAGAATTGCAAATTCTGTCCCTTGATGGAGTATCCTGGGTAAAAGGAGGAAGAGTAACAGTTCATTTTGTTGTATAACTCCAGGAATGAGCAAGGACTTAATGTTTCAGTGACAGGAATGGAAAACATCTGCTCCAGTGGGACATAAGGTCCTCGGAGCAGGGATTACTCAAAAAAAAAAAAAAAAAAAAAAGGAGGCAGGCAGTCTCTGCAGTTTCCCACAGACCTGAATTACGTCAAAGCCCACGGTTTGTTTCAGGATCAGAAAGACATGCAGTGTATGAAAGTATTTTATTCCAAGCAGGCTGACATCTACAAATGAAAGGAGGATGACAGTCTAGTCCTACAGTTACAGTGAGGAACTCTGGAAGATTCTTGCATTGTACACATGGAGAGTATAGCTGATAATTCAACCCAGGAATAATCCCTGGTGTTGTACTAAGGCTTTGCTGATGCATAAATAAGAATTTAATGAGGAATATTATATGAAAACATGAATCTTGTCAATTGCTCCAGCACTAGTAAGAAATGCAACTGGAGCAAAGGTACATATGGTCTTGGAAATGTAGTCAATGCACAACATTTGTGGACAGATAATCTGAATGATGGCTTTGCAGATTATGAGATCACTGCCACCTTCCCACTTCCTAAATTGGAGCAACCCTGATAAACAAGGCTTCTGTGGGTAACTGCAAATTTTTCTTTATTGACTCTTGAAAATGGTTTATGACAAGTATCTGCTTCTGGAAGAGAGCTTCACAGGGGATCTTCCATATCCAGAACCACCATCTGCTATGACTTACGACCATTTTTCTGTCCCCTCCATTACACAATAGCTTACGAAGTCTTCCAGGTCAATTCAATTACCTTAACTTGTCCTTTTATCACTCATCCCAGAGTTCCTGGAACAATTGCTCTCCCATCTGAAGTGACTGGAAATTCACAAGGGCTTACCCTGTGAAAATGCAAAGTCAACCATGACTTCAGCAGAGTACATGGCAGAGCAAGTGTAGTGGGACAGCAGCAGGTCATAGTCTCCTGCAAAAAGTCCTAGATAGAGATGTTCCATGTTCACAGGGGTCTCTAACATGATACCACAGAACAAACTCTTGAACTTAACATGTCACAGAGGTAGAGGCAAAGACCTTCACGATATGCACAGTATCAGGGGTCACTCGCGTTCTCAATGTGATCAGTATCTCCTAGAGGAGAGTAGCCTGAAACACTGTAAACAGGCTACCATCACCCAAGAGCTAGGGATTGTTTGTCTAAGCAGATGCATTTAATAATTTACATACAGCCTTACATTATATCTATTAAGTTAAGCTTGTCTGGGACTTCCCTCTAGCACGGAGGCTAACTGGAATGAAATGGCCTCAGTTATACACTAAATTCTGTCATCCTCCAAACTGTGGTAGTCACATTCAAACTGCATGTTGAAGAATGATCCTGTGGCTGCGATGAACATTATAAATTGGCACAGGCCAAAACTATGCTAGCAATCGTTGTCACTGTTTATTCATATAGACAACTGAGTTTCAGCAATTAAAAAAAAAAAAAATCCCCCAAACCAAAAAACAAACCTCCCTGGGATATTTAATTAATAAAGCTTCTGTTCTGAAGGAACCTAAGGGTCCTTGTGCTTAAAGGCAGTTTCCTTCTTGCTACATCCCTGCTGTCTGCCCTGTGTGAGTTATTAGATATAACACTGACAGAGAAGATACTTGACAGTACTTTAATTAAAGAATCACCCAAATAAAATCTAATTAAAAGCTTGAACCTCTTCCATGTATGATCCACGCTCTATTGTTTTTTTTCAGATGTGCATAAATAAATCAAGGAAATTCTGTTTTCTGTTAGTTAACTGATTTTTGCTTTTTCAGTTTCATTAATGGTTTGAAAGCACCAGCCTATTCTTCTGATCACTGTTGGGAACGCTTACTAATTAGATAGCTCGATGCAGTATGAGGAAATCTGTAGTAACTTCACAGATCTGTTATAACTTCAAAGGAAGGCTCCCAGAGTCACCAATGGCAGCAAAATACCAGAATTTCAATCTCTAGTTCCAGTCCTATCTAAAAAATGTAAGCATAATTGCAAATAATCAAAACTCAAGTTTTAAGATCAAGAAAGAAGCATTACCTAAGAAAATGAGGTAAAGAAGTACTCTTCTGTATTACTGCTTATCTTGAATTCTAAAAAGATCAAAGAATACATATCCATGTACCCCAGGGCACTTAGGATCTCAATCCTAGATTTTCTGCTATCAATCGTCTTGCTGCTTGAAAAATGAAACATACTTTCTGCATAGCTGCTACACATCAGTGTTGGCTTCAGAGTTCCTCAGCTGGCTAACATGAAACATTTAACAGACATGCAAAAGAAGAAGCTTTGTTTCTGTTATAGTTCTGTTATATCACAGACGAAACATATTTTGTTTATTTGAATAAACCAACCAAATGCAGCAAAGTCTGGATTGATTAAACATGTACCTTGCATTGAAGTTGCGTATTTTTTACTGGTCAAATATATTCTTCACAAAAAAGACAGTAGGAAAGCCTTTGTGGTTTATCTTTGTTGATCTATGCAAACTACAAGAAGCACATAATTTTGATGCAGCATTTTTCTAAGAAATCTACGTCTATATATAGAATTTGAATTATACAACTTGTAATTACATTATAATTTAGCTTATAATTAGAAATCTTTGTGCTTATTTCAGATAAAACACTATGCAGCCACTATCTTATTATTTACAAAATTAAGTTCTTCAGTTATAATCCTTATACATATAAAACCCCCCAACTTCCAAAAGAACCCCAAAGCCCATCTAACGTAGAGTTTACAGTACTTATTTTAATACATCTTAATTTTTTCAGCTTTAATCAAATTGTGTTTTTATAGGTACATCTATCACATTAACTTTATAATTAGTCATGTTGAATCTTCACAGAAACTTTAACACCTTTTACTATCTTTACATCAGTATTTCTGTCAGTCTAATTTTCTGTCTTCTTGTTACTACTCTTAGATGGACAGCTGCCTTCACTTAGGAGCAGCTCTTATCAAGGCTGTACAGGACTCGATGCTCTGCTGGTCTCTATGTAATTCTACCTTGCCAATTATTTAGAAGTCTATTTGCTCTACACTTGAGTGAACACGGTCCAGCTTCACAGTGTGTCATGACTCTGTCATCTACCTATTTAGGAGACACAGGGATGACAATTTACCATATTATAAAGCCTTTCATAATATAATAAAGTACTGTGACTCCTTTATTTAACAGAGTAATATTTTCTTTAAGAATAAAACAAAAAAGTCCAGAAGAACTGCCTATTGTAAAAGGAGGAAAAAAAAGTTTAAAAAAAAGTGAAGCAAGCAAAAAAAATTAACATTTTATCTTATTTAAGGATTTGTGCAACTTTACTTATATATATAGCCTCAAAAAGGTGACTGGATTTATTTAATATGCTGATTTCTCATAGACGGCAAGATCTTCCTGAAGTTGATCAAAATGTTAATTTTCCTTTGCAAAGAAAGTAATATCCCAACTTTACACAATTGGCAAAGAGACAATACACACCTTTTTTTTGGTTGTTTTGTTTGTTTGTTTTTTCTAAATTAAATTCACTAGTGTTGCTACCTAACTACTTTGTCTCCCATTGAGATATTATTTAGTTATTTTTTACATGGGAAAATTTTTCAAAGGCTCAGTATCTATATAAGAAATTGCTCTTGATAATAAATGAACACAATGTCATCATGAAAATGTGACATCTTGAAAATAAATGCAGCCTTTATTTTGTAGGGTAGCAGAGAAGTTTTTTTAATAATATGCATATATATTTGATATCTCTATATAATTATTTGTTTTTATATATATCTATCTTTTACATCTACATAGATAAATAAAATTGTTTAGGACCTATTGTAACAGAAAATCTTTTGAATGACTAAATACAAAACCAGATAAGGAAAAAATGCTACTTTTTAATTAGGTCAAAGAAGATTGAACATTTTCCCTTAAAAAATGAATGCCTGAAATGCAGAGTTTGAAAGATTTAAATCTAATAAATAAACAACCAAGACTGATAGAAAGGCTTATGGAAGCTAATATGATGGTAGCAAAATATTATCTTTAGGTCATGGGGTAAAGGAATTTTGATTCTCTACTGAATCAGAATTCTGCTTTATCATAAATATCATTAAATTCCACTACAAGTTTTAAATAAACATAGGAAAATAGCCTCATTTTGAAATAAGTAAGATCTATTCGCTTTCTTTTATATTTTTAGCAAAAATATTTCTTTTATTTATTTTAAAAAACTGAGACCTACAGTCACGAACTAGTTTTCAAGAGTTCTTGAGGTTTTTTTCATTACTGAAAAAAGGAAGCAGCTTTCACATCCCATATTCTAAAACTAGTGGGAAAAGTACATTTGTAGTAAGAAATTATATATTTAAAGGAGATTATAATAATAAAACCAACGACCTTTAGAAAAAGCTTCAAAACCACATTTACACCAAAAATATATTTTTACCCTTACATTTCTCCTCCTTCATAACTGGAATAAAAATATGCCAAATTTGTTCTAAAATAAAATTTTTACCTCCCTAATAATATTTAGAACTTTTCTGACCAGATTCAAAATTCATTGAGTTGCAGAACTCAATTTATAAAAATTCAACTATCTTACTGAGAGTTTAGTTTGGGTTTTTTGGTTTTATTTTTTTGTTTTGTTTTTTCATGTCACTGAATGCTTAGAATAACAAAAGACGATATCAAAGGGGTTGTGAAGCAGTAACCACCAACCTTTCCATACTGTCTGAAACCAAAATCAGTTATGCTAAAGAAAGTCTAAGAATAGGTTGTACATGGTGGTAATAAATATTCATTTCAGAATGGATGAAAATTACTCTCTGCATTGCAAAGTTTCATGTTTTTTAATCTCTTAATGATAATAGTAAGTAATCTGCTAAATGAGGGTTTATTGTATACAACAGTAACAGATAAAGTGATGATTTGCACAAATGAGGTAAAAAGGAATGATTATTTGTTATTTCTCACATAAGTAGAAACTATGAGAAAACAAACAAAATTATCAGACAGCAAATTTGGAAATACCAAAGTAAGTAATATATTTTACAGAGGTTAACTCACTACCACAGTATGCTGTAGAAGCTAAAACTACACATGCTTTCAAAAGGATTAGACAAATTCACATTTGATCACCGACTACCGAAGTAGATGAAATTATGTTCCATAAAGCTGGAAGTTAGGAGGACATGCCAGCCAAATTATGACTATTCATATCATGCTACCAAATATCTACTATTGGATATTATTACTGGCAAGTCTCTGAGTTAAATGTGTTTATGATCTGGCCCAACACAGAGGCTCATCTATCTACAGTTGCAGAATATATTTAGAAAGGAACAAAAGAAATAACTTTTATTAATGATTTTAAAAAGTAGACAATATAATTTTGTTGTTTTGAACAAACTGGAGTCATCACCTATTTCAACGATTTAGATGAAATGGCACTGAACAGAGACTTCAGAAACTCAGTCCAGAAAATCACGTCCTTTCAGAAGCATATGAATGTTTCTGGAAGCACAGGTAAGAACTATTTTAATTAACAGGAGTTAAAAGGAAAAATTGAAGTCACACAAAGCAATGTGTAGGTAGTTACTGAACTAATATTATTACCTATTTTTGTACTAACAGATATAGCAGATGTTAACAACTCTCCTTTCAGATAAATATACCTATCTTTCTTAAGGTCTCTGATGTACAAAACCTCCCCTTTGCTGATCTTTAATTCTGATATTTTGAAACAGTACTTGATTTTATTGCTGGAACTGAAGGGTCTGGTATTGGTACAGGATACATTTATCTATAGTAATACGTTTCACAGATATGCATATTTTACCATTCTTAATCTATTTAATATGTATGATTTGTAATAAAAATGATATAATTTCACTAGATTCTAAAAAATATAAACCTAACTGAATTACAGTTAACATAATGTGGAAATGGTTCCCTTTTTCAAATTATATCTGAAAATATTTACAGCATAATACTCTTAACTTTTAAGTTTTTACAAGCAAACCCATGTTCAGCTGTATTTTCCTGAAATCTTCAGTTGTCCCCAGGGAAAAACTTCTCCTAACAGCAGCAACTATTCGTGAATTATTTTTATTTTTTTTAATCTCCTTGTGCTAAGAAGGTAGTGACAGGAAAAAGAAAGTAGAAGAGCTAATAACTGCCCATTTATCAAAATGGTTTGCTACTCCTTGGGTAAAAGAATAAAGAGCTAAACTGGCCACAGACATGAGTTGCTGAAAACTTCTTCACATAGTGTGCAGTCAGTAATTGGAATTTGGCAGCCAAATTCTCCAGATATTGTCTAGACTATGTATGCTCCAGACTACAGATTAAAAGGCTGAACGGGAGTTTTTCTTGGCTGCTACACCGCTCGGTATCAGAACAGTGGCTATTTCCTTTACTTTTCAGTGTTCCCCTTGTCCACATCCATGCAGCACAAAGAAGAAAGTGAACTGACTTAAAGGAAAAGGGGACATGAATTAGACTGGTGGTAAATAAGGAATCAGAGGGCAAGAAAAGAAATAAGAAATTATGAAGCCAGATAAATCATGAGAGATGGTGGAAATGAAAGGGAAGGGAAAAAAATAAGGTTTGAAGGGACAGGTTTTGATCTGTCAAAATACATGGGAAAACAGAATGATTAACCAAGGAACAAAGACTGCATTTAATTTCAATAAACTGAGTAAGTTTGGGACCATGTTCTAGGAATTCCCTTATCACCTGTGAGTTATCACTGAATTATCTGTAGCACTTCTGAGTGTTCATGCCCACTGTCCAAGGATGGCCACGTTCATGGTGAGTCTGCATATCCAGGTGTCGTGGTTTAACCCCAGCCAGCACCTAAGCCCCAGGCAGCCACTCACTCCCTCCCCCCCACCCAGTGGGATGGCGGAGAGAATTGGGAAAAAGGTAAAACTCATGGGCTGAGATAAGAACAGTTTAATAGAACAGAAAGGAAGAAACTAATAATGATAACAACAACAATAATAAAATGACAATAATAATAAAAGGATTGGAATATACAAAACAAGTGATGCACAATGCAAATTCTCACCACTCACTGGCCGATGCCCAGTCAGTTCCTGAGCAGCAATTGCCCCCAGGCAAACTCCCCCCAGTTTATATACTGGGCATGATGTCACATGGTCTGGAATACCCCTTTGGCCAGTTGGGGTCAGCTGCCCTGGCTGTGTCCCCTCCCAACTTCTTGTGCCCCTCCAGCCTTCTTGCTGGCTGGGCATCAGAAGCTGAAAAATCCTTGACTTAGTCTAAGCACTACTTAGCAACAACTGAAAATATCAGTGTGTTACCAACATTCTTCTCATACTGAACCCAAAACATAACACTATACCAACTACTAGAAAGAAAATTAACTCTATCCCAACTAAAGCCAGGACACCAGGCTACACCCAAGGTTTGTTAGAGAGGCTGCTAGTTGGATTTGGCTAAAACTGCCAGGATCAATATAGATAATTGTGTTCTAATGCCTGCAAATGTTTCCTAGCACTGTTTAATTTACTAGCATAACTGTAGCTAGGAAATTTAGGAGTTTGATAAGACATCTGATGCCAAGAAAAGAAATAAAGAAAGAAATAATCTAACATGAATTTTAAGAGGTAAGGATACAAGCTGAGAATAATTCAGGATAAATCAGAATAAGTAAGGACAAAGAACCTGATGGAACAGAAATGCAAGACAGAGTAATCAAAACCAGAATGGTCCATGGCATCCAATACATGTTCTCTTTTAGCATGCAAAATGGACTCATGTTTCCTGAATCTCATCACTCTTCTCTTGTCAGCAAGTATTCGTGACGTTTCCTTTTCAAGTGTAAATTTAAGAAGACATTTTTTAAGTCGTTTAATCTCCAAAAGGGGTTAGAAATAAAAGGATAATGGTGTATTACCACTGCAAGTTATAGAAATTACAACCTTTGTTACCACCTTAAGTTGCTAATTCAAGGTGACATTATGATAGCACATAATGTTGCCATTTTTAAGGTAGTTTGGGCTTTATGTGACAGTTTAAATGAAAGAACACTACAGATGCAAATTCACATGAGGCAAATTAGAAAACACTGGAATTATACTACCTGTGGAGCTGTCTTTTCATCTGTTTCTGAAGGTTGATCCTTATTTACCTAACACCAAGAAGAAACCTCAAAGTTTTCCACCTCACATAATAAACAGAGTACATAACATGGCATGGACAAATCAAGGAGCATAAAGCAGCTGAAAATCTTAATCTTTTACAGAAAGTGGGAGGAGTTTGCTTTTTCTGGTTTTTCGTTACCTCACCCAGTCTCCAAAGTTCTCAGAGATAACCAATAAAGTTCTGAGACAGCTTCATTCATATTGAAAATGCTTAAGTATTTTTTTGCTTCCTTCTGTGTTTCTTTCTTTTCTTAATCTACACTTGCATGCCATCTTTTGTTGTCAATATTAACTGTGCTCTGTGTTTGCATGTCATCTTCTAGTGAAAACTGAGGCTAAAGAACCACTGACTACTAACTACTAGTACTAACGTATTTCCATTTTTGTTCCCAGGGGAACAACAATGTCCTTCATCTTCCTCTTAGTTCTTCTTCCTTTAACCTTCCTCTTACAGAATGATTTAACATTACCAGTAAGATCTTTTGCTATTCTGAGCCAAGGTATTCTTGATTTTGCCCTGGTATTCCTCTGCCATTCCTTTTATACTAATACCTAGTAACTGGATTGTATCCTTCTTATGCTTGATAAAAACTACTTACATGTTCTTCATTTCATGGATCCCTAGCTTGAAACCCTTTGGATGGCGTACATTCCTGAATGGCAAAACTACAACTGAAGGGAGTAGGCACTACCCTTTGAACATGCAGAGTACTATATAAATGACATTCCTTGAACCTGAATTTTTCAAACATGATTCTCAAAAAGAGCATTTTTAACTTCAATTATGCTTATTTGCAGTTTCTGTTTCCTATTAAGATGGTAAAGTTATTATGTCATAAAATAAACAGCACATATCCTGATTAAATATATTAAAGCAAACAGCACCTTATGATTAAATTAATATATGTGTATTTAGAGAGGATTAAAACTGCAGGCTATGTGTTATCCATTTAAAATTGAAGCTATAATCAAATATTCAATAGAAACGTCATGATAAAATACTGTTAATTTAAACAATATGAGGATGTCTTTTAGGAAACATAGCAAACAGCATATATTCTATACTTACATGATTCATAGGCAAGGGAAGACAAATTCAGACTACAAATCTTATTATTGGCATTTCCTCTCTTAATTACTTTATTTTGTAACTTTCGTATTCTTTCATATTAATGCATTTCAGATACATTGTGCATAACAGCTTGTTTAAGAAGGATAAAAAACAAATCTATTATGCATTAAAATGTATTAACTATTCAGAAGGAAGTTCTGAGTTATTAACTCTGAGTTATGAGTTATTCATAAGTTTACATTACACAGCAGAGAGCCAGCCTATAACAAGAAATGAAAGTGACAACATCCAACTCATAATAAAAAATTTCAAAAGTGTTTCATTATTTAAAATTTTAAAAGGTTTATGTAATTATTTAAACTGATATTTGACTAAAACAGCAATATAGGGCTATTCTTCAAAAAATACAGCTGTTTCTTCATTGATCTCATGTAATCTGAATCGTGCATATGAGGCACTCTTTTTAAGTATTTGAAAACCAAGAAAAATATATAATTTTCTTGACTGGTCTCTTGTACCTACCAAGCTTGACATATGTAACAGTTTGGAGATAGGAGATAAGAATCTGAATTCAGCTCTAGAAATGGTAAATTAGTGTTTGAGTGATGAGTTTGAGATTAAAAAGTATTTAGAAAACAAATACAATTCTTTGGCATGTAGCAAACAAAATTATCAACATCTTTCTCTATAGGAAGTATGATGTATGCAGTACAATACCTGTATATGCAAACTGAACAAGATCCCACAGTGCATTGGGGTCTATGCCTTCCATTTTGATCTCTTCTTGCTTGGCTTCACAAACATCACTTGTAAACATGGCAGCAAAATAGTCAGAGACAGAACTGAGGACAAGTCTGCAAAAAAGTTAAAAACTGGTGTAATTTACATTGATATATGTATGAGAAATTTCTTACATAAAAAGAACCTTTTTAAAAAAAACATATTTTCACAGTATTTATAAATTTCCAGGAGCAATATATTATTAATGCATGTAGGCAGCAAAATACAGTATGACATTTAATTCTAATCTGGTTTTGCTTCCTTTGTATGAACCAAGTGGCACATTAGCATATGACTATAAAATAGACATAGAAATTAGCACTCTGTCTTTCTGATAATTTTCCAATCATGCAGATGTCCCAATTGTTAACAACATAATCTTTCAGTATCAAAGACAACTTACTAGTGAAACACATTTCATACTCCAGAGGTACTCTGCATTGCTCTTAAAGGCCTATTTTTTATAAACTTTACTAACAGCATGTGACTTTACACAATCCTTCAACCTTCAGTAAAACTGTTAGTAGCTTAAATGCTACTCATCAAAAAAAAGAAAAATTATTGTGTAATGCAATGTTTTTTTAAGAAACATTTCCAAAGGAAAATAATTTCAAAATACTTACAAAATGTGCATGGCCTGTTTGGGGATCTGATTTAGATAAATAAAAACCACAGCAAGTACCAGGTATAATTGTCATTACTGGGGTGGTAAGCTAAGGCATGCTTCTAAATACCCTCTACAATAATATTATGATTTTGTTAGCAGTGAATATTCACAGATGATCTTGAGCTAGAAATGTGGTACAGCTATAAATAGTGTACCACATGCTCTCATAAAAGATGGGTCACATTTCTGGCTTAATTTGAAAACATAACACATAAACACATTGATAAAAGACACAAGAATCACAACTGGGGAACTTGGAAACCAAGAGAAAATATTTAGCCATTTGTATATTGTTAACTATTTTTTTCACAAAAAAAAAAAAAAAAAAAAAGATACTGAAGAATAACAAATTACTGCTTACTTAGCCAGTGTGGTAATTAATTGCTTTTGCTCTTTTAGCTCATCTCAATAACAAAGTAAAATATGACAGTTTGAACTGGCTTCATAATTTTACAGTGTTTTAAGCTACTATATTTTACCCGCAAGTAAGGTAGCTTGAGAAGATACATATGATCTTTACTCTGGCTCAAATGATGGGCAATGACTAATTAGGTGTAGTAGTTTTATCATGTCTCATGTTGTGGTCAACTCTAGCAATCGTGAATTTTAGAAGTAAAGGTCCTAATTCATAAACAGCTCACATTTACATTCATGTAATTAATAAAAACAATAGATGGCTACAAAAAGATGAAATTAGAAATATACTTTGTTGCTACCACTAGATACTCCTAATTCACTATATTTATTTATTTATTTATTTATTTTCACCACTGAGGAACACTTACTTCTATGTACATTTATTTATTATCTTAACTGAGTATCACAAGTGTGTATTTAAGTCAACCATGATAACTGTACAGTTCTGGATAACTAAAAATGTTATAAACCTTCTTCAAATAATTTTTTTTACTGCTTATTTATAAGTCACTTGATTTACTGTTATTAAATGCTTGATTAAAGAAAAAATCACAGCAAGAAGGAAAAAACACTACAAACTTATGATTTTCTATGAGATGATACACTCTGTCAGAACTAGCAGAAATCTAATTTAGGACTGTGATCGAGATTTCCATTTGAGACCATTTCACATTAGCTGTTGCTTCAGATTTATTAACCACACCACCATTTAAATTCAACTATGAGTCTTCAACTTGGTCACTTACTAAAAGCAAAGCCAAAACCTTTTGCTGCATCAAAACTAATGGACAAATTAATGAACAGAAATTTTAATATACTAGTTAATGATCAGCTGAAATATTTTTAAACAGTAGTATCTTATATTTGCAATTTATGTTATTTATGTTCAGACATTATTTATTAAATAATCTTCTTGTATATGTATTCTCAACTCAAAGATAAGACAGAAAATAAGTAACAGAAGGATGACAACTCTCTCACAAACTTCTTCAAAGATCTGTGATTTTCCAGAATTTGTCTCATGGATTATTATGGGATGAGGAAATTCAAAGAAGCTGTCTAACGGATTCCAGCTGCAAATAAGCATTCAGTCTACAGAACCAGACAAGATCCAGGCCAAAGTGAAAAACCCTGAAAAATATGTAATACAGATCTCAGGTCCTCTGCACAACCCATTTTATTTACAAGTTTATCCATACTGGTTTGCACCACCTGTTAAAGAACATGGCTTAAGTGAGCAGAAAGGTTCTGTGAAGTAGCAGCTCACCTAAACGAGCAAAACAAGTTTTTGAACAGAGTGATAAAGAAAGAGGATTTTTTTTTAAGTCTCTTATGTTAATCAATAGTTAACAGAAATAATGAATCAGCTATTTCATCAACTGAATATAACCAAAAAGTTAGCTGATTTCAAGACACAAAGTTTTATATTTGGAAGTGCTTCACAGGCTGAATTGAAGTGAAAGAAACTGGCTAATTACACTTAATTCTGAAAGGTGACACCTTTTGTAAATCTTAACTGTGTTCCAGTGTTGAGATAGAAAACGAAAAGTGAGAAATCAAAGCGATCAATTAATTTGTAATGATCTGCTGCTTTTTGTAGCTCAGAAAGCTCCAAACAGCCCTAAATCTTGGTTTAAAGGCATGTTGACCTATTCATCAAGAAAGGTCAGGTGTCTCACTATGTCACCTTTTTTCAACTACTGATCTAGCAGCGAGAATACATAATAAACTCTTTCATCCTTGAGAATCACAGCAGGCAATTCATGGCTTAAAATGAGTTTCTGGACCCAGAAATATTTTCTCCAGTTTAAGAGACTTCTCTACCTTTACTACAACTAAATTCAGCCTGATATATTTCTGGTTTCTTTTATAATACAGAATATAACTGATTCTTGTTATGACTTTTTTATCCTGATATCAGATTTTGTTTTCTTTTATTATAGAATATTTCCTTGCAATTGTCACAACTGTTTTCACATACACCTTTGATACAGAATTCCCTCAACATTGTTTGTGCATTTATTAAGTAAAAGAAGCAAATAAACAAAAGAAACAAACCTTGATCACTTACATTCTGTAAGCAAGCTCTAACAATATTTTACTGTCAACTGTGTAGAATCTCAGATGTTACCTGGACTGCAAACTCATAGGCATGACACAACTTTTTTCCACATATATTATGCTAGTTCATATAGGAGTTGAACATTTATTGCTTTTAAATGTGATTTGTTCCCCTGTAGAGGACACCAGCTGACACTGGGTGTCTTTACTGACAGTGGTGTTCTACAGCTCTTCTTACAGCAGGCTGTAAGAATACTGTATATATAGAGGCTTCATTATTTCCTAAATTTTAAGGCTTGCAGAACATATACTAAGGTATATCCATGCATGCCCTTGAAAAAAATTCAGGAAAAAAAGGAAGCAGACACTGGCTGTCACTTCCAGAACAATTCTGGCAGTACAATCAAGACTGCCATCTTTTCTGAATAGAAACAAAGGAGCAAGCTGTGGAACAGATCAACTGATTTGGATTACACCAGGTAGTGATTACCTTTCCTGATGACTGTGGTAGTCTCCCTCACCGGCTTACCAAACACAAAAAAAGGTGTAACAGCTTTGCAAAAAATATAGCTAACAGTAAATTTAATCTAGTATACACACTATTTCCTGATCAGTACCAAAGATCATTAGAAAAAAATCATGTCCAAACACCAGTAAATTTTTTCAGACCAAATATTGCCCACCAACTTTAAATTGGCATCTCCTATCCCAGAATCCTGATCTGTAGCTAATTGGGATCACCCTGTTTCATGTTGTCCATAATTAGGAATGAGATATGTCATGTCTTTCCCTTTTTTTACTCAGTCTTTCCCACACACACTATTACAATTGGCTTTAATACACATAAAGTAGAAAATGGTGTAATTTTCAACTCAGCTTCAGTAATATAGCACAAAACAAATCTTGTTCTGTAGTCCCTAATGAACTGTGTAAAACTAAGAGAAGAGTGTTCGCTGTAAAAGCTATTGGTACCCTGAGGAATTTTCCTTGTCAAAGTCTCCATTCCATGTTTTATCAATGGTAATTTATTTGTTTTGCAACATTTTCATTTTATTTTTGTTAATCTGTTAATTCTGTTCTTCAGACTCTATTTCACTTTGCTTAAGATCAAAACTAAATGTGTAACATCCATTCTCTATTGAAGAATTTGCCACTATATGTACCTTCTACCTCCACCTGTCATCTAGTCAGCATTTCAAATCTAGAATTCTTTGCCATCTACCTTTCTTCCTTTGCAGTCAGGACACTGAAATGTTGATTTGGCCTTGTTACTGCTGTAACTGCCTCCATGTTCCGAATTTGTAAGTATGTAAAGAAAGCCATGACATATATCATAAATTATTCTTGCCCATAAAATTCTAACCAGATTCTCCAAACATGTTGTGTATCTTGTCTCTAGGAAGAGAACAAAAATATTCCATTGACCACTTACACGTGGCAAGCTTTTCCTTTAGTTTGTACCTACACACATTGCTCATAGACTGTTTTCCTTCCTTCTCTTGTGGATTAGAGCAGTCGCTTTTCATTCCATTGACTAACTTGATCAGAGACATTTTCAGGAATTTCCAAAGTGACAACACAATAACAATTAGGATAAAAGAGTGTCTGCGTTCCTTTGTGCATTCTCTCCGGGGTTCACATTTTGTTTATCCTCCTCTCAAAACCGAAATTGTACTCAGTCTCTCTGGAACGACAATATATTCAGGGGATGTGCAATATATTCAATAGTAGGGAGGTACCACCTCTGGTTTGGAAGACTCTGAGTAACAATTCACCAATGAGTGCTGAAGTGTTTATGCTGGCTATGTTTCAAGATGTGGAACTCAAAATCTGCTTTTGGTAAAAGAATAGTGGGAACTA
>NW_010972898.1:5508358-5563182 GCF_000737465.1 Haliaeetus leucocephalus
CTAGCCAAAATCCAACTTACGGCTTAAACCTTAGTCTGAGTTTAGAGCTGCCTATAACATTTATGCAATCCTGGCTGGAAGTTTTAATGAACTCTCCAGTGCAAATCTTAAAGGCCTATCTATCATTTGCATTGACTTTGGCTGTTTTATTTTCAGCATTTTTGATGTTTATTCAGCAGCTGTAGAATATAGTATTTCAAGTATAGTATTTGAAAACAGTGCAATTCAAGGGAGTTCCTTCACTCAAAACAACAACATTAGTTGAGGCAAATATGTACTTTTAATTTCATGTTCATCCATGGGATTACTGCTTGATTAAGAATTTTCTTTTACCTTGGAAATAATTGGTGCTCTGATCATGTCACGATAGTTCTGAATAACATTTACTTCCCTGTGTTTTTCTGTTTCAGATGACATTTACTAGCTGCGTTAGATTTCTAGATACAACTGCATTTGGCTGATTGTAACCTGGATAGAAGAAGGAAGTGTCAATTACAGTGGGCTGGTTTTATTCATTTGTTTGTTTTGTAACAGCAATGCTTGAGTTCCTTCTGTTCCAGGCACTGTAAAGGTACAATATGTTTCTTGTCTGAAGGAGGTTATATGAGAGGTACAGAAAATGAGAAAAATATATATAGCTTGCATCTCCAGAGTAAGTGGAGAAGCTACAAACTCCATGTTCATAATATTTTAAAATAAGGATGGAATGTTAATAGTGCAACAGCTTAACTGAAGGAAAGGGAAATTATTATTTTAGCATTTTTCTCTCTTTAAGGTATTTTACATTTTTACATTTCACTGTTATCTATACATGTTATAGCAATATAACAAAAAATTTGAGGTTTACTTAATTTTTCGAATTTACTTAAATGCCTTTGAAAAGCCTAGGTCTTCCTACTTTCTCAGTACCCTTTTTGGTTGCTTGTTCATCATTACAATACTTGGTTGGTTTGTACTTCCTTTTCCTATTCCTTCATGTGAAAGATTACACCTGTGACCTGTTTAACGGAAGATTAGATTAGACAAACATGATGTTCAGGAGCCAACAAAAAGCTTAAGTACATTATAACTTTAAAGCTGTTTGAGTCACCTGAACAGTGAAAAGCAGCTATAATTAGACTGAGTTTGGCATGGTACTTCCAAGTGGAGGACTAGAGCTCAGTGATTATGTTGTATGATCTCCCTTCTAATTTGACTTTCTCCCATTTTTTGAGAGAAATAAAAACGTAAAAAAAAAACCCAAAACCAAAACCAACCAAAAAACACCAATGACAAAAACTAATTTGGCAGCATTCAGGCTATGACCAGAGCTTACCTGACATTCTTCCTATAAAATTATCAGGTTTTAGAGATCTTAAGGCACAGCAATAACTTCTCCTCTAGAGGAAAAGTTATTTAAACAGATCATCAAAGGACATAATCAAGATATGTGATAGGAAAAGAGGGGAAAAAAGAGCAAGTACTATCAGGAATGAAATCAGAAATGACACAGAGATTATGAACTGTGTAGGGGTCTGGAGAGATGAACAGGAACCAATGGCAGCATAACTATTTTTGGTGTCTTTCACTTCATTTGATGCAATATACTGACATTTCTTAACTGAATTTTTACTTTTATAGAAATAGATACATTGAGACTACATTATTACATAAAACATTTTTCTGTGCGTGGTTTTTACACTACTGTTTTGTTTTGGTTTGTTCTAAATCAAAGGAAAATTATGAAAAATATCACTTTCATACTTTTTACTGAAAAACGTAGAAAGTTTTGCCCTGGTTTTCTTAAAGTGATTCTTACTGTACTATATTGTAGCATATTAAATCTATTGCATATTCTTAAATTATTCTATTAAAAAGAAGAGAAAATAAGTGAGAACCATTACTTTTTAGGCAATAATTTTCAGTATTTTGTATTTATTAATTTGTAACATATTCAGTATAAGCTCTGGCTTGTAATATGTTTTAATTGGATTTTAAAATGAGGGTTCACTTCATCTAGGATAAGATTTTGTAAACTTTGTACAGGGAATGTTCTACCAAACTTCTATCATGAAGTATCAAATTTAAAAACTCCACAAATACTGATCATGCACTGCCCTCTGCAAGCAGGCTTTTTATATGTTCTCAGAAATACAAAATAAATATTATCTAGCCTACTTTGTACAAAACTTTAATTAGAGGAGGCACATTGCTGGATCTGCTCCTGACAAATCTGGAAGAAAAAAAGGACCTGTGAAATCTGATGGCAAACTTGCCTACAGTGACCATGAGACAACGGAATTTAAGATAACAGATCTTGAGAGAAGTTAGTAAAATGAATAGCAAATTACAACCCTGGGTGTCAGAAGTGATGCCCAACTGAAGTCAAATGCAAAAATGGAGTACACGGAAGGTGAAAGCAGGGATGAATGACCTGGGGAAAATACAGAGACATTGCCCCAACATGCAATAATGGAATTATGGAGGCCCAAAGGTTGAGTGCAGATGAAGTTAGCAAGGGATGTGACAGGAAAGAAGGGTTTCTGTAATTACCTTGGCAGCAAAAGAAAGACTATGGAAAATTTTTGTCCACTGCTCAATAAAGCTTTCTTTGGCTCAGTCTTTTTTCTTTTTTTTTTTAGCATGGTCTCCTTTCAGGCCTCCCTGGTCCCTGTGCCTCATGGTAGGATCTGTGGGGTATCACTCACAATAGAGGAAGATGTACTTAGGCTGCAGTTAAGTGAATTGGACATACACATGTCCTTGGGACCAGAGAGGATATGTTCAAGCAGCAATGATTGAGGGAGCTCAGCAATGTTACTGAAAGGCCACTCCCTCTTATCTTTAACAGATCATGACAATTGCAGCAGGTCTCTGAAGACTGGAAAAGTCATTTCCATGTCCATCCTCAAGATGGAAGATGTGGGTAACTACAGTCTGGTTTGCCTCACCAAGATGATCATGGAGCAAATTTGCCTAGAAGCCGTATGCTGGATCACTGAAGATAGTGAGGTTAATCAAAAACTGGAACAGGCTGCCAAAAGACAAACCTCCACAAGTGATGATATTTAAAAACTAACTGGGTATAGCCTTCAATGGCCTAATCTAACCTTGGACTTGACCCTGCTTTGAGCAGGGGGAGTTGAATCAAACTCTAGAAGGTCTCTTCTAAATTAGATTATATTCTAGGACTGTAATGGCCACATTAAAAATAAACAGCTTTGTCTTTGCTTGTCCAGCCACATCTGTCTAAAACAGAGAATAAACACTATTAAAAAAAAAAAAAACACAGAAAATTCAGAATACCCTTCACTTCGTTTTATCTTGTTGGACAAAATTCTAGTTTATTCAGAATGTACTCTTTTCAATTCTACATAACTCAGCACTTGGTTTTGCCAGTTCTTTGAGATTTGGTCTTTTGACTGCAGACCACAGAGAAGTAGAAAGTCGAATGTAAAGTTATCTGAAGGTTTATTAGAAAAATCTAAATAAAATTTTGGCTATTATTTCATGGTCAATCTTCTTATTAAGATATTTTTCCAGCTCCAGAAGGATTTAGATATACTGTAGAATTGAAACGACAAATGTGAAATTAAATTTACTACTGAAAGGTGGGCATACAAATATGAACAGCTGTCTTAAAAATAGTGGGGAAAATGAACTAAACTAATAAAAAAACCTTCCAGTTTCCTCTGTCTCCTCTACAAACTATGCAGTTTACCAAAATATTCAAAATAGGCAAAAAGCATACTGGTAAAAAATGTGTATTCTATATCATGCATATTAAACAGGGCAAATGATACCAGTTGTGGAATATTTCTATGTATCTAATAAGTAATTTTTCAGACAGTTTAAGAATGTAGATTCAGACATCGATTTTTTTTTTTTTTTTAACTCATCTGTGTTGAAAAACGTGAAAAGCAAAAATAGGCCAACTGTCAAGAAGGAACAACAAAATTCTTATTATTTCTGAAAAAATCTTTTTTATTTTATTGCAGTAACGTATAGGGAGGTAAAATCAGACACAAATTAGAAGGCCTTAGGTTATTATCCCTCCAGTTTTCTTTTTGATGGGAGGCATCTTAAGGCAAATCTCATAGCTCTGAACACTGTAAATGCAGATGGACAGAAGGACTGAAGTTTAATATTACTCCCTCTGGACTTGATGTACCCATAAAGGAAAGATCTTGGTGATTCAGATAAAAATGGCATCAGACCACAACTACCAGGTGTGCATAAAGTGCCAGATGCATAATACATTTAATAGTGGCAAAAAGCCTGGAACACAGGAGTTGTGTCAGTTGCCAAATCAGTGGGTAGAAACTACTGCAGACTTGGCTGGCATCTGGGGACCTGAGTATATGAAGGCAAGGGAGGAACAGGAAAAATGGCAGCTCTTAGATAGGAGAGTAGAAACAAAGTCTTAAGAATAAAAAATGCTGAAAGGAGAAAGATTTCTACGTTTATTACAGCTACTAATGTGAAACCAAGCAGACGTTTTTTCATGTGTGCTGCAAACTACCTAGATCAATCTGTTACTGCTTGTTAAGTGGAGTTATTTTCTCATTTATTACAATTCTTGGGGCAATTTAAATATTTTAATGAATGTTTCTGTCTGGTTTTACTTTTTAGTGTTTGAACAATAGCATTGGCTTTTCAGTCTTGCATATTGTACCTTTTTTTTAATAATTATCATGGGAGTTGGAATATAGAATATCCAACTTGACTGTAAAACAGAAAAAGAATAGTCTCCGTGTCCATCTTCACTTAGGGCAGAAGAAATTTCATAAGGTCCAAGTTGCCAAGATGACCTTACAGTATTCCTCTACACCAGAAAGTTACTTTATGAGTTCAGAAATACATTTGCTGTTTTTCAGTTTTCCTGCTGGGGAACGACAGTCCTGCTCTGAATTTAGTACCTCAGCAGAGAAACTAGGGCACAAGCAGGGAATAGGTGACCCTTAGTTTGCAGCCTTATGCAGAGTTCAAATGCAAAAAGACTTGCTATCCTGGAAACTCAGAAGTATTATCTGTATTTTAATCTAAACTCTAGGATTGGATTTTTATTTGCATGCACTAAATCAAAGGCTATAGCTGAGACCAAAATCTCAATGAAGAGTAACATTTTTAAGCTCTAATTACAATCCAAAACCAAGCAGATTTTCATATATACTGGCTGCTTTAATACCAGATAATCTTATAGAATTTTAGAAATTATATCATTATAATTTTTGTACTAACAATTATTATTAAAGGTAATTAAGATATTTTTCAGTTCATTCAAAGGTACAGGTCATGGGAAGTCAGTGTTCAGTATTATTATGTCTGAAAGACTCTGTATGACAGACTTAGAGTATCATGATCTTAATCTAAAAATGACACTGTGTTCAGTGTAGCTGTACAGCATCTCATTTCAGAAATTTCCATTCTCCTCACATATGAACAGCATCACAGCAGGGAGAAATGTTTGGCACACTCATGATGAGTTTACTAGTTGAGTACTACTTGAACTTTTGAAATCTGTACGAAAAAAAGCCACCTTCAAAGGCCCAACCTTCAAATACCACCTTTTGCAGCAACTTACATTTGTGGTGTTTAAAGCAAGAGGGAAGCAGGCGTAAGGGGCCACAGAAAACACTGTACTAAGAAATAAGCATACCCAAAACTTTTACTTTTGTAGTTTCAATATCTTATGCTTATGTCCTACCTATGTGCAGGTATCTTGCGATTCCCAGCAATGAGGATAACGTCACAGAGCTGCTGTTGCTTCAGGTAGCTCTCCATCTTTCTGAAGGTTTGCTCTGCATGGTGAACAGCCTGGTAGAATTCCTCAGAGCTACACGAATCCATGTCGCAGTGGGGTGGCAAGGGGTGGCTGGCTCCTGACAGTCTGTAAACCGCAAGAGAAACTCCATGTTGATAAGAAGTGACCAGGTGTCTAAACTTCATCACAGGCTTCTAGAATCTGAAATAAGTAATCAATGCATCCTTCCCAGTTCTCATCACTAGAAGTACAAGTGCTTTGGGTTTTTGTGTGGCAGGGTTTCAGTAGTGGGGGAGGGGCCACAGGGCCAGCTCCTGCTGGAAGCGGCGGGAGGCTCCCCGGGGGGGGCGCCGGCCCCGCCTCTGGGAGAACAGATTCCAGAGGGGAAACCTGCCGGGAGTCGGGGGATCGGGATGGGAGAGGAACCCCTGTGCAGATCCCGAGGGCAGGGAGGAAGGAGGAGCGGGGTAGGAGGCTGATGCCCCCGCAGCCCGTGGTGAGGCAGCAGGCTGTCCCCCCCAGCCCATGGAGGGGAGCGGGGGAGCAGAGGCCCCTCAAGATGGCCGCCGCTTTGTGGGGAAGCCCGCGCTGGGGCAGCCTGGGACTGAAGGACCGCGGCCTGCGGGAGGGACCCGCGCCGGGGCAGTTTGTGAGGAACTGCAGCCCGCGGGAGGGACTCACGCTGGAGCAGTTCGTGGAGGACGGTCTCCCGCGGCGGAGCAGGGGAGGAGCGCGGAGTCCTCCTCCCCCTGAGGAGGAAGGAGCGGCAGAGACAAGGTGTGACGGGCTGACCCCAACTCTCCTTCCCCATCCCCCTGCATTGCTCGGAGGTGGGAGGTGGAGAGAACCGGGATGGGGGTGGGCTGGGAAGGAGGGAGGGCTGGGGAGAAGGTGTTCTCATGTTTGGGTTTACTTCCCATTATCCTGCTCTGATTCAGTTGGTAGTAAATTGAATTGATTTTGGGTTTTTTTCCCCAACTTGAGCCTGCCTTTTGCCCATGACCATAAGTGGTGAGTGATCCCTCCCTGTCCTTGTCTCGACCCATGAGCTTTCCTTTATATTTTCTTCTCCTCATCCCACCAGGGTTGGGGAGGAGTGAGCGAGCAGCTTCGTGATGCTTTGTTGCCAGCTGGGCTTAAACCACAAGAAGATAGAAAAATTTTACTGCATTGGGAGGGACAACTAAAATTGTAAGTCTGTTAACACAGAAATGATTATTTTTTTTAGCATAGACATGGAAGTAATCCATTTCTTTCTTCCTTGACAAAGTTATTAAAAAATGTAAATATGAACAACAAACAAATTCAGTATATTCATGTTAAGGTTCATTGTATAGCTATGTCTTCATTACTAAACTATGATTGGGCTCTAATTTTTTTTAGCATTTTAGAGCAAAATTATTTTACAGAATTAAACTACCTTTATTTATTTTTCTTAAATATTAATATGAACACACAAATAAAGAAATAATGGAAAAAGCAATCCTATCTTTCCACTGGTTCTAAGAGTGCCTACTCTAGTTCACTTCTTCAAATTCACATTCATTTTACACCACCTGGGAAAGAAAAATAAAACTCTAATTCACTTAATTTGTAATGAATTGGGAATATTTCCACAATGATAAATTCATACCTACTTTTTAACCAAAACACTCAATAATACAGAGTGAATTTAGCCTACAAAGATAATGATGTCTATAATTCAAAAAATCAGAAAAAAAAATGGAAACAGGAGAAAAATGGAATTATTTTTTTATTATATAGCCATATATTCTCAGTGCAAATTTACAAAGTTCAGTGTTTCTGGTTCAGACTTTTACCAAAAATAAGAAAATGTGTCAGCAAGTACTAGCCCTTAAGGAAACTAATGCTAGTGTTTCCAAATAATTCACAACACAGACGATACCCTCTTCTTCTACAAATATGTAATGAGATTGTTTCAAAAGAAAGCCGTAACATTTTAGATATTTTGTGGTGCTGAAAATGAAGGATTTCATAGATGGAGCTGGTTGGGTTTTCTATACTTCAAGTAGACTTATTCAAAACAGCTTACATAATCAACAGAAGAACAGCAGAGGACACATTTTAGAATAGCATATCAAACAATATTATCAATTAATTCAAACCAGTCTAATTTTTTATATATTCTACTGAAAGATAAATATTAAGGAGCACATAAGAAATGTTGATAATTTACAGTAATAATATGACAGTTTCATTACATAAGGTTTGAATTCAGTAGGTACTATATTCTAAGAATATTAATAGACCTATAAGTTAATGCAATCAGCACTCCTGGCTGGAAAAAATTGAAAAGTGCATAAAAATAATTTTTAAAAATCAGCTATTAAAATATTCAGTTATCTTAAAAAAAAAAAAGAAGAAAAAACTTTAGCATTTTTATTGACTCTTGGTAAACTATGATATAGTTCAGAAAAATAGTATTTCCTTTTGACATACACTAGTGATTTACTTTTGAATTAGTTTGTGTACAAAAGTGTTCCACATACTCTCTTATGGTTATTTTACATGAGTCCACAGGTTTAAGGAGGAAAGGCTTGTCCATCTTTCTGTCACAGCAATTTCTAGCCTTCACAGCATTCCTTTAAAGTAGCTGGAAGCCTGCGTAATTGAAGGTGGCCTGCAGATAATTTTACAGGGAACCAACTCCGTTACCTTTGTATCTCACCCCACCATCTATTCTGTCCCATACATAAATACTAACTTAATGAGTTACCTTCTAAAATTATTACCCATGGTAGCTTCACTTGCATAGCATTAAATTGGATTCTGAGAAATCATCAGCTGGTTTAAATTAATCAATATTGCCATTTTTATGCTGGTAATGTTACAATATGTGTGAGCCTGTCTCTAGAAAACTGAACTGGCAAAACTTTATTAACTATGATTCCTCAACAGAAACAGTTATGAATTTGTGATTTAGAAAGGAACATTTCCTTAATTCTGTTATAGTCAACCTTGTTATATAGTCAAGTACTTCATGCTAGGTGTCACTCACAAACTCCTCCTGAAGGATAAAACAAACATATCCATTCTGTGAGTGACATAATCTGTTTATGTGTTCCTATACAATCTGGACTGCCAACCGTGTTGATCAGAAATCCAAGTTTATTTTCATATCTTTGGATGATCAACAAATGCTTTCACATAAAACTGTAATAATGGAGCTAAGCTCATTAGTATGGGTAGTGGAGAGACATTTCAGCTTTTTTCTTTCTTCTTTTTTTTCCTCACTTTGATTGTAGCCCTATGCAGACTTCTTTGGTTTTATTGCTGAAGAATTAGAATGACAAGTTATTTACAAGAAATAAATCAGTGCCCAATAAACGAGGTTGCTAGGGTTAAACAGACACATTTCTTCCCTTCCTCCAGGGAATTTAGAAGTGACAACAACAGCAATTCTGAGAAATGAAAATAACAGGAATAAGCAGATCTAAATGGGTTCGTATTGTTTGTTAATTCAGAACTTAGGTCTAAGTCAAAGTCAGTTTACTAACCTTGCCTCTTCTTGACTATTCAAAACATGCTGCCCTTCTCAGGTCAGAAAAAGAGAAGTACCCTGACTGAATTTATGCTAGTCCTGTGAAGTTAGATTGGGCTGCAATGAGTTTAGTCTATTTTATTCCTGAATCACTAGATGGTGTTCGCCACAAATTTTGCCCTCTTTCCTGCTTGCCATTAATAAATGCTTTTCACACTCAAACTCATCAGTATATCTGTCATTTAGCAAGTCATTAAATGACTACTCAAAATCAAGCCCCAAAGGCCCAGCACATTTTCAATTATTATCCTGAAAACTAGCAAGCAATAAGCTTAGTAGAAGACAATAAGTTAATCTTTTATTTATTTTCTGAGAAAGCCCAGATAAAAAGTCTGCTACTTATCCTATTCAGGAGCTACTTCTTTTTCATTACAAATGCTCTGTCTGCATAATCGATGCTTTAAATTCAGTCAGCAGCTTGTTAAAGTAGGGATTAGTTAAAGAGCTTCAGCCAGCAAATACCAGTTATTTTCTACCAATTCGTGAAAGGCATGTATGTATAGGTACTTACAACCAATTAGCAATATGAAAATAACTTTTTCTCTTTGCATATATTGTTTTTGTTTAGGTGCAGGCAGTCTGAACCACATACACAGTGAGACATTTGTTGATTGCGTTCTGCAGGAACTCCAGCAGTCTTCAACTGAAGATTCCCTGAGTTTTTCAAAACCTTTTTTAGCACTTGTGTACCTCAAAATCCTGTAATCAGTGAACAGGACAGACTCCAGATGGGCTTTTTCCATAATCTTTCTCAGTTGGCAAGTGCAAAAGTTGAACTTAGTGTGGGAATTGCAAACATTCAAGGGTTGTTCAGACCAGAACACTTTTTATCTTTAAACGACTTAGTTAATAGTACAAAAATAAGGTAACCAAACCTTTCATAAGATTACAATGATACTGAATGGTGATACTACAGGATGAGAAAACTAAAAGGCTTACAAAAATTATCAACATTGCAAATAACCAATAATCTCAAATATTTCTTTATTAAAATGCAAACCAGAGTGCATATTGCATTTAAAAAAAAAAAAGGTAAATCCACCCCAGCAACTTTGTACAGACTAGTTTTCAATGTTAACACCGTGCTGTCCTCAAAAGAGAATTGTTTTAAGAAGAGCCCAAAGGTGTTGATGAGAAAATTCAGCCTTTGAGCCTTTACGGATCTTAAAACAGTATAAATAGATCAAAAGCTTAACTCTGAGGATCTACAACATGTGACTCTACAGTGCTCCTCTTTTCCTAGAAAAAGCACTTTGATTTGAACAAGGCTGATATACTCTAATCGCCTTTTACCTGCTCCTAACTTCTTTGAAAAAACAGGTAAAACAGTAGTAAAACCTCAGTGAAGTTAAGTGCACTGATTCTTCCCTCAATTTAACAACCCTTTAAGTAAGCACTTACAGTAGCTCACTGTAAGTAAGAAGGAAAAGACACTCCGGCCAAAGGTCTCCTAGGGACACCTTTAAGACCTTAGGCCTTTTTGTCCAAGATTAGATTTATTCAAGTATGTGTTGTTTTTTTATGGCAAGACAAACACAGATTAATCTTCAGAAGATATTTTGGACAGACTAGCTAGTACCCTACAATTGTGTAGATACCTTATCTGCCATCCCCTGTACCTTGTACAGTTGTTCACTCTTACAAACAGTAAGACCATACTACTCAGACTTGATTTTTGCTCACTGACTTTACACACAAATAAGCTATAACAAAGAATAGAGAAATGAAAATGCTTAGCTTACAGTAATGCTGTCAGGGAGTTAAAGAGAAAATACCAGGAAGAAAGGGACCTCACATACAGGTTTAGCTACCTGTATCTTTCTTCTCAGGATATGGGAAAGTAATTAGTAAAGCTGCCACTCTTGAGCTGCAAAAGTTTGAAAACAGCAATAGCAAACATCAGTAGTTAAAAACATATCCTGAATAAGTTTCAAAAGGAAAAAAAAAAGTATTTTGAAATAGAGGTGAGAGAATTCATATGACTTGAAACTATACTGCATTTCCCTGAGTAAATAGAGGCTTAGGTTTAGAAATGTTTCCATTCTGGAAATTATATTCAAAGCAGTGCAGAAAACAGCAGAATCGTATCAGTGTATAAAGCAGAGTACTTTATAGAGTACTTAGGTATTTTACATACTCAACTGGAATATATTTTTCCTGCATTCCACTGAAGCCCTGGCCTCAAATAAAGAACTCTTTAATCAGAAATTGTTGTATCATTTCATTGTTAATGGAATAGCAAATCCTGTTGTATTTAACTTTTTTTCACTTTTCACTTATGTAGGATTGATCATGCAAATTTATGCAAAACAAGTTGAATGTAATTTAGTGGGTATTACTCGGTACATAGATAAAGTACATAGTCAAGAAACAAAATATGTCCAGATCTTCAGTAAAAAACCTATTGTTTTGCTATTTATAACTTGCAAAAGCATATAAGAAATATTCCATGTGTAAGAGTGAAAGAAGTCTTCACACAATTTGTTCTCTGAAAATTGCCTATTGAATGCTTAGAAATCAATAACCTGTGGAACTGCACTTACCAAATTAAGATAGACTGTCAAAAGTCATGGCTCTCATTAGCAATCACTTGCAAAAATACAGGAGAGTTTTATAAAGACTTTAAATCATTTTTTATAGCAACAGCAAGGCTGAAGTTCTGTGATCAAAAGGTAAGCTTTTCACTCTGCTACCAGCAATTATATCTGCATCTAAAGGCTCTGCCCAGAGTTTCAGCAGGTTTTTATAGATTTCTTTCATAAAAGACAAAGTTAGGTAGAACTGCCAGATAAAAAAATAATCAGAATATCAAACAGGACTTTTTATTTACACCAGTTCAGCTCAGAGATGCATTATTGCTGTCTCAGAGATTCTTCTATGTAAAAAAATAAAACCAAAACAAAAACCAAAGTCCACTGTGCATTAAAAACTTGTTCACATTCTATAGATAAATCTGCATAATGTATAATTTACAGTGGTGTTTCTTCCTCAAGGTAATTTATGGGTCAGACTGCTTGTAATGTAACTCATTCTTTGGACACCATAAGGCAAAATTCAGTCACTAGGACATCTGCGTGCCTAGCAAAAATATGCATGATTCCTCTGTTCTGTGTATCTGTGCATCTTAAGAATATTACCAGCCTCAAGAAACAAAATATTAGCTACCAGTTTATTGTGTGATCTCACACAAAATGTTCAAGCAGCCCTTCAGAAACACAAAAAGGACAGTAAGAAGGGATCACTGTGCTGTACAGAACTGCTTCTATATAGAATAAATATTTTTCTTGTTTAGTAGCTGACAGGAAAAAAAAACTAGCAGTAGGGCTAGAGGAGTTTGTTCACATCGTGATTTTTTCATGTTACTAATAAAATGTTCAAAGCAAGGCTTTTGTTTTGGTTCAGTTCAAAATACTCTCCGTTGCGATTTTTTCTTATCTATGACCCTTCACCAGATAATTATCTAAACTAAGCTACAAGCATAGACCTCTCTATTGTCAGTGGTGAGAAACCAACGTACATAAAGATTCCATAGCCTCCTGAAATACTTGGGGTTTAGTTTGCAGTCCTTTTTTAAATTTATTTTTGCCTTTTTTTTTTTAAATAAAAGGTTAAAGAAAACTAATTCAATTAATGAACAGTTAGTGAAAAAACTCATGATTTTGCAAGAAACTACTTACTGATTTCAGTTAAATTAATGACAAATGCTTTATCTTCCCTTCAGTCTTCTCCCATTTTTTCCAGAACTTATTACTGTTATTAATGACATGAGTATGTCCTATGCCCTAAGAACCACTTAAACTATTGGGAAGTTTGTTTCTTTGGGTTTTTAAGTATTCTGTTCAAGTGATCCTTTATTTCTTCTAACTTTCCCACCCTTTATCCTCTGCAGTCTTCTAAACAATTATGCCAAGAGTTTTCCTATTTCTTCTTCTCTTTCTCAACAGTCCAGTGTCCAGTCTTAAAAATTACCTAAGTTTTTGCTTACCCCTCACTAGCACTTCTAGTACCTGTCTACCAATATTGTGCCCTACCTTTTGTTAATTTTACTTTCAGCTTCTCTCTCCAATACTTACAGCTCCCAGCAACTTAGATGCTTTTCCACAGATGAACAAATAAATGGGCTTAGCAGTCTAACACAGCCCTGACTGATAGTCAAAAAATGGAATTTCCAAATAAAAACTGAGATTGAGTAGCCACAAATATCTATAGACTTATACTAAACTTTGGAAAAATATTAAAATACCATAAAATATTATTTGCAGAAAATTCAAATATATGTAAACGGTTTGGGGTTTTTTGTTGTTTTTTTTTTGTTTGTTTGTTTGTTTTTTAATTAAGCCAAAGGTGGGAGTGGGGTTGGGATGGTGGGGTTTTTTGCCCCTATAGACAGAAAAATGCAGCATTGTAATACTTTTGTTTGACAAGGTTAGAAAGTTTCATTTTGAGATCATTGTTTTACATTATAGCTATAAACCATCTTGAAAGGCATACCAAAATATTTATCTCTTAAGGAAAGCTTTGTTTCAATTATATCCACTTGTGAAAAACTTTACATAGTACATTTTTGTGAAGATGTAATACATAAAACTATTCTGATACAGAAGTTCCCCATTGAAAAATCACAGGTCCGTGCTACTAATGGGGATGTTTACTTTCCAGTGTATCTATTCTGAGAGGTAAAATGAAAGGTAGCCCAGACAGAAATGGTGTCACTACTGACAGAATATCCATTTTGTATGCCCCTTCCAGTCAAAACACTTGATAGCAACTGTAAAAAGCAAGTTTGCAGAACTGACTTCACTTAGTTTTGCATATGATAATTTAGTCACTTTGGTGTTTTAAGTTGGAGTTTGTTGGGGTTTTTTATTTTATTTAAGAATGTCTGATCTGATTTTATCAGCTCTTTAGACACCTAATATATATAAGAAGATGACTAGTTGACATATTCTTTCAGATTTTAATAATTGACAGATGATAATTTATCTTTCTTCAAATCCTGTCAGCAGATAAGAACTGCATGCTTATATTAACAATTGTAATTATAATTTTATAATTATTGTAAGTATTAATTATAAGTATTTGTAAGTGAACTCAATATAAAAACAGTTTCAGTGATGTCCACATACATACATAATGTCAGTTAGAAGGTTAATGATTTTGCTTAAAATCAGATGCCATTCAGAAAAAAAAAATACAAAAAGAGACCATGTAGTAATAAAACTTGAAAGAAAACAATTGTGCCATTACAATGAAAACTTATCAGATAATTCATGTAAAAAATGTCAAATCACTCAGTTTAGTGTAGACTGGAAAGTCTGATTCCTCGGTCCACTGCAAGAGGCCTGACTGGAACAGTGTAACAGTAAAGCAAGAAAGGTCTGGTGGCCTGAGAGCCTTTGCAATGGCAAAAGGCAGAGAGAGACCATGCACCCTGTGCCATACAAAACATTTTGTACTGTTTTTATTTTCCCCAGAACATCTAAAATCTCCAAATCATGACTAACAAAAAATAGATAAGAGAAAACTTTTTTTTTTTTTTCCTGACAGTTGAGTTGCCTCACAGGATCTGAGACATTGAGTATTTTGTCTGTGTTCTGCAAAACCTCCAAGAAAGGAAGATACTATTTTTTTTCTTTTTTTTTTTTTAAATCTACTTTATTCATTTTCATAGGTTAAAAAAAAAAAAAAGCATGCATTTCTTTTCCAAATCTATACATTGCTTTTTAAGGCATTGCTGAAATGTAACTAAGACCTCTTACTGTTTCTTCTCATCATGTCACAATAGAACAATTTATTGCAGTGTATCACAGTGGAAAATTCTTTCACACCTAAAATCAGTCTCATTATCCTTTTTGGAACTCATTTCAACATAAAGATGATCCTTTTATAAACCCTATTTCAAGTTCCCATCACTTCCTAAAATCCAGAGAAAACTTTTAAAGGAGATCTGATTTTTTAAGGTTCATCATGCCAGCCAAAGCAGGAGCCTGACAGCTATAGTACTAATTGTACTGCTACAAACCATTGTCACAAGTTAACAGCCTTCATACTTCCTTGACAAATTACACTTTTCTTCCATATCTTTGACCTGTTCTGCCTCTGAACAGTCTTGCTATGCAACAACAGAGAAAAGATGCTGACTCTCTGCTGGACTGCTCTCTCCCACCCACAGCTAGTAGTACATCCACTGCTTTTTCTGCTTTGCATGCCCACATAGAGGGAGCAGTTTGTTCCAGCTGTTCTTGGAAAGCTGATGATTAACTTAAATGAACATACAGTTCTCCTAGCTACATATAGACATATTTTAATGACTTGAAAACTTACTGGTACGTTTTCCACATTCACATTGCTAACAGAGCTTTTTGTCATATTGGATCTTGCTGTCTGAATTTATTTTATCTATCTTGGAGGATACAGGAAACAGAGAGCTTACAAGTATAGAGCCCTGCAAGCAGATGCTAGGTGCATATAAATCTACACAATGAATCAGCCTCCTGAAAGGAGGCAAGCCATTCTTCTTGAAAACAGAAACGAGGAAAGTTGTCACAGGAGACCTCAATTTTTAAATACATGTGCCATTGAAGACCAACTGAGAAGCACAACCACCTTTCCTGAAGTTACTGTCAGCAGTTCTTCTCTATCTCTAGCTCAAGACTCAGGGAAGCCTCCTTCGTTAAAGTACGACCTGGCTGCTCTGCTTTCCCTCCCTCTTTCACTATCGAAGAAGTAGACAAAATTCCTACTGCAAGGAATCAGCTTAGCCTCAGATCAGGAGTAAGGTTACTACTTCTTCCGATAACCATTCTTTCATCGTCCCTCCCCGACCCCACCAAAATCATTGCCCTCCTTCACCATGATTTTTCAGTTAATGATGATTTTGACTCCAAGTAGGAATAATAGATAAATAAATCTGTGCCACTGCACAAATTAAAACCCTTATATTTGTGAGACTGCTTCCTTCCCATTATTTACCAAAAAAAAAAAAAAAAAAAAAGAGAGAAAAATTAAATGTTGATTTATGGTCTTGCAGGCCTCTTATGGTAGATAAATGCATAAACCAGGAAAGCACCCAGCATTCGTCACAGGCATCAAGCATTCGTAATACATTCACAGTACATTCATACTTTAATTACCCAATTGGTAATGCAATGGGAAAACACCCTCTCCATTATGAAGACAAATTGTCATCATAAAACTTTTTTAATACTCATGTTACATATTTTCTAGCATATATGATTCCACATTTCTACCAACCAAAAGTTGAATGAAAAAGATTATTATGACTCAGAAATTCAAAGCTGCAGTTTTAACCTAACCTCTACTTCCCTGCAAAAGTTGAAGTCCTCCCATTTCTAAAATGTAACACCAAAATTATATCCTTTCTGTGTTGTTCATGACATACATGCAATTTTCTGCAGTTTATTTTTATTCTTTTCTTTCAAAATAATAATTTACATGAATTCCTTTAAAATAGATTCTCCACTTTCTTTGATCCTATCCATTAATGAATGTAGGCAAATAACAAAAGTTCATGAGGTAGCTGTTCATGGCAGACAAAGCCACCATCGAGGTTTAAGTTGGATGAGAAAGAACTTTGTGTCTGCTGTGGCATTTACAGTGGGAGTTATTAGCTGGGAAGTCTGAGACAAAGGGTAAAGACAGTTGTAGAGGAGGTTAATGTTACTGGCCTGAGTAGTTCAATGTGGCAGGTTGGAGATGTACTTTCCTGTCTTCTTGCAGATGTGAAGTGCTCATGATGACTACTCATTCCTCTGGCTGAGAAGCAGCAATAAGCAGACAGGTGCAGGAAGAAAATCAAAAAGCACATGCCATAGTGGAAATGAGAAAGAGGTGATTCCTTTTCCTTTCTTAATAGCTCAAGAAATTTATGACAATGTATTGTGTACCACTGTGCACTAGCAGCGCTAGCAAAGACACAGGCTTCACGCTCCCATGAAGCACAGACTTTCACGGTTTCCTTGATGTCCAGTTGTTATGATGGCTTATTCCAGATGATGATCTGCACTGAGCCTTTTTTAATTACTTAAGTGGTCAAACATAATACACCAAAACAGTTCACCTATATCATTAAAATAATTCACTTATCCCCCAATACCACCTTTTACCAGGTGGCAAATGCCAAGCATGTTGGCACTTTATAACTCAGCTATAAAAAATGGACTGAGTTTGAGCCTGAAGATAAGTGCGAATGGATATTTTTATGCACAGTCTGTCTTAGTACCCTTTGTAGAGGGGAAAAAAACGTGAGCAGCTGGAAAGATTATCCTTCCAAGTCTACAAAGAGACTCAGGTCGTGTGCCTGCCACCAGATGTGCTTCTCACAAATAAGCTTCTGGTGAGGCTAGTTACAATTGAAAGTATGTGTTTTTAGGAACTGATATTTTGATGGATGACAAAAACTATTTCACAGAGAAAAAACAGCAGTATTAAAATTTATGGGGATGGGCTAACTTTGGTTCATTTAATAAATCAACAATTCTGCTGAGCATTTCAGTATAATTCTTAAAACAATCTTTATTCACTGGTTCTATTTTTTTACTTTATTCAAATTTACTTAATCATAGATAAGATTCAGAGTTTCACTAAGTATGACTTTAAGTCAAGTAAGTGAATAGAGAGAATACAAAAGAATACCAAGGTGGAAGGCTAAAAATTAAAAGACACTAACTGCCTTTGATAATAGGGCTTTAACAATATTTACTAGCCATACAAAATAACATTCACTGACAGTTTTATTACTTCAAATCATAAAAATATTATGATAAATGCAACTGTATTGATTTTCTGATTTCTATCATTAAAATAATAAATATTAAATAGTTTACTTCCCTATACTATATAGATACATGATAAAAACATAGAACAGTGGAATTCCAAACTCACTTTAACTTAGGCAGAACAATTAAAGAGGATGGTTTCAGACTTAAGTATAACAAAGAGCTGGCATCCCGTATTATTTTAATTCAGAAGTGATGCACATAAAATAACTTGGGTTTTATCACCGCCCATCATTTATGCACATACTTCCACACAAAATGAGGTTTTTACATATATAGGTACTGAAGACTGTACATTCAGAAACTGCTGAAGCAAACACCACACAGGAGACTCCTCTAACATACCATGGAGGGAAATCTCCCATATCTTTCAGGCGGCTCTGCCTGTAAATCCATTAGCATCTGTTATCAGTGGTGTGTAACTCTCCAACAATTGCCACTTCATAAAACAAGTGCCAGTGTCACTGACATAGCAACCCTCTTCTACGTTAGTTGCGTAACTACCCTAGGAATAATGTAACTTCAGATTATAAAAGAGCACTGATGGATTTACTAGTGGGATGGCTAAGAGACAGAAGAAGGAAGGAAAAAAAAAAAGAAAAAATAAAGACGGACAAGAAGTGCAGGGCACACTCCATATTATGTGACAGGAGAAAGGCTTTTCCACCCCAGCTCATCCCTTTACAGCTGCTTTTACTTCCTTCCTTACAACAGTGCTGAATTTTCTGAATGGATGGCTTGCATTATGTCTAAGAGAGATGCCAGTGTCATGTGTTAACTATCCTGTCATGACAAACAGCCATATCTATACAGATAAACTAAATAAATTAGCTGACACAGTTACTCATTCAGAGTGTGTGCACAAATTATACAAGGATGCAGATCTCTCTTTTATTGAGACGTTTTCTTCCAGCCTTTAATTTATGATATAGGCACTTTATGTAAACAGAAATCATATATGTGAATGATGGCAATGGCATACAAAAAGGGACAAGCAAGTATTTTATTACTATTGCATTCAGCATACATTCAATAAAATTTCAGTGTGTTACTGTATTATGCGTTGATATCCCACAGCACAGGTAGCATGTCAGAGCTTAAAACACCCTATGGCTGCAATGAAAATCATGTCAAAGACCATGGGAAGCTGAATCTTTAAAAATCCCAGCTTAAAATTCTAGTTCAGTTAAGTACTGCACTTGGTGAGGTGGGAGATCACAACACACATGCATGCACACCCCCCCACACACCCCCTCGTTCAGTAAGCTGTATGAATGATGCTTCAACCCATGTCCTGTTGCAAGACAAGCTTTTAGGGAGCTTGCACAGCATTCAGTAGCAAGCAGCATACAATCTTTCTGCTATTTCTTACAGACCTATCGAACATCACATATCTTTCGGTGATGCTCACGAATTTCATGGTCCTGACATGCCTGCCTGCATCTGCAAACCAGTGGGAGAGATACGTCTGAAATAAAAGATTAAATCATACGTCATTTTGCCACACTGTTTTGAAGTGTCAATACATTTTTTGCTAATCTTGAAAACAGCAGTTAAGATTGACAATTCGGTGAATCCTGTCTAAAATGAATTTGATGGATTCAGCTTCTACACTACAGGAACACTACAACCCTGGAAACTTAACTGGCAAGCAATTAAGGACTACATATTCCGTAACAGCTACCGCTCATTTACCCTGCACATACCCAAGCTATGTTCTTCATGGTATGCTCAATATGAAAAAGGTCTAATGAATTTTTCATACACATGCATGGTAGCACAAAAACCTAACCATTAATATTGTTTTGGTCTACCACAGTATTTGTAAAGTTATTATTTATAAAAGATGAAACAAGGCAATAAGAGTGATATGCTAGAGCACTGAATTAAAAAGGTAGGTACACACACATCCAAGTTAAATACTGCCCTTAATTTGCAAACTTGTAGGTGTGGAATCTCCAGCCAAAGCCACAATATTATGTACAGTTAGAGAGCTACAGGGCAGCCTATGGCATAATTAGTGCTTATCTTACAGAACAGAAAAAAACATTAATTTTTCCATGTTACTGTTTGTGATTTAAAGATTTTTTACATATTTTATCTAAAGTGTGACACAAACTTAAAAGCAAGGCCTAGAATTCAGATTTTTTTTCCATTAAAGGAAAGTTAGTTTTTTGTAGCCCTCTGCCTTTGGCCTAATTGTTCTTGAAAGATGAAGTAGCTGAGACACTTTCACTCTCTTTCTCCTGCACAGACTAGTCTGTAGACCCCAAAGTAGGTAGGACCTTCTCCTCCATAGGCAGAGGAGGAATCAAGTCCAGAGCATGAGTGCTCTGACCATAGAGCTAACTGCAAAAAGCACAGAGAAGCCAGACCTTCATAATCAGGCATTTTGCACAGGGCATATGCAAAGGTATTACAACAGACAGGAATGTTTAACTTCTTTAAAGAGGTATAGGGATGAGACACTCTTGCCTGTGAATCCCACACAGATGAAGGTACTTCCAGGAATACATATGAAGAAAAGTAAGATTTAAAGAAAGGCATTTCTTTTCCTCACCTGCCCTACATTGGCTAGTTTATGAGGACTCTCACTTAGTATGATAGCTTTTACGGATCTCCATTTTGTGGTACTTAGCCTTTTGCATTAAACATTTAAGGAACCTAGGTATCTTTTTTCATTTTAGGTACCCAATATGTAGGCATTCCAGTACGTAACATTGCAGCAACAAAGTCTCCTTTGGAAGCTGAGCTCCAGGGATAACAAAAGGAATTTCTAGATTTCTGAATTATTGTTTGTATCTACATTCAATTTAATGCAACACCGGTGTATGTGAAGAGGGGTGTTCAGTAGTATTTTGTAACAACACTAGGATTCCTGCTTATGCTTCTGATTTTTTTCTTAGGCTGTCACATCACAGCAATTTTTTTTAAGGCCATTCTCATTCTTTTTTTTCCCACTTTTTATTTAGATAGAAGACAAGAGAAAGAAACTGCAGGTCATATATAGAGAGATAAAATCCATTCACACCTTTTGCATATCTTTGATGACTGTGGATGTAAAAGAAAATGCACAAATTCCCTTACTGTCTCAGGTCAGCTTTAAAGAATGCCAGCAATGATAACTTGGCTATATTTTACATTTACTCCACATGGAATATTCATGAACTTGTTAAAAGGTACAAAAATCCCTGCTTCTATAACAAATTATGTAATCCTTTAAGTTTTCAGGTCTACAGAACTGTAAGGGTGCACTTCCAACTAGTTTCAGTGAACCCAAACCACTTCAAAATTAAGAATTAATGACCAGAATAATATTTATTTTAACCAGGCTTGATATAAACCAGGCTAATCTATACTGTCACTGTTTGCATCTCTGAAAGTGTTTGCCTACTGAAGTCTAAAGTCTACTTGAATTTTTATTAAATATGCTTGCTTTTGCTTTCTGAATGTGTGCTTTCAAACGCCAAGCTAATTTCAGTGCATATGGACTAATTTGCAGAGCCTTCCATTCCCTGATTATCCGAATCAAACTCAGTCTATACAGAATAGTGTATCTATGAATTATATTATTATTCAAATAGTAGTTAAGACCTATGACTTGGCAGATTTTTTTTTCCTACTGATATATTTATTTAAATTTGGTATAAAAATAAAATTCTAGTTCAACTATACTTGAAAAGACAAAAATTTGAAGTTCACATCAGTCATTACAAAATGGATTAAAAAGATAGTATCTTCAAGAACGCCTGCAACCTTTATAAAGCTATCAAATAGCATCAAGATATGACAACCAAAGCCAAATTCTGAATAATTTCTCAAACTCTTCAGATTATTCAGGAATCAATTACATAGTTTTACCATTGGGTGTTCATTCAACATAATTAATGTGATATCCATCAGAATCAATATCTGTGGAAACATACTTTAAAATGACCACTGATAGTAGAATATATCTTTAATTACTTCTCTAGTTATACAACTTATTAAAAGAAAAAGATCTGAAAATGTGCAATAATATCTTATACAATTGTTAGTCATGAATATTATTCTCATCACAATACCAGATACTAAAATATATTACATTAATTATATTCTATTATAATAATGCTACAAAAGATAATGGTACATTTGAATATTGTAACTTATTAGTCTTCTTGATCAATCTAATATTCATTGGAAAGCTGAAGATTAATATAGAGAATAGAAATGTACTTCTAATCAAGATACTTTAAAAATATCTGTAAGACTGCCTACACCTGCATCACCAGATTGGAAAGAAAGATTTTCATCAATTTCTTTGCCATTCTTGGGATAAAGTGCAAATACAACAGCAAACATTTCAGTAGATTAAAAAAAAAAAAAAAAAAAAAAAATGTATAAAGGCAACTTATCTTATAAAATAAAAATAATGTAAAAGTTACCTGAATTAAATGGAAAATGACATTTTAAAGCCTGTTCAGATGAAAGTAAGCTTACTTAGAAAAGTGGAGTTCTAGGAATATGTTAGTGCTGTTGCTTCACATGAATCAGAAAGTACGGAAAACCTTGCCTACTGCAAAGAGCATGTCTTCTATACCTCAGACTTTCTTGAGGAGGCTACTCCCAAGTTTCTTCAGGGCTTAAATAGCCAAAAATCAGGAAGAATGCAAACAAGTAGATACTACAGTCTTTTAGATTCATATTTAGATTTTTTTTTGCCTACACTAGTTCAAATGGAAGTTATGCATATATACTGGCTTTACCTGTGTTTTCTAGTACACCTTCACAATTGTCAAAGTGGTGATGAAAAAGTTTTTCTACATATATAAGATACGCAGAACTACATAAAACTTGCGTTTTCAATGAATCAGACATGGTAATCTATAGAACAGCAATACTGGGGCTCAACTAGGATTTTTCTTCAATCACTTCAAATCTAGTCAAGCCAAAGACATAACAGTACTATAAAGCTGCATTCATTCCAACATGTGAGCAACAAAACCAGTCATAATTTCATGCCTAGTCTCACCATGTTTCATATAGAGCCTAAATGAGTGTGTTAGTGTAGGGTATCTGTGAGAAATCTTTTAATCTGTAAGGTCATCGGGACTGTTCACTTCTAGACCTAAATTTGAATAGCTCTAGGGAAATCTGCTTTCAGCAAACCTGATATTGGTGGGTTTAGCTCCTCAGGGTTTGTTGGTGTGTGGCACAATTTTTTATGGAGTACTCCATATCAGAAGATGGGCGGGGTGGGGGAGGAGGGGAAGAAGGAAATTATATGTAAAAGGAATTCCTGCCATTAGTTTAAAAAAAAATTTAAAAAAAAGGAAAAAAAGGAAAAAAAAACCCCACAACCCATACTGTAGGTATCTGCTCCAGTCTGAAATAGTTTCAATAGCTCTATCAGTAATACAGATGCCTATCTAGTCCTGTGCACTGCCTTGGTAGGTTCTTTATTTATTTAATTCAACAGCTAATATTCATTAGCTATCGGAAGCATTATCTGCTGTCATATATATTTATTTGGTTAAGATTATTTTGCTGAAAAGCCCTTTCCAGTCATGATTGAATGCTTCCATATTTTTGGCAGCTAGAAGACAAAGAGAAGGTGTTAATGCCATAATTACTAGCCTACCACTAAGAATGATACAGATGTGACAATTTTGCACTAGTGAAATTGATGCTTGAGATGAGTAGTTTACACAAATGCGTAGTTACAGAGACCTTAACTGTGGAATTAATTTCATTTAGTTGTGACTTAATAATCCGACTTGTATAAAAAGGTTTAATAACTGGAATACATCAAACTATCCTACACATGCTTCAGGGCAAAATGTGACAATTAGGCAGTGTTACAGCTTAGTCTCTTGGCCAAAGAAGTCTGTAGGCTAAGAGAGTTTTATTGTCAGCTTTTTTCCTACACCTGAGCAACTTACCTACCCAAACTTAGCAGATAAATCAATACCTATGAGCATGCCTCGGGTTTCACTAGGAGTGCTATAAAACAAACACAAAGGTTTCCTCCAATCTTCTTATTCCAAAGTGAAGATAAATTGTCTACCACTTTACACCATGCATTTTTTTTTTTTTTTAACGAGAAGCTGTGTTAACAATAATTACATGATTATGCATTTCTTTCATGGATTCTCAATAAAACACTGGCAATTTCAGTGAAAATTCAAGAATTTTTACCTGACATGAGTAAATTCCAAACTAGGCCCTTTTTTTCTTAGTTGATGAAGATCTCTAACTCTTCGTTAATGAAAGATTAAGGCAGCATACTTGTACTTTTTGATTTATGTTACAATGGAGTACAATGTCTCTATTTCCAAATTATTTTGACAATCTTAATATTAATTATCATTACATTTTAGTAGACAGAAACTAAATCAAGAGCTGCTTGTAAACAGGGCAATGAACCTGTACATCGTCTCTGTAGGCTGTGTGTGACCATAATAAGGCAGTTATTAATAAATGCTTGTTGGATAATCGCAATCATTACTTAATATATATCATGAAATTAAGTACAGTTATGTATGAGACTGACTTTTATTAATGAACTACACCTGCTAATGTTTTTTATTTCTGCCAAGCTTTGCTATGATGGAGTATATAATTTAAAATGTTAGTATGTGCACGCACACCAATTTCTGTGTTTCTCAGCTGTTGTATTTGGACATCTGTCAAGTATGCATTATGCTATTGACAGGCCACAGATTTCCAAGAAATCATATTTCATTGAATCTTTTCCATTATGCTTGACATAATCTTTTTTCTCACTGTCAGAAAGAGGGATTCATTTATCCTACAATGATATGAAATCTCTCAATCATAACATGTAATTGCAACAGATTGCAAAATACTACTCATTCCTCCTGGACAGACCTTTCCTATTTAAAACACCACCATTGACAAGACATCAACAGAGGTTATTTCAAAGGTACATGTTATGCTGGGGGAAAAAAAAAACAAACAAACAAAACAAAACAAAAACTAGTCCAGTGTATGAGTCTGAGCTCCTTCCAAATTTGTGCTTATTCAAGCTTATTCTATTTGTGCTTGTCTGGAAGCATCTCATGCCTAAAACACCATCAGAACACCTAAACTCTAAAAAAGCCTGACTTACAATGGTTATACTTGCCATTATATGCTTTTTCTGTATCAAACTTAATTTTCTTAAAATGACATTTCATTAGCACTTTCCTTACTTTTAAAATAGTATGATGACCTTAAGCAATTAGTGATATCTTTACCGTTATGTGTTTAATTTAATGTAAATTTATTATTATGTCATATATGTATATGGCTATGCATGAGTAGATAACTAAAAAAATTGTGTGAGCAATATTATTCTGTTTACAATAAAAAGGACTAAAAGGGTATTTGTTTGGGGTTTTTTATTTGTTCATTTGTTTCCCTGAGAATACCTTTTTTGACGATTTAGAAAACAGTTGAAATAACAGAAATTAAGAAACATCAATTTAGTGCATAATTTTACAAGCATTTCAGACTACAAAAATATTCAGGAAATCATTTAATCCACTAATGCATTTAGCAAGAACTCACCCTTATACATGACAAAACTCTTAATTCTGTAGTAAACCTACTGCAATGTTGCTGAAAAGCATATTAAGTTTAAACTAAACAATGAACTCAAAGCTCTAACTATTCCATGTTCCGATGTTACAAGTCATACATCACACATTTACCTTGACACTTAAATGCTTTCAATTAAGTGCTTGTCAATTCAAATGCTGTGTTGTTACGTTTAGGATACAACTGCAGTATCTGAAAATATTTTGGTTCTAATACTAAAACATGTTTTAAATTTATACTGAAAGAAGAAAATAAATCCCACCACAAAGAACACAAAAATAGAAAGCAAGTGGGCATATCTTTATTTGAAGAAAGGGGAAAACATAGGTTTTTAACCATAAGATTCATGTGGGATATTGCACAGGAGATTAGTGTATTATTTCATCACTTTAACTGTGAAACTCAAAAAATTACCAAGTTGTAAACAAACAAATACTGTTAGAAGAAATCCCAATGTTTAAGAAGGTTTGAATGAAAAAATCAGCTTTCAGAGCAACAAAATCCTCAAAGTAATTGAAATCAGCAAAAGGTTATTTGGCTCACAAGGCAGGTAATTAGAGATAATGGTAATCGCATTCAAAACTCTTTGGAAGATCAGATTGCTGCTCATAAATTTGAAAAAATGTTTTGATTATGTAGTAATGCAGTCTTAGTAAACACATAAACCCAAAATTCCAATGGAAAGCTGTCAATATACACTGAGTTTATTAAGAAAATTTCAAACCAATACACTACTGTACTTATGATATTTATTGAAAACTAGACAAAATATTACAAAGTTTATTTTTAATATTGCTGCTAAAAGTGCTACTTATTAGTACAACAAACAATAGTTTAGTAAAACAGACTAAACCAGAAATACATAGTAAAATTTTTGATTAAGAAAACATGAAAATATGTCATGCTTTTCTTAAAAGTACTGAAAAAGAGTAAGGGAATACAGGGTTCAATAAATGCTTTTAAATAAGCATTATTATTAGGATTGAGATATCCTAAACCTGAATGCCAAAAACTGTCTTTTTATAAAATAACTTGACAGAATTTGATTCTGTTTTCCTTCTTCTTCTACATTAAATATATTTTAAACATACTGAAACACCTAAAATACGAGAAAAACATGAAGATGGCTCTTCTAATCTATGCTTGATTTTAAGAATAGTATAAGTTTATGTTATACTACCTAAATGCCTTGACCAAAAACTAGAAGCCTACCATGATAGCCACTTTATAAGCACTTCACGGGAATATCTTTGTACCCATAAATGCCTGAAAGGCCTCAAGCTGAATGTCTGAATAACAGACAGAGATGTACTATTTTCTCCACTGAATCCATTCATTGAGAATACTATCCTGCCATCTCATGGATTTTAGGGCCATGTAAAACACACAGAGTTTTACAGGAGTAAATACAAAACACTCAAAAAGGGATTATGTGGTCACTAATTTAGGGCAAAGGTTCTAACGATGGAGGTGTTTGTCAGATGTTCAATTTGCTGAGGGGTTGGATGGCTAGTTTTATAACAGACATCCAAACACATAGTACATGCCAAAACTGTTAGGACTCTCTTTTTTTTTTTTAATGTACCTGTTCCATGCCCAGCTCAGCTGTGGGGTCAAGGTCCAGAATTCATGTGTTCTTCACATCAGTATTCTTGGCCTGATCCTGGTGATTTTTTTTTCAATGGCTGTCACAAAAGCAGCCACTCAAAAATGCAGTAGCGGTTGTGTTTCTGTTATAAGGCGCTGAGGAGGAGGAATTATTTACTTAAGCGTTAGGGAAAACACTGGGTGGATCCAGCAGCCCGAGAGAGGCAAGGCTGCTGCAGCTCCGTGCCCCCAGGTGCAACCTGTAGGAAGGAAGAAGATGCATTCCCTGCAGGTGCATGCACAGGGAGCACACGTACACCACATAGATATGGATACGCACACACAGAGATATACACGTTGTCGTGGTTTAAGGTGTATATGCCTAGCTGGCCACATAGATCACAGACACTCGGAGCAGCCAGATGAACTCAGACAGCACCAAAGGCCTCATCCTGCTCCCCTCTCTGGCTGAGCAGGATGGAGGTCGATAGGTACAAGGTAGACGTCTCCAGCAGCTGGGCTCAGACGCTCACCTGCCCAGGTGCTGGCACCTGGACAAACGTGCTGCCAAGGTCACAGCCCCCTCCGGTTGCTGGTACAGACCCCCTCACTCTCTCACACACATGGAAAAACAGAAGCTTGATTTTGTTCCCCAGTGCAGAGTCTTAATGTAAGACACATCAAAAAGTACTGAAAAAATGTATCAGCAGCTGTTAGTGGAGAAAGAACCACGAAAGAGTGCTGGTCCCTCAGGGACAAATGCACTAATCATCAGGCTAAGCCAGACTTCCTCATATTATACTGAATGAAGTTTTCTCATGTAATAGAGGAAAAGATTTACCAATATACCATTAACATTGTTCTTATAGTCCTTTGGTGGTGTCTTTAGATGTGGAAGCTACAGGCTGTATTTTCTTAAAAGAAAGGTAGAAACCTAGCCTTGTACCTTCCATTTTCCACACTTGTGACAAACTATTGAATGGAGAAAAAGCAGACCTTGGTGCATCTGGTGAGCCTGAACACATTCTCTTCTGGTGTTTTCCATTGACTCTAATCATTAGGCATTTGTTGTTGATTTTGTATATGTTGTTAACATGTACATTTATATATCTCTGTGTGTGTAATACATATACATTTTGTATGTGTGTTTTCATATTTATATACACATGTGCACGTATGTATATATGTGTACACACATGTGCATACACACACAGACACACATATACAATTCACTCAGCAAAAATTTTTGCATATCAGATTTTTGTTTTCTAATTGTCATTGGTATTGCACATTAGTCTGTTAAATTTAAATTTTAGACAAAAGATGATCAGTGCAATTAAAAAGAAGGAATGAAAGCAAAATTTTATCAAGTACTGTTAACAGTGCTAGCAGTATTACTGAGTTACACATGCAGGAGGAATTCAATAAGGTCAGTGATGATCTATGAAGTTTCAAGTGATTCATGGCTAAGTTCACCTATTTCACTTGCATTTTGCACGATAATTATGACCATAGCTGTCAGATTAGAGCATGGCTTTGTGACCTCCTCTAGACTGGATAGCTGTAATGGGTTATTCTTAATGATGCTTTGAAAGCAAAGAAAAGGCTTCCAAGGATGCACAGTACATCATGACCCAACTGCATTGTGAAGTGCATCATCTGTCTATTGAATTCCTGGTACAGTTCAAGATGCTATTATGGATCTCAGGGATTGTATGGTTAGGACATTAGTTCTCAGAGGGTACCAGTAAGCTACTGTATATCAGTTCAGCCAAGTTCAGCTAATGAACTCATGGTAGCATTATGCAGATTGGATTTTATGTCAAGCTGTTCTCAACCAGAGATTTTTGCTCACCTATTAGTGAAAAATGAAAAAAAAATGCATATAATTCCATATAATGCATTTTCATATGTGATACACCTAGGAAGGACATAAATATGTAAGCAACTGACTGCTTTAATTTTCTTACACCTGAAACTAAAACAGATTAAAAGGTTAACACTAGTGTAGCACATCATAACTTTATATGACACTTCTTACTAATTTACTCTTACCAATCTAATATTTCCATTAAACTTAAATATTATCTAAATACATTTTGCACATTCAGCATCACTGCTCTTAAAAGGATGCTGTCATTATTAACTGCATTTTAGTAATGGAGAAGCTATGTCATCAACATATGAAGTGGTATTTCCAAAAATCTACTACCAATAAAATATAAAGCAATAAATGCCAGAATGAACCAGTTGGTGTTTGGAGTTTAGCACAATGCTGTCTTTTCTGTAAATAATCTAACTTAGGTAACCAAATGTAATAAATCACAATAGCTTCATCCATACTAGTAAACAAAACATAGCAGAACCCGTCCCTGGCATAGCTGATACCCACTATGCTAAAATCTTCCTGCCCCAAAGCATGATGATTTTTCCCTGTCAGGAACCATCCCTGGGCTATGCTATTTCTTAGATCGTGCCCAGACACTGAGACAAACCTACGTTATGAAATTTGCTAGCAGCTAAATGGCATAGGTGATAGGAGGCTGCTTGAGCTTGTGTCATGGGCTGTGTTGTTTACAGTACAGACTTAGCCGGATGCTATTATTCCCCACTGAACCCTGAGGTCATCACAGATCACACAGAAAGTAAAAAGCTATCTATTGAATTGGCCTTTATATTTTAATGTAATTTTCAAATAACGTGTTAAATGAAAGATCCCAGAAGCAATTAACTTATTAGCATGTGATGCTTTTGAAAAAAGATCTAAATAAGATAAATGAGTGGTATTCCTTTTAATGACAACTTTTTCTTACTATAATTTTGATGATCAAATTTAATAATTACAGTATTAAATTTCTATATGTGTTAATTATATTTGGAACAATACATTTGTCTTGTCTTGCAAAGCCTTGTAATAGTTAAAACATTGACTCCATGTTTCAGCATGGCTTTAGGTAAGAAGCAATAGGGTTTGCGTTTTTGACAGCAGGATGGATTGTATTTTGAAAGTTCTTTGAGGGTGTTATACTGAAAGAAAAAGGATTTGTCTGAACTGTCGTGTATTCTTGAAAGCCCATGTGTTCAAACATACCAGCAGATTATTCTGAGTTACAGACAAACTAGCTTCAAAGCCTACAAGTAAACTTTTACCAGCTTAAGCACATTAAGCCAAGGAGCTAATTTAAAGAAAAGTAATACAAACAATGTATGGAAAATAACATTTTAAAAAATCAAAGCATTTATATCACATTAAAAGACTTAAAGTAGTTTATTTACTCTATCCTAGGTAAAAATATCCTGATATTTGAGTGTTCACACTCCTTTACAGGCACACTGTCATTCTTCACCAGGGAGCCTTTCCCAGAAGGAAAGGGAAAAAGAGAATGCTACAGTTATTAGCAAGGGGAAAGGAAAGACTTCTCAGAGCCCGTAACATTAATCCATCTAGCAAGGTTTTCCTCTACAATCCAGTATGCACTTTTCACTGTCAGTCCTTACTCCTTAGCAAGGTATATTTTACATGTAGATTCATGGAATAATTTAAAAAGGGCAGAATCAGAAAAAAATTTTTGCATAACTGTAACACCAACACACAAACAAAATTCCAATGTGTCAGATTTGCACATCCAGCAGGACAGTTTGTGGCTGTCATGTCCCAGTTTCTCAGGACAATGACTCAGGTTTGCTGATTCCCAGGTCAGGATTAAGGTGAAACGACACCAGGGATTCTTTAACTCACAAAACTCAACTTTTATTTCCTCGCAACAAGAATTGGCATGCTCACCGCCAAAATTGGTATGCACACAAAAAAAATTGGCATGAAACTATGTCAGTAAGCTGTGTCACATGTGCTAACCCTACATCACCAAACATATACTACAAGCCTTGCTTATCCGGGGATCAGTTCAGGGAAGACAACAAGGCGAGCCCTCTGGCTGGGCCCGGAGGTTCGGAGCGGCCCCCCTTGCCGTCTGGGCTCCCTCTCAGAGAGGAGCCCAGCGGCGGCTGGAGCCGCTCCGAGTCCCAGACCTGGTCAGCGGTTTGTGTCGAAAGGGGTGAGGTGTGGGGATTGTGGAAAAGGAAAGAGAGAAGGCAGAGAGAGAAAAAGGAAGAGAGGAAGATTTCACCGGTCCTGTGTCCAGCGTTGGTCCAGTCAGCCCAGGGGTCCAGTTCCCGTGGGGCTTCAGTTTGTGTCCTTTTATCATCCTTGCCCCTCTTTTGGGAGGGCATTGGGCTAATTAGGTGTCAGGAGCGGTTTGTGAGCCTTTGGGCTTGGGGAGTCGTCTGGGGAGTAGCTTCCCCTTCCCTGCAGCTGTGATCTTTGGCCATGCATGGTGAGCTGCCCTGCTCAGCACACCAGAGCAGGAGCTGCGCACCCTCCGGCACCACCACCCTCCTGGTGCTGATGGTGCTGATGGGCTGCTTTCCACCTGGGGTTCCTTCCTAGGCAGAGTTAGTCCTTAAGCAGAACTTGCCCCACCGCAATGTTTGAGACATTAACTCCTTCAGTCCTTCACAGTGGGGTACGTACAGTTTTGTACTACTGCGAAGTACATTCTACTTTTAAAATTAATTCATTTTGTATCCTTGAAAAAGGATTTGACTTCATTTTAAAAGGATGATAGAGTTACTTAATCTATTTAAAGGTTTTGGCATGAAAAAACAATTATACACAAAACATTTCTACTCTCAGACAAAATGGTTGTGCATTCAATTGCTGGTGGCTTTTAAAATTAAAAAAAAAATATTGGAAATATAAGCTATTGTTTTTAAGAAAAAAAAATATTAAAAAACTCAACCAAAATTAAATCCCTGTCTTTTCCAATTAAAAAAAAACCCACACCTGCCTACCCTGAAAAGGCGCTCATTGTCCTAACAAAGTTTAGAATATGTACACACATTAATCATGGTAGAGTACTTTATGCTTACATACCAAACCATCAGCTATTGTGCTGTTGGAACCAAATGCAACAGAAGAGTACATTTATGTTATATTTTAAGATTAGCTTTGCACCTTAATTTAGTTCCAACCCACATTGATAAATGCCTAACCCCAAGTATTATAATACTCTCTGGTTTAGAGCTGTAAACCCTTTAAACCTAAGAGACACAGAAACAGAGCCAATATAGCCTTCTCCTCAAGCTCTATTATGCTGTCCAAATGGATAGTAATTCTCTGATGAAACGTAGTATATGAAATGACGCCTAATGATCTTAACAGCTGTTTGTCGCCATGCCCTGGCAACCACAGAAACAAACATGAATCTAACCTTTCTTTTTACACCTGGAAATACTCTCTCAGCAGTGACTTACCTCTTATTTCAATTTTGCAAATGTCTGCAACAAGGCTTGCTGATTCACCTGCAAAACTACAGATCTAGCAGATTTTAAGAACCAAGAGAGCAGATACTGAAACCTTTTATCACTTCATCCTTGATTGGTTGAAGAGGGCTACAGCTGGGAAGAAAATAATGCCAGCTAAAATCTGCCTCAGGATGAACAAAATCCAAGGAATATAAGCCTAAATTAGAGTTCATTACAATCATAGATATTACAAGATGCCTAACAGAATGCCTATTAACTCCAGAAATGAAATTAATACAGTTCACCTGATTTTCCTATAGCTGGAGTGGTAAAAGACAAAAAACCTTGCTTGTTTTATAACAGCTAAGGTACCGGAGGGTGGGACACCTCATCGAACCAGCAGGGAATACCAATGGAAGGAATGAAATTGAATTTTTATACCATCTGACTGGAAAAGCCTCCCTCACAACTGCAGACTGGCACAGATATGAAACAAGATGAAGAGACACATATTCTGGAGTTAGTTATTCATCTACTGACTTGCCTTTGGGAAAAGTAACAGTCCTTAATGGCTGAGGATAAGAGGAAGCTGTTCAGACAGTGGGACACCTGGGTCCTGTACCCAGAACCCTTGGGTTCTGTACCTATAGCTGTCCAGCCCAGGAGAGCTTTTTATTCACTTGATTACACACCATTCTGAGCTGGAAGCCCTCTCTACACATCATTGACTATGCCTTATCATGTAACTGAAATGTGTCAGCTATGGCTTAGAGAAAATCAGGTAGGAGAGAGAATTTCAGTTAGTGGTTTGACACTTTCTTAAGCCTGAAATTTACTATTATGCATAAGTGACATTATATCTATCTGAATAAAAGCACAACAGCATCTGTTCTGTGAAATGATCTTATACTGCTGTCTATTCATAATTCTCCTACTTTATAAATGGACAAGGAGCATAAAGCCCGTTTCAGTGTACTTCACACCACATTTGTTCACTGTATTTTTCCAAACCATAATCACTTGAAAGACTGTCTTGAGACAACAAAAATTCTCCTTCCTAAACATATTGTTGAAGGTTTCTAAATGAAACTATTATTACAGTGCATTTTCACAAACTCTGCCTTTACATTTTGTCTGGCAATTTTAATGTATACAATGCCAAGCTTATTGTTGACAGAAAACAAAAAAATTGTAATAACATGTATTTTGGGATGCTTCATTTCAAGACAAAGGACCTGAAACAGCGTGCCTTTCCCCCTGCCCTGCAGTACTTTTAAGCTTTGTAGAAATAAGGACTTAGCCATCAGTTGACTGGGCTAATTTTCCCCAAGCTTTTTATGTGTTTTTAACAGATGTTTGTTTTGTGCCTTCATTTTATGTATATTGATGAGCTGTATATTCTAAAGGATTCAAACTCGTATTCACAATTAATCTCTGAAAGCTCTTTAAGCTGTTCCGTACCATCTTGTCAATAGCAAACATATCTTTGATGGAAACAATTAATCCAACTCCTTTTACAAATGTTGAAAATACACATCTATTGTTTAATATACTGCACATATTTAAATGTATTATAATCCCTTTAACCGTAGACACTTTTTTTCCAATTATTTTTCTTCAAAGCTATCTGCCCTTCAGCAGATAGGGCTTTAGTATTTACTTTTCAGCAGAGCTGAAACATCTCTCTTCTTTTTGTTTTTCTTTTTCTTTTTTTTGTTTTTAAACTACCTCACATTACTTGCTTACTACTGTAGAATTAACTATTTCAAAATCTTAAGATTCCTTGGCAGAATGTAAATAAGTCAAAGTTCTGTTTTAACACATCAGTGGATACCCTAGAAAAGCTGCAGACAATTGTGTTTTGGCATAAATGCTGACTAACATAGTTTAGCAGAAGAGCTGCATCTCTTCTCTTCGTGATCTCTTTGGGTGCACCCCTCGGGGTGTCTGACTTCGTGCCTTTATGAAGCACTCTTGTGCAGATTGAGCTAAACACTGCTCTTTGGAGGAGATGAGGTTTGAGCAGCATTCCTCATTGATTGAAATGTGCCTTTTTAAATTAAAAAAAAAAAAGTTTTGTAAACCAAAACAATAAAACCAAGAAAACCCACAAAACCTAGCTTCTTAACAAACAAAGAAAACCCTTTAGCAAAGGAAACAAAAATTTAGAGGAAGAAAAGGAGCTACAAACAGTCAACACTTCCAAGCATCTCTCTCAGTCCAAGCAGATTACTTTATTCCTCAGTAATTCCCCTTCCCCCCAATATCCTTCCAGTGTCTTTTGGTGGGTCTTCAATTGCTGTGTCTTGTTTCTCCAATATGAGCAAGGAAGCAATTTATGTTGCAACACTTTTTTTCCTTTTCTTGCTTGCTATTGTTTGGGAAAAACATTAATTAGGCAAATTCATACAATACACAGCCAAAAAGCAGGTCAGTGTACAGCACTTAAAAATTATGACAGAATATCCTTTGGTTATGTTTAATCACTGACTTCAGTTTCGCTGGTACCAGACTTTTATTCTCTGTCATATTTGAAAATTACTGTATTTTGCTGATTTGTTTATATGTTATAAAGAGTAATTCAAATAAGTAAAAGATGACCACATGCAATTTAAACTGATAACTTCATGGTGAGAAATTGGTTTTGGCTGCACAATGACTTAAAAATCTTTCTGAGTGTTAAGTCTTTTACCAGAATAATTAATACTTTCACCAGTACTTCACAGAAATCATGACGCCACCATCCTATGGTTTCAACTTCTCCCTCTCTTTAAAACAAGTTTTAACAGATCAGCTGGAGAAGAGACAAGAATGCCTAACTGCATCTACACATCAGTATTCATAGCTGTATCCTAAGAAAATCCTCTGATATGAAAAGAAGGATCTATCAGTTTGCCCCTGCTTCTTACACAACTATCCTTTTCTAGTAATTATTTTACCTCTGGTTTGTTTGGGTTTTTTGGTGGTTTTTCTTTAAGTAATAGTACGGTTTACCAAAATGTAAAGAGGTTACAAAAATGCAGAATCACATTTTTTGCCATAATTGGTACGTCAAAAACTATTCTCAAAGAGCCAGATATCACTTACTATTAGAATAATACCATCCTTGAAGCATAATACAAAGAAAATGAGAATATCTTTATATTAAAGATCATGTGGAAGCTTTGAGATTAAGTGACTTCTCCACAAAATTACATTGAAAGCTTGAGGTAAAGCCAAAAATGGAACTTAAATCTCCAGTGTATTAATACAATGTTTCAATGACAGAACCATCCTTTCTTTTCATCTAAATCTTGTATTTCACAAAGCTAACTATAACCAAGTAAGAATAAATAAGCCTAGCTAAATATTTTTCTAAAGTCACTGAAGTAAAACCCTTTAAAGTACAGTGGCTTGAGTCCCATGCTTTTCATTAGAATTATGGTCTCCCAGTAAGTGAATAACAGGAATCGGAGACAAGCATAAATTGTCCTCTCTCTATTTTTTCTTCCCTCCCTTTCCACATTCCTTTGTTTGTATGGAGACAAGGCAGAATTAGATAATATTAATACACTTCAGAGCTCATACCTCTACCAGTCAGTATAATTATGTTATTTAAGAGATGCTACTTAAGGAACTTCCTGGCTTCCTCTAAAAGACTGTAGGTCAACAGTGACAGAGGGAATTGACGGGGGTAGGAAAAAAAAGAAAAATAAAGCTGCGATCTTTTCACATTGTTTCCTCCCTCACTTAATACATTTTACTGGTTTACAAATACTATTTACTTTGAGTATACATAGAATTTGTTGGCATCAGAAACACAAAACCTAAACAACCAAATTGTTACCACGTTACGCAAAGAAAGGAATAAATTAAAAAAAAAACAACACTATTATCTCCAAAACATTTATTAATCCACACCTTCTGTACCTAATGTGCACATTTGTCAGGAGCTTCTGAGCTGGTTCAGACCAGCCTCCTTGATTATGCCTCCTTGAATGTGTTCAAGAGTCCAAACTGTTACCAATATCCCTAGAAGAAACTTTTTACTAAGTCAAAGGTACAGTAGGCTGACATTAAATATGTATTTACCAACATGCCTGGGAGCCACAGAGGCAGAAACAGCTCCAGCATACATGAAGAAGTATGCAGCCATGCATATGTGAATACATTACATGATGCAGAAGAGCATGATGCAGCAGCCTAGTACTGAATCCACCACAGTAATCTGGAAAAACACACGAGAAAAACACCCACATGCTTCAAGTGGGTGTTTTTGTTTGATCAGAAAGGATTAAGGATTTACAAGACAACTCAAATTTCAGTCCCGAAACCCAGAAAGTCGGAAATCATATGGTTAGCACGGTAATGCTTTTGCCTTAACTGAAGGCCAGGGTACCATAAAATGCTTTCTTGTGTACATATAATTGGATCATGATCAGATCCTTTGTCAGTCTTCTCTTTCAGTAAAAAAAATAAATTACCCTGTTTATTAAATTTCTTTAAAGCAGAATTACCAGAGCATTCTTTCTTCCTATAGTTTTTTGCTTTTTTTTGTTTCGTTTTCTGATCCATACTTTTTTCAAAGTAGATAGCAGGATAGGATGTGTAGTTCTTGTGATGTTTTCATCATTGCCATGTATTTACTCTGTTTCTATTTTCTTACTTATCTTTTCTTCTTTCTGCATTCAAAAACTGTTGACCCTCTCATTTAAATGATTTTTATCTTCCAGGATGCTATTATGTATATAATTTATATTCTTAGCAGATATACACAGATACCTTGTAATAGCTTGCATTCAAAAGATTCTCTTTGCATTATCTCATTACTAGCAGTGATGCTGACTTATCTGTATCACTGGGTAATTATTATGTAAGATTCTATAACTTCTGAATCATTTGCAGATTACACCAAGAAATTATTTATATATTTTCTTTAAGACTGATTATATATTTATGCATGTTGACAACATAAAGTCTACAGCTGCTAAAATTAATTAAATAAATGTAACTCATACTTCATTTATCTGGTAAAAAACCCTATTTCCTTTTTAATTAGAATCTTATGAAAGACTAATATAAAACTTTACAGGTGTCAAAATGTATTAATGTGTTTGAAGATTGTACCCTTCTCTTGCTTTTAACAAAGATAATGAATTGATTTGATAAGACTTATCTTCCATGAAGCTCTTTTGTTTTGCATTAATTCATTTATAGTGCTTACCGTATCAATTTTTCTATTATTTTCTTAGGATTAAGGTGAAGCTAGTTATCCTGTAGCATCCTTTTTAAATATTAGAAGAAACAAACTTTTCCTTAGACCACTGGATCTTCCTCAACATTCTGATTTTTTTGTTAGACTAACTCAAAGATTTGTTCAAGGAATTCAAGGAGTTCATTTTTAATAAAAGTGTATATTGCTTACATGCCTGCTATCTATTATTTACTTTTAATAGTTCATGATTAACATCCGCACAGATTAAAACCAGATCAGGAAACATTTCAGTGAAAGAAAGCTTACCAATTCACCATATCAGGCATAAGATGGTTCTATTTTCAGTATGCAATACCGAGTTCTATTGTTATCAAACTACGTTTCTTCCTAATTTTTAGCAGAATGTCTCCTTTTTTTTTTTTTTCCTTAATCCTGCTCAGAATTTTTCATGGATCTCTTTAACCTCCTTTACATGCCTGCAGTTCTTAACTGCAGTTTTCTAGTGTCTCAGACTGTATCTAAATTGAAGGACCACAAGCACCTTTCAAGATGGTTTCCATAGGGGAATGAAAACTGGAAGGTAACATTCTTCTTTCTAATGTCTACGGAGACTGGTGGTCAATTAGGCATGATTTGAGTTTCCTGAGTTATTGCTGATTTTGCAGGCATGCAGAAATATAGCTCATATTTTAAAATAGTTACAGAGGAAATTGAATTGTTTTAAAAGGAGAACTCCACTGCTGTCCATATTGTAGCCTTGACTCCAGTTCTGTCTGTGGCCTCGTCTCCTTTTGCTCCTGATCCCCTAGAAGGACCCTGGCCCTGGCTCATTGCTTGCCATGTTGGGGATGTCAACAGTCCCAGTTACCAGCCCTGGGCTCCGCCTGCTGTGGTCAGATACCGTAGGGCTGTACCCCATCAGTGGGGACACCATCCATGCTGCAGTCACCCTTGGCTCTCGGTTCACCTTCCCATAGGGAGCAGTCCCTGATCTCCCTTCTTCAAAAAAAAAGAGATATACCGTCACAGTAAGATCCTTTGTGAAGACCCATTCATGAAGTTAAGTAAGGTGAGAATTTTAAGATAACCTATTGGTTGTTTTCTGTTTATAGTTCTGTGAAAATTTTCTGTAAAGGTTATTTTTACTTTTTCCTTCCCATTCTACTCTCCCCTGTTCTGTGTTGCTCTTTCACAGGGAACTTCATACACTTAAATTATGTTTTGACCATGAGAAATAACTACCCTGGATGAAATGGCAGCTCAAAGCTGGAGCTTGTTCTCCAGAGCGTGTTCTCATCACATCCTGTGAGCTTATTCTCATTACCTTTCTATGCGAAAATTTCAGAGATGGGGGTTGGGAAAGGAATATATATCAGGAGGGCCTTTGGGGAGAATTTTTCGTATTTATGGTTAGGGAGAGGGATGAAAGACTTTTAAAGTAATGAGTTTGATGAAGACAAGCAGTAGCATAAATTACTTATGACTATCTACATTTGTTAACATGATCTAGTTATAAACTGACAACCTATTTTAAAACACAACTGCATTTATGCTACATGAAACTGAATTTCTGGTTGAGACCTGCATTCCTAACTGCTGACCAACATTCAGGATAAATTGAACAACAGCAGCAACAGCAAAAATACAGGGTTGCTCAACTGCATTGATTTTTTCAGAAAAAGATTTTAAGCTTCTGTAAAGTTAATTTCTGGCTACATACAACTATATGGACTTCTTTTTCTTCTGATAGATTTGGCCACAGTTAAGCTTCAGTTGCAATGGCCTACTTACCAGTGGCCAAAATAACAATAAATAGAAGGACTTTGAAGTACTGGTTCATTGACTACAGTTATAGCAGGAATCGTGCTGCTTCCTGAGAAAATATGTTGAACTGAGAGAACAGTTGATCTACAGATTCACTGTTCACTTAGCTATCTAACTTTATCTTAAAAAGGAGAAACCTATATGCTTATTAAAGGATTGCTTCTTGCAAAGATTTTAGAGATGTGGGTTAAAAAAAAACCTGATATTAATAAAGCTGAAAAATATCAATAAATAAGAAAAGCTAACTATAAAAATTCAGCATACTCTTGATAAATATGTTTCATCATCACTTACTTTATGGAATGAGAGCGCAAATGAGGAGAGGAATAAATTTACTCTCAAAATTGCAGCAGAAGTTTTTCACTTTATGGTAAATAGCTTGGTTACATAGTCAGAGTGCTCTGAACTCCTAAAGAAAAAAATCTAATTCTAGGGTTATTTTCCTTCTTTAAAAATAATCCATAACAGTACAGACTTCATCCAGATGTAGATAGCTATTTTTACCAAGATGGTTTGCACTGCACTGGCACTGCAAGGTTATCTCTGTATCACACTTGTGAGTATATGTATACATCTGCGTGTGTGGAACTGCACGTTAAATTGAGAGAGATGGTAGAATTTTAAGGATGATCTTAGGACTGTACAAATTTTGAGGGAGAATGCATTTTTCCTTCTTGAGCTTCTGTGTGGAAGTATCTTAGCTTGACAATAACAATACTACATATTTTTCTATCACTTCTTTCCATCCCAGCTGGTTCCAATGCCTGGGTCCTGCTCGGTAAGGTGAGCTTTTCCACGTTTTCATGCAGTTAATGGCAAGTGCACATAGAAGCCCAGTGTTACTGTAGCGGACAATTGAGTAGCAGCTTGCAATCCTAAGAAGCAGACAGTGAGGCAGGGAGCAAGGTGAGCCTGCAGGGCAGATGCTGACTTGTCAGAACGGAAGATGGCTAATAAAAATAATGATAGCTGTGAGTTTGACACCTGTGGATGAGTTCTTGTGAAACGTTCACAGCACCAACTAACTGAACTAGCATGTAATGCAACTTGGGATGTGGAGATGAGAAAAGACATGGAGCAGAGGGAGGCTGCTATTGTGATCTCAAAACAAGCTACAGTAAGATACTGATTTGTTTTCCCAGTCCTGTTCCCTTATTTCCTCACGGACGGTATTGCTGCAGTACATTTCTTTGTGTAATGATACCATCAGTACACAGAACAATTCTAAATTGACCTGAGATTACCAAGGAGACATACACGCACATTAGCTGTGCACCAGGAGGTACTACTTTAGAAGTACACCACTCACAATGTCCTTGGACAGCGGGTTGTGAAGGCTAATGGATGGCGCGGGTAGAGTAAACGAGTCATAGCAGGTTGCTTAGGAGATCTGGCATCAGCTTGCTGGCGGGAGCCGAGGACTTTTTATCTTTCAAATAACATTGGTATCAAGACAGTATTTGTACACAGATGTCATTTAGGAACACACGGCAGAGTAGTTTAAGTGCATACTAAATAGTCTGACAAATTCAGAACAGGGGTGACACTCCTGTTCCTGGTGCACTTTGTGACCCTAAACTACATGAGGGTGGGAGGGACCTTTTCTCAGGGGTGAGTCAGAGGGGTTCTGGTGAGCGGTCCACGTGCTAATCATCTGGATGCATCTGTCCAAGCAAGGGACATGAGATATGCTCATTACATTAACTGTAGTGGGAAGATATATGATTCTGATAGAGGGGATGAGGAGCTAAACTGTAGTGTAAATAATTCTTCTATTTGCTATTCTCCTACAAGATTTTATGAAGATATGTTAGCTTTTTAATTCCTGCTTCTTACTTCCCCAAATCCCCACACTAACAACGGAAAGGTATAGGCAGTCCAGCTACAACTGTAATTGTAACTTAGAAGGGAGAAACTATATGCTTATTAAAGGGTTGCTTGAATATTCCTTCCTATCGGTGTCTGAAAGATGTGAATACATAATATACAAACATTAATAAAGCTGAAAAGCATCTTGAGCCAGAAAAGCCAACTACAACCATTCAGTGCCATCTTACTGATAACAAAACAGTTCTAATTCGTACTGCCATCTCCATTCAGCCTGTCCCTTAATTATTCAGATGCTAGTTACCAAAAAGGGTGTAAAGGTGCCAATACAGAAACAGATGCAGTCACAACTTCCCAAGCAGTGTGACAGCTTGGTGACCTGCTACTCTCCTGAGATAGCCAAAGTGCCAAAACCATAGCAAAACTCAGAAGTTACCATCACGACTATTGCAAGTGTGAGACTGGGACAACTTTCTAGATTTTTTTTCTCCCCGCCATGGACTTTAGCAATGTTCAGATGATTTTGAATTAAAAACTGAACTGGAGGACTGGATTATTCTGGGGGACTTCAGGTTTCCATGAGGAAAAAAACAAATAATTTTAACTGATCAGATTGCATTCCATAATAAAGGCATACAAAATTACAGAGTTAAGCACTTAAAAGTAGAAAATGCTATAAATGCTTAAATGTTTAATCTGATCCTATTGTGAAAGTGTTATAAAATAGTTTTGTCTTAAATGAAGTTCAATTTATGGCTGAAAAAAATCTGACTTGACAATTGACAGGAACTTGACAGCACAGCTGCATGGTAAGGGCTTCAAACATAATCCTGAGGATGAAAAACTAAACAAATAACCCGCTAAAAATAATTTACAATAAAGCCCATGATGAGAAATATCATGGTGATATACATGTGATATACAAGGAAAGGCATGTAATGACTGGGCTGTATTTAGTATTATCTCTGAAGATACATGTGGGCCACTGAGTCCACACTAAGGTTTATAGGATGAACACTGATAAATTAAGTGTTTCTACAGTGTGAATTTAGCTGGTTTGTTCCAGAAGGAGCTAGCCATCATCAGCACGGACAAGTCTGTGCTTATGATATACCTGAAGGAAGGGTGCAAGGAGGACAGTCATGCCCAGTGTCAGGACAGGGGAAGGCAGAGGACACAAACTGAAACACAGGAGGTTCCTCCTGAATATCAATAACCACTTTTTCACTGTGAGGGTGACTGAACCCTGGCACAGGTTGCCCAGAGAGGTTGCATAATCTCCACCCTTGGAGATATTCAAAAGCCATCTGGACATGGTCCTGGGCAGCCTGCTCTAGGTGTCCCTGCTTGAGCAGGGGGACTGGACCAGATGATCTCCAGAGGTCTCTTCCAACCTCAATCATTCTCTGATTCTATGAAGCTAGTTTACACCAGTTGTTCCAAAAATAAAGATTGTTCTGTGGGGAAAAGCCCAAGAGAACCTGTGCAGTTATAGCTGTAGGTGATGACCTGCCTGGAGCCACAAAGAAAAATCTCTGAATAGTAAGGTAGAGACTCCAGCTCTCTAGGTCTTTTTGTGCTTCCTTTTCCACTGGAATGTCACAAGGGAAATTCAAGAGAACTGGAAGAAGAACTAGCCAGAGAATGATGTAAATATTAAAATGGGATAAATCTTGAAAAATTATTTAACCGTCTGCCTAGCTAGAATTAAGCACACCTAGACAATTACTGAAATGTCTGCCTAATTCTCGAAACTTTTCAGTGAATGAGATTCACAGGTATCTGTGATAATCTTTTTCAGTGTTTAACTATGTCTCTAGCTAAACATGTTCCCGAAAGGCACTACACATCAGCTGGTCAAAACTTCTGTTCTTAGCCACAGATACTACAAATCTGAAATAGCTTACCCCTTGCTGCAAAAGCATTAAGTTAATTCAAATTACCTTGCATTTGCTGTGGGATATACACATCCGTGATTATTAAAACAGTACCCATGGGTAACTTGTTTGTGTGTCTGACCCCTGTTGTTTCTACATCTAGATTTCAATTTACTATTTTTTCCTTTTTCCTCCTAAATGGTCCAAGATCAATGTGAGCTCAGACTTAGGTTTGCAAACATTTCTGGAAGACTTTTGTCTTTCACCTGCAGATTGTATGTGTATGGTTTTTATTATATTATTCAAGCGATTAAAATAGTGAATGAAACTGGCTTCGGCACATAACTGTATTAAATGTCCTTCCCACTTAACAACAAGCCTTTAATAGCTATTCTACGAGTGATTTTTTAAGCCATTGAGCACTCACCAGTGGCTGAATATACCTCCATCATATGTCATTAGTTAATTTATAAGTGTTTTTAAGTACCAAAATCTTTCCTAGGTTTTAATTCATTAGGACAGTCAATCTAACAAAGAGATTGATTAGACATGATTTATTCTTCGCCTATTGATGACAGGAGGATAGGTTTTTTCTCTTCATCCCAGTCTTACTAGATTGGTGTTTATTTACTGAACATAGAAGTACCTCAGTAAAATTCTGTGATGTGCTCTGTGTGACTTAAGTCAATGTAATGGTCCCTTCTGTATGTAATTGTTATAAATCCATCACTTCTTCACTGCTTTCAAACTCCTGATGTCAGAGACAGCACTCCTTTCACGCAAAAAATTCAAATGAATGTCCCATTAAATAAACCTCTGTAGTCCAGTGTCTCTTGAAAGTGAAAGGATCCCACCAAAATTGTGTTAGATTTGCAATCTCAAGGCATCTTGAGTGAATATATAACATGAATAATGTACAATATAATCTCCCTCAAATAACTGAAAGAATATTCTTTCATTCATGTTGGACCGACCAATTAAGATGAAGAACTTAGAACATTTAAAGAAACACATAGCAAAAATTAATTAATGTCTTTGCTGTCTGGCTACAAAACTTCATAAAAGGTTTCAGTATACAGGCAAGAACATAAGAAATAGAAATAGGTGCCATATTTGAATCTTAAATACTTTCAGGAATATTTTTTTTTTCTTCTCACAATCACCAATAACAACTTGTCTTTCTCTGCTGAAACATTGTACCTAATGCTGGTAACTAGCATGGATTTTCATTACTATAGTTGTGTTATGTGGGCATAAGTCAGAATAGAACATGGTCCATAATTTTTTTTCCCCCAAAGAAACTACAAAAGTCAAAACCAAATATCTTCTCTTTGATCTCCTTTTTTTTTTTTTTTTTTAATTAGCAACAGAGGCTGCTGTATGTGTGTATTAACTAAGGAATGAAGATTTTGTATCATGGCCAATTATGTTACCCTATTACCATGCTATACTAAAATAGAGAGATTGCTAAAACATGTAATGTTACACTCAGGATTATGAAATGATCTTTTCTACGGTACACTTGTTCACAAGATACATCTGTACATTTAAAATTATTCCTCGCTGACAAAAGTCCTGAACATAAAGATGTCACTTTATGGCATTCTTCATGCTATAAGATATCAGTTCAGCTGCCCACAATCAGGCATCCTGAAGCAATTTAAGATGCTCTCATATCTTGTCTGGTCTTCAGATGGCAAGACATAAAGCATGGTCTCCTCTAGATCGAGTGTAGTATCTGTCAACCCCATGGACATATATTAGACATCTTAGGGCATGTCAAATGACACTAGGTATCTATGCATGGGGAACTGAACTAAGCTGTTACTGGAGCCTAGAGAACTATTCCTCTGGATATTTAAAGGAATTTACTTTAGCAGTGAGATTACTAGCTCTCTGGATGCCTTAACTGTTTTTTCTTCTAACAACGTGTGCTTCAATTGCTGGATCACATTTGAATATCTACATTACAGGCATTGAAGTCAAGCAAAATGAATCCCAGTTTAAAGTCTGCTCCTGAAAAGCCTATAGAAAGATTTAAAAATACATAAGGAATTGGAGTAGGTGTTGTTTTGACCATTAAATGCAAAATAAACATTTGTTTGTTTTTATATTCCTTGAGTTTAATAGTTACATTGCTAGAGCTTGCCCTTAATTATAGATTTAATAAAATTAACAAACAAGAACAGCATTGAAGAGGATTGGTACATGCATCCAGCTATGCAATAGGAATTATAAAGAATGAAATATAAGCTCAGAGCTTTGGATTTGTGTAAAGCCTGCAAAAAGGAATTCCACATTTCATCAACTCAGGAAACTGCTGAGTATAGGGTTTATAGTAGCTACATATAGGGTAATCAGTGGATAAATATTCTCTTAACTGCTCACATCTCATGAATGTTCTTTAAGACAAATCTCTGCTGAAGCTGAAAGGGTCCCACCAAAGCTGCTAAGTGGGAGTAAAACAACTGTCATCCTCAACAGTTATTTACATATAGCTGGTAGACAGTGGAACACAAACCTCCAGCTCTCTCACAGAACAAGCACATGGCAATATTATGATTTCCCATGCATCACTTTGTGGGAGTGATACATAAATGAGTATTTTTGAAGTATAACCTCTGTATCAGAACCACGAAACTGATTCTCTTGTGTAGGGTTCGGCGTTCGGAAGATCTCGCGATGTCACGGAAAGTTAGAGGGTTAGTCGCAGCCTTATGATGTGTCTGTAATCCCACCTACCCTTGTTAGTATAAAAGGAATTGACTGCGCAATAAAAGGCGGAAGTTGGCGCTCACACTGTGTGTGTTATCTGTCTCTTTCCCTGGTCTGGGGGGTGATCAGTGATCTAATCGTGGCACCTTGATATGCGGCGAACGCTACACTCTTGCTTAAAAAAGTAACATGAAATAGTAACAACATAAGTTTAAGTATTTTATTCTGCTGAATGAAATATTAGTGATGCTATTTTTAAAGTCTATTAGTAGAGATGTTTGAAGAGGCTTAGATGTATCAATGCCTGCCTGCCAAATCATGTTTACATGTAGCTGGCTAAGTACAACAGCATGCAATTCTCACTTAATGCTCAAGGATAAGCAGCTTAGTTACAAATTTTATTGTAAGGAGGTATCTGCAGTACTTGTTGATTGATTGATCAACAATCCTTAAGGCAAAAAAAACAGTAGGAGGGCAGGGAGAGTTCATTTGCCTCAATCCATGAATAGCAAATTTTAAGAAATGAATGGATAGCCCTTATTCAAGGATTTCCAAAATGTGGCTGTTTAGATTTACTTAGTTTAGATTTATTAACTCAGTACTATATATGTCTACATAAACCTGTTTTCTGGTTTAAAAATACTTATTTTTTTGCCGGTCGATGTTTATACAAGCAATAACCATTGCAACATTTCAGTACATCTCCAAAGAGTGCCTTTCTAGAGTGTAGCTCTTTGGAATGCTTTACGTACACTCACATGTAAGGACATCACTTTGCTTTTATATACTTTTTCCTTTGACATTAGGCACACTGACTCAGTTTATTCTAGTATTATGCTAAGAATAAACATCATAATGGATGACAGCTTTGCAGCATCGAACCCATATGCATGAAGAACACTCAGTTAAATGTGGCTGATGCACTAAATTTGTTCAGTTGAATTAGTAGAAAAATACATGGTTGTTTCTGCATTTCTAAAATCTCACACATTTTTCAAAAAAGTATTTGAAACCCTAAGAGCAAGAGTCTCATTGAAGGTCAGCACTAAATTAGAAGGTAAAAAACCATATCCATTTGGATTTTTGTCCATAATAAAAATAAAGCTGTTTCCAAATGCTGTTTAATCTGTCTGATACTGAATTCTACTTGCACCTTCCTTTAACGTTCATGTCATAGGTTAATCTGGACGTAGAACAGAGGGAAGATGAGAAGAGAAGCCTGCAAGATATTTATTTACCACAGCAAATCTAATTTTCTGGAATAATTTTGGGACTCACAGAAGTACACAAGTATGCTTCCTCTAAGCAGGATTCCACAAGATGCCCCATCTCATGGCCTAATAGTGACCTGAGAGGAATAGCTTAGGGTAAAACAGACTTGGAAGTGTCTGCTGGGAGTGATTTCTCAGTCCTTCCAGATCTCCATAAATGGAGGCTGATTGTGTCCCTTTTACAACACTACCACATGTTCCCCTATTTTTCTCTTGCCTCCCTTTGAAGGAGTCAGAATGCTGAAGGTGCTGATGAGGAAAGGCTGAACTCATCACACTGAATTAGCTGTGTGTAATGGACCTAAAATGAGCTAGATTACCTGGAAATACTTTTCTTTTCCCACTACCATCATGGGAAATTCTTGTGTTCCTCATCTTTATGCCTCAACTAGATGCCTAAAGCTAGGTGTGCTTAGTCAAGGCTGAGCGCCACGTATGGGCTCCTTTGTGAACACAGTGGGGAGGCACACAGGAGGGAAACACCTTTTGCCCTCAGCTCCCTATTTAGCAGAATGAGGAACGCCAACACTGCTTTTGGCCCCCAAACACACACACATTTTATCCTTCTTATTGACAACACTGAAAACTACTGGTAACTTTTAACTGCTCCTAGACCTTTTTAGAAAAAGGGCTTCAAGATGTATATTCGTGAGCTCTCTCTGGTAAAGCCTTATTTTGGCTTTGTTTACAGAGCACTCTGAACATTAGCACCTAAAAAGGTTAAACAATTTATTATTTGTTCACTTTTTAACACTACTGTTCTGTAGAGCTTTCATGAAGGAAGAGGACTGGCTTTTTCAACTCTGTTTGGTTCAGTGGTCAGAAGTTGCAAGTAAAATTTTACTTGCTACTTTTGTGGCAAAAAAATAACAACATTACCACTGTTTTGTAAGAATCTGGTTTGGAACGAGTAATAACATAGGTGGTGGTTTTTTCCTGTGTATTGGTGAAGAGCAACTGAAATTAAGATATTATTAATGTAAGCTCTTATTAAGAATGACAAATACATTCTTATTTAAATTAGTGGGACTTAAACACTAAGTCTTCCGGAAGATAATTCCTGAATGAAGCTTCAGACTTTAGAAAGAAGGCAAACACAGCACTTTTCTGTTTTCTGATATATTTTCAGTGATGGATTTGAAAGGTATATGTATTTAATATTAATACCAAGCAAATATTCTTTGGGAGAGAGAAGAAAAGTGGGTTTTAATTATTGGAATTCACAGCTTCTGAGTCTGTCCAAAACACAAGAACATCTACAGACTACAGACAATTATAAAAATGGCTTTCCTTCTTTCAAACAGTTTTAAGTTAAGAAACAAAATCAGGTTATATCCACTTCAGCAATTCAAACTATGTTTGTTTATGCAGCACAGAACACTGTGGTGCAGACTTATCCAAGTTAATATTGTTCAAGTCGCTGTTAACAATTCATATGCTTTTAAACTAAGAAACAGTGGATAGGCTGAGAAATCATTGAATATTTGGGTAGGAATAAATATATCCTTGAAACTGAAGGTTTACATCAGTCAAACCATTGTTTCCCACAGATCTATGGTCACTGCTCTCCTGGGTACACCTGCATGTCTTCATTCTCCCATCATTTTCTTAACAATTGCAGTGGATTTCTCCAATTAAAATAGTATAAATAATACAATTAAAATAAAAAAATTAAAAATTAAAGTAATTAAAAAATAAAACTATTGTAGAGATAACAATGTTTATCAGATTTAAGTCAAACTGGTACTTTTAAAAGCATTGCTTGGCTGGCATAAATTCATAAAATATCTTTCTGAGAGTCAAAACAATTGGTGTGTTATTTCCAAACATTCTCATGTATTATTTAATTTAAACTAGCATTATTCAAAATGTCATAAATATTATATGATGAATGATATAAATATTTTTAAGTTTTTTCATATGTTAAGTAAAACATGTTGATATCAAATACTGCACAACAAAAAAAAAAAGAAAAATAACATTTTCCAATATTTTATGTATATATCTCACTCTTTTAAAACACTAATATTTTAACACATGAAATCAATTTTGAAATAACAGTGCATATGCTCTATTTTGAAATAACTAAGGCTTTGTAGAGATGAATTCTTAATTCAAAACTTTACAAGGCTCGTGGGACTTTTTGCATTGAATTCAATAGTCTGTTAATTATAGAAAGAGTTTACAGTATTATTGCATTGCATAGTTTTCAAAAATAGTTTTGACTATAATTGGTTCATTTTTTTCAAGGTATGTGTTATGGGAAGCAGTTGAACTTTCAGGTATTCTCCACAGGAACAGACAGGGCCTTTCAATCTCCTCTTCATCAGCCTTCCAGCCCTCTGTTCCATTTCAGTGGAGGGAGGATCACTAGCGGACAGAAGTGAACGTTTACTGTAGCAGCATCCAAGCCTATTTCCCATCCAGAGTTTCTACACATAGAGTGAAAAGGTATGATCTGACCATATAAACACATATGGATGTGTATATATATACATACATACATGTATATAACTAACCTAGAAAAAAACATTAATGAGACTGCCTGTGCCTGAATACATGCTTCATGTAAGCTGTCTGCTATAAGTTAGTCTGAATTTTTCCTAGGAGGTGCACTTAAAAGTGAGCAGGAAATGAGGTGTGATTATATAATTGCCTAATTATGCTTTTAATCTGCTCTACTATGTTTATGAAGACTTTTACAATCCTTTAGTCAGCACAAATAATATTAAAAAAACCTATAAAGAATAAAGGCAAGCTTTCACAAATAATTCAGAGACTCCTTCAAACTTTCCTAAAATAAGAAATTAAATTAAAATATAGGGGCTTGCTTTTTATTTAAGATCTTTTTTTTAAGTTCAATTTGGCTAAAATTCACACAGACGAATCTTGGTAAAGAATTGGTAAAGAATTCTTTAGTGTCTTAACTCACCATCATATTATAAATTCTTATAATTCTACAACTGTTTATCAGTTCCTGTATTACATAGACATTGAAATATTAATAATCAAAGTAGTTGAACTGATCTCTTCAAAAGGGAGAATCTGTTTCTCATACTATTTTCCTGCATTTGTAAGAAAAATTAGAAGCTTTCAGAAGACTCAAGGGCCAGCATTATTAAATAGTAGTATCTATCATAATTCTGGCATTAAAGCAGTTTTTTTCCTGTTAAGTAACTTAGAAGTTAAATAAATAAACAAACAAACAAACAACAATCCCCCAAAACAGGGAGTTAAACACCCAACCTAGTCAGTAACAGGCACGCATATGTTCTGATTTCATGTCCCGGGCTTGGACTGTCTCCTGAACTTTGGCATTTATCTTAGGAGACTGTATACTTCAGCAGACCTTTCATGCGGAGAATAACCAAATGCTAAGAACATTTAAATGGTATTTAAGTGACTCCTGTTTTCCTCTCTTCTGCTCTTCCTTTCCAAAAGATGCTTTGTTATGTATGAGTAATGTAAAATCATAAGGAAGCTAATCCTTTCCTTTTGTAAATAAATGGTAAAACTTCATTAGCTCAAATAAGCTTCACTGAGTCACTGAGCATCAAATGATCTATATGTGAGATGTCACAATATCTCCTTGTACTAACAAAGGCTGAAGGCTATTTGATGAGCTTTTAACAGTCATTACTAAACATCTGATAACATACATTAAATATAATTAATTTCATAATTATGCATTTCTACAAAAAAAAGAATCTTTGGATTTACTAGAAGTCAAGCCTTTATTTTTAACATTCCTCACTTTGCCTTGTGTACTAACTATAACAGGAAAATTAAAAAGAATCTTCGTTTCCATTCTATTTTTTTTTTTCTTATTTTGAACGGCTATTTTTTTATGCATTTAAAAAACTTGACAGAATGAAGATGAGAACTGAACAACTGTTCAGCTTTACGTGCTTGGATGCCTGTTACATTTTTTTATGAGACTCATTTGAAATAAAGACGACAGCTCTAGCAAAGAACAAGAAATTGATAGCAGAAATATTGTAATACTACACACTGAAAGAATGAATCATACCTGAAAAGAAACTGCCCCAAAATGAGTATTTATCAAGGTTTTAAATATATAGAAAATCCTATGCTTCATTCAGTTTCGTTTTGGGCTTTGTTTCATGTATCCTATCTCATTTTCTATTTACAAGAGTTCAGTCACAGAGGAACACATGTAGGTTCTCTGACCAGATGTCGTCTTTTTACTGGAAACAAAATCTGACAAAGTAGTCACAAAATGAAATTGCTAAAAGAAAAGGTTCTGAAATAAATTTATGAAATAGAAAATAATATACTGTCTGGATAATTTGTTATTCTCCCACTACTTTTCTATGAAATACATAGCAAACTGCTAAACTCTTAGTTCTGTAGTATAAGCTACTATTTAAACCAGCTTTAGTATTAGAATAATGGACAGAAGCTATTGGTATGACACCAACTTTAAAAAGAGGTCTAGCCATTTTCTGAATTCTATTACAGGGAAATTGATATTAAAATAAAATAAGGAACATCATTCATATGCATCTGATGGGAGAAGACCCTATCAAGTTTTAAAGGAAGAGGAAGACCTTTAATGAATTAATAACTAGCTAAAAGACAGAAAAAGGATTGGAATGAATGGTCATTTTTCATAATGAAGAGACCTCTAGAGAGGCATCCCTGAAAAATCTGTGTTGCTTGGTTTGTTGTTAATTATTTACCCAAGAGAAATGAGTATGTAAAATCTTTTATTTAAATTATTAAGGATAACCAAATCTAAACTGATCATAGAGGTACAAGAAAGATCTCACATTTCTGAATGGCTGAGTAATACATTTGAATGTTAATAAAAGTAGATTGAATTCAGTGTTGATAACTGCAGACTCAAGGAGACTGGAAAAGAATACCCACACATGAAAAACAATGGGCTCTAAATTGGCTATTACCACTTGAAGAAAACTCTGGATTCATTGTGGATAATTTTCTTTTTCTTAAGAAATCCAGCAAAGCATTTGATACTCTTTCTTTATGTTCATATATGGTAGCAGCCACTTCCTAAGTCAGATGCTGGAATCTTTGATCTGGCAGCAGGTTTCTGTCTTTAACTTCTCAAAAAAGGTGATGTAATAGTGATTTAATTTTAATCCTATTTGTTTTAGCATTCACATCTTACTTTATTAAGAAAGATTATTCTTTTCTTGAAAACTTAAAAAAACAGACACAGTTTCCTTCTGAGAGTTTTTCAGTAACTTTATTCTGTGAGAATGGAAAATTCTCTGTCTGTGTCTGTGTGCTGTATAATGCATAACATAGAACCACACTGATTGTATTTAAAAGAAATACTTCTTATAATCACCTCTTGAGTCACATGCCATAGATTTAAGATGATACAGAGCAGACACCTTGGCAAGCATCTTATCCCTCATTCTGTCTTTCCTGCATTGTGTATTCCTTTAGTAAGTCAGTTATTGGTAATATCTATCAACTCCACTCCTTCCAGATGTAAAATGAAAAGCCAATTTTATATAATTGTATTGAATCAAATCTTTTGAAAGTCCCATGAAAATTTGTATGCAATGAAATTAGAACCAGACCTTTATAAAAGAAAAACTGGTACACAGAAGCTGTGCAAGGTTCCAGCAACCTGGGCAACTTTTGCCTCCACAGAAAACTCACAGTAGAGACTTTATGAACACTCTTAAAGAGGAAGACAATTCATGGCTGTCTGATCTACTTGTGGGAAAATTGGTATTGTAGTTCCTGCAGAGGCTATACTCTTTATTCTTCACTACAGCACAGTACATACTGCAGCCATTACATAGACTTAATAGGAAAGACTGACTTAAGTAATTTGTCATGACAAGCAATTTTATTATGTTTGCAGTTTATAAAGTAGTATTTTCATGAGGTAACAACAGCAATACAGCTCAATGCTGTGGAATGAGAAGAAAAAGGAGAAAAAGGGTGAGAGAAAGGAAGAAAGAAGGAAAGATCATTTGGGAAGCTGTTTCCTTTATTCTGAATACAACTCTCCTTTACATTAATGCTTGGCACAACTTGTGTAGTCAGTGGAAAGGTGACCTGTATTTCACACTGCTGTAAACTATAGAGCAACTGGGGCATGGAGAGGAAGAACGAAAAGAAGGATCGAAACAAAATGTCCCTCATTTCAGTCCTTGAAGCTATTTCTGAGTTGAGTATTGGACACAAAAACATCAGATAGCCATCAATCATACTAGTTAGGCAAGATTTTGGTAATATAGGACCACGAAAAATAGCTTTAAGCAGCCTATTTGCAGCTGGCAGAACTTGGCATAACTGGACTACCCCATCTAGCTGTGACCAAATAATACTCTTGGTCATAGGGATGATTCCTCAGGTGGACTTTCTTAAAAGTTTTTTGTTGCTGTTGTCGTCATTCGTGATTTTGGTTTTTAATTTTACTGGGACCACTGCAGCCAAGCAAAATGGTATAGTCAGCTGGAATTAACTGAAGACTAGTTCAACTGATACTATTTAACTCCCACAATAAAACAGGGTTTGCAAAGACTTCAATCTGAAATACATATCAGTCATTTCCCCCTTATTTGTTTTTGTTTAAAATACTTTCTGGAGGATAAAGCTTTTACCAATGCTTATTTCAAAATGTCCTTACCCCTGAGTGATGATATTTTTAGTTGACATCAGAAATATGCATACTAAAAACACAAAGGCTTGCAAACATTTCATATGCTTCTATGCTTGGTATTACTAAAGTAACCTTTTCCAAAGGTTATAACTAACCTTTTGATGGTCTTTTTGTCAAAAAACTGAAGGTTGACATTGAAGCTGGTTCTTGTAACATGAAATATTCACAAATGACTTCAGTGCTTTCTTCTTTGTGCTGAAGAACCCCTTTCAAAACATTCTTATTCAGCAACTATCTTCTGCTGATGTATTAAACTTTTATATCAGAGTTAAAGTTTTATAAGGTTTAAGGTTATAAAATATTAAGACAAGAGTTGAGCTTGTGATAAGTTCTGTTTAAAAGAGAGTAAGTATATCTACCAAAAAGGAAAGAAATGCCCATTTTATTACATTGCTGTTTTACAGAGATGCTTTTCCAATTCTTTTTTTCTTTTTTTTTCCTCATGCTAAATTTATTTTTGGTAAATACATAACAGAAAAAAGGGGAAAGTAACCTTTGAGTTCCAATAAAATGAAATTGTTACCAACTTTCTTTCAATTAGCTGGTCTTAACCAATCCCAAAATTTGGTAAGGCATTACTGGTCATTAGAGGTCAAATGTATTTTAGTTGAAATTATTAGCAGAATTGTCAATAGCTACGGGAGTCTGTAAGATTGGGCCTCAATTTGAAAGTATTTTGTTTGAATTCAGAGATGTTCATCCAGTATCTCCAAACAGTATCTCTACATGAAATTCTTATATGCAGCTCTTAAGCACATTTAATAATAATTCAAGTAGATGAATGCAGATGTTTCAGCCATGATAAAAACCAAAAAAAAAAATTGTGTTTTTTTTTACTTCTCCATAGGTAAATAAATATCTGTATTGGACT
>NW_010972898.1:5563192-5563810 GCF_000737465.1 Haliaeetus leucocephalus
GACATACAATAACTGTCACTGCAAATGCTCCTAAACTTATGTAGCTATAAAGTAAAATGAATTAAACTGCAATGATAAAAGTAGCAGTTCACATTCTCCTTACAACTATTTTTTCAGTTGGTTTGCTTTATACTTCCTCAGTTCTATTTTTTCAGTTAAAAAATCATTTTAGTGATTTACAGTCTATTACAAATTAAAAGATTAGAGTCCTAAGAATCACTAGTGGGAGGTTAGTTTTTAACCATGAGTTGGCTGTTAACATTTTAATTTAAAGTTAAAACTCTTCTATATACAGAAAAAATCACATTGTAATAAAAGTAAACAAGTAATTCTGTAAGCAGCAGAACTAGTGAGGCTTGATTTCTTAGGCATTTTTGTTCTTTGGGTTGAACTAGAACAAGATTTTCTGTTCTCTCTTCAGAGATATATGCTATCCTTTCACAAAGTACTTTGGCGGTGGTATGTAGGCTGTCATGTTCAAATGATAGTGTTTTACAAAACTTGTAGGAACATAATTATTTTGGGTACTTATCCTAATACATCTTTTTTTTTTTTTTTTCTGACATGATAATCAGAAAATGTTGGGGTGCAAGAGATAAAACACAAACTTATACTGAG
>NW_010972898.1:5563820-5567316 GCF_000737465.1 Haliaeetus leucocephalus
TGGACTAGATGTCTTTCTTTTAGATGAGTAAAATGAAATTGGGCAAATTCCTATTGGTAAACTAATACATCACTGTAAAAACAAGGCTAAAATAGCTATATCAATGCTGACTGCCTGCAGTTTTAGCAAAGAAAATTTGGGAAAGTTGTTAAATTTTTTTGGACCTGATAATCCAATACACAAAAATAATACTAAGAAAAGTTATGGTAGTCTGAAGAGGGTTACTAAAAATGTTGTCCTATTCCTCTTGCTTGCATGCCATTTGTCCTAATTTTTCTAATTATAATACTGTCGTGGTTTAACCCCAGCCAGCAACTAAGCACCACGCAGCCACTCACTCACTCCCCCCCCATCCAGTGGGATGGGGGAGAAAATCAGGAAAAGAAGTAAAACTCCTGGGTTGAGATAAGAACGATTTAATAGAACAGAAAAGAAGAAACTAATAATGATAATGATAACACTAATAAAATGACAACAGTAGTAATAAAAGGATTGAAATGTACAAATGATGCGCAGGGCAATTGCTCACCACCCGCCGACCGACACCCAGCCATTCCCCGAGCAGTGATTCCCTGCCCCCCACCTCCCAGTTCCTAAACTAGATGTGACGTCACATGGTATGGAATACCCTGTTGGCCAGTTTGGGTCAGCTGCCCTGGCTGGGTCCTGTGCCAACTTCTTGTTCCCCTCCAGCTTTCTCGCTGGCTGGGCATGAGAAGCTGAAAAATCCTTGATTTTAGTCTAAACACTACTGAGCAACAACTGAAAACATCAGTGTTATCAACATTCTTCACATACTGAACTCAAAACATAGCACTGTACCAGCTACTAGGAAGACAGTTAACTCTATCCCAGCTGAAACCAGGACAAATAGCTAAGAATTGTTCTTTTATTCTCAGAAATTAATTCCTAATACAATGTAGAGATTTAAAAAGAAATGCCATTTTAAAAGGTCACACAGCAGGGACAATACGCAGCATGTGACAAAAGGCTTAGCAGAAGTGTAATACTGATTTTTGCCCCTATTAAGCTTTTAACAAAAATAGTATTTCTGATATAAGACTGCTATGGCTCATTGCCCTTTGACACTACATTTTACTGAGTACTTATCAGCAGTAATGGAAAATAAGATTAAAATATGTTGATAGTAAACTATAAACCTTAATATAAGACTAATTGAGTATATTTGTTAAAAAGGAAAGGAATAATGTAAAGTTTATCCATCTAAAACTGATTATTGTTATTCAAATCCTTGGCTGTTTCCAATAATATACAAAATATGTGTAAATGTAGGAGACTCTAAAAAAATAAAAGATTAATGAAGTGAGATAACTATACACAGGGAAGAACTTATATCAACAAAAAAAGTACAGATTTTAAAAACAGTCATGTGGTGGCAAAATTCCCCAAAACAGGATCTGTGATCTCAGAATTAATAACAGAATATATTTTCTTTCTTCCACTAAACTTGTAACTATCTCTTCAACCATTTGATGGGATTTTGAGATTAATAATTTTCCAAGGTTCTGACAATGCAGTCAGAAGCATGATCATTTCCTGAACCAGAATTCAAAAATTAGTAAAGAAGAAGTCCTAATCAGCTCAATTCAACACATTCATTTGAATCAGTACTAGTCTTTGTAACACTCTTCAGGCTTTTTAACTATCTAATTATGATCTTTGAAGCAAAAATATTTTTTAAAATGAGACTGTAGCCTTTTTGTTCTTATGCCATACAGGATGATTCAGTAATTTTGAAAATCTTCTTAATAATTAATTTTAAACCAATAAATCATGCAGTGGAATCACTCCTTCCCACTATTTTCTTATAAAACAGTATTGTCTTACAAAAATGTTTTCATGGAAAATTCATGTTCATCTCTGCTTTTGTGTACAGAAAAGAAACATCAAATCTTTTTTGACTCACCCTTCCACAGTGAACTGAATTAGAATAGAATGATCACATTTTATACACAGGGATCACTTTTTTCCCCTTTTAGCACATTTTGGTCTCCATTAATTTTCAAACAAGCCTAAAGGAACTTGCTATAACAAGGACACATTTAAAAAGCATGCTTAAAAATCAGACATTATTATACAAATCAGCATGAGAAGTAATTTGAAAGATAAAGCAAATCAGGGACTGAAAAAAAAAAGAAGTAATTATAGTTTTGTAAGTTATTTATCTTCTGTTATCATTTATTACAACATGAACCATAAGTTTTAAATTTTGACAGGAGATATGCTTTTAAACTTAATAATATATGGTTGGCCCCAATAAAAAAGTTTCCAAATATTTAAAACAGTTGTCAAGAATACAATTACTGGAAGCTGTCAAAAATTTATTTCTGAAGCTCTTGCTTTGGATTTCTGGTATGTTGTATTTTGGTTTTCCAATTAAATCCATGTTTCCAATTCATAATAATGTTCTGGAAATTCCACAGTGCAGTGTGGAAATTTTCCAGACTTCAACTCCATCCAGAAGTTTAAAAAAGAAGGCTAATATTACAGAGTAATAAAAGTTACAGAAAAATTCACAAAAAAGCACCTAACCTAACCTTACAAGATTTTCTGAAAATCCACACAGCAAAGACAAGGCACACAATATAATTTACAGAAATAGTCATTAGGAATACCTGGTTTTGAAACATCACTTATCTTTACATTAGATCAGCTTTAGACTGACTTTTGATATTCTGAAACTTGTCTAAATGACATGAGGTTTGGGTTTTGTTCATTTTTTAACTTACGTTTTTAGACAGTCTTCTGTTTCTAAAGAGAAAAACATCTACAAAAGTGGAAAAGGAGTCATTGCAAGTACTGCTTACTCTGAAAGGATGCCGAAGTTCAATCTCTGACAGAAAGATTGCCTGTTACAGTAATGGTAAGGAATCTTAGATAAAGTTTCACCAGCATGCAAAGGGGAAATGTATTTTTCTGAGCTCCACCAGAGCCTCCTCCAATGTAGTGGTTTTACAAAAAGGCAAAAAGGCAGTATCATTATTTGTACTTTTTTCCAGGAAATACTGAAATAAGTAATGAAGAAATATAAAAAATAAAAAGACATACAAATCAGTGAGGAAACTTGAACCCATCTATGTGGCATTTCAGTATGCTCAAACATGCAGACATATAGTTTTATTACAGAGTTGTGGCCCCGACAGCAAAGTTTGGGACATATAATCAAGGCATGACATTTGAATAGAGAGGCAGCAGTACTTCGGAAATTAGTATCGTTCCTGGTTTCCCAGGTTGTCTATCTATATTTATATACACAGAAACATACAACTGTGCGTATGTTGAAATATGCAGATTCCTCACCTTTTAACATAAAAAAAAGGCATACTGACATTTTTCTGCTTAATTTAGGCCATAAACATACTTTCTTCAAAACTTTTAGCAGACAATGTTATCTGCAAAATACTTATCAGAGCACCTATCATCTGCTTGCAACAGAATGCACACACCATCTGTCGGGGGGGGGGGGGGGCGCCCT
>NW_010972898.1:5567326-5579250 GCF_000737465.1 Haliaeetus leucocephalus
CCACCCCCTGTGGGGGGGGGGGGGGGGGCTCAACTGCTGTTTCCATATGCTAAAATAAAAAGCAAAACAAAATAAAAATCCTGAAGTACATTTGAGCTTTTCCTACAGCACAGTAATCATGGGTGGCTCTATTTAGACTACACAAAGAGGCAAGAGAGAAAAACAAGCCCCTAAAGAATGAAGTTATTTGACTTCACCTTGCAAAATAACATATGCTTTGATATGCCTCTGTTGTAATAAAACATTAGTCTGCAGGAAAAAAAAAGTTCTTTCCAAGATTCATTTTTGAGATTAATTAATCTTACTATTTTTTAGTTTTCTATATCTTGAACTTTTTCATTGATCTTTTCAAAATGTTCTTGTGTCATGCACAAGGGAATTAATTTAAATACCAGACAAAAGATTTAAGAAACAAGTTATTAATCACTGAAATTTGGAAAGAAACCTTCCGACAAATTTCTCCTTTAGAAGGAAGCCTCTTAGAAGAGGGTTCACTAGACAAGGCAAATTCCTTCCTTTCTTAATTACTCTCTGCCTTTTTTTGCTACATAATTCCCAATCACCACTACAAAGGAAACAGGACACTTCAGACAGCAATCTCCTTGATTAGACAACCACGTTTGATTCTGTGAGTTATACTCTTAATGTTATGTACGCTCTTATTATGAGAAGATTAAGAGCCTAGCACATAAAAAGATCTTATTTCGACTCTGAGCTTTAGTAATGGTTGAAGCCTGTCATGAAAATAGTGTCACCTGAAGAGAAATCAACCTAACAGCTTAGATGGTGGTGAGACAGATGGTACTAGAGAATACTTAGTGCTATTAGGAAACTATACAAAACTACTTTTAAGTCTTTATTTTATATCAAATTCACTACGTGTTTCCAGAAGCAAAAAACTTAATGATATTTTCCACAATCTTTTTAAGATGATATAATGAGAAATACAACATTGAATGGGCTCATTGGGGGGATATCAATGAAGATGGTGCACAAAAATGAACACACATTTACACATAATTAAAATCTTAGAGTTTGAGGAACTAAACACACAAGTTTTGATTATACACTTTAACTTCATTTTAATGACTACTGTGGATGAATTTATTTTACTACAACATTTATCTGAGGAAGATAGAGGGTCTTGCCTTTAAGGACTCAGACTCCAAACAGCTAGTTTTAGTTTCTAAGTTCCCCCATGTAGTTCAGGTTTTTTTGATTCAGTGTTCTGTCTTAAAAAAAAATAGATAATAGTACTGGCATTTACTTCCAATTAGTATAATTTCTTCAAACTCTAAGCTTTTCAAGATATGAGTATGTGTGTATGTTAAATGCTTGACACGATGGGGACTGATTTTGTGTAGTTATGCATAGTCATGAGTTTTGGCACACCACGCTACTCTAGTGGAAGAGCAAATCAAAGGAGGAAGCCATAAAATGTAAACAGAGGATGTACATAAATTATAAAAGATGTACTCAAAGATGTTGTAAAAATGGGATCATAACAAAAAACTTGTAATCCACATATGAAAGATTAGAGGTTTTTAAACTCTTTGTCAGCATCTGTAGCCAACATTTTCATAGAAAGATACTGACTGATAGTTTATGAGAGATTATTTAATGCACTTCCTTCTTCAAGGCAAAAGGGCTATCATGCTTAAACATGTCATGATTGACAGACATCTGTCTAACCTATTCTTCTAATCCCGAGTATCAAATAGGCCACACCACTCCCTGGAAATCTGTTCCTGTGTGTCCGTATCTGTAGAATCAATTTCTTACTGATCATCTCATGTGTGATTTAAATCCTTTAAGTATTTTCCAATATTCCTTTCATAGGAAGAGTAGATTAATATTGTTATCAAATCTTAAAAAAAAAAAAAAAATATTTCCTATGGTAATTTTTTCTTGGTAAAACATGTTTCCTAAAATTCTAGTGATTTTTTTACCCAGAATTTCTCCAAACAATCCATACATTTCTTGACTGTCCTGGACAATGCAGTAGAGCTGAGGCTCTACCAAAACTGATCAGGGAAGAGGAATTATTAAATTGTTTTGCAGGCTATGTATCTGTTCATATATTCCTATGATTACATTTTAGCAGCAGCACAGCACTGTTGACTTATATTTTACTTGCTGTTTACTAACTGCAAAATTTCTGCAGAACTGCTATCTAGACATTTGATCCCACTGGGTATCTCTGCTGATTATTCTTGTGACAGGATAGCAAGTTGAACTATTCCATATTCATTTTTTCAGAGGATGCCTCTGGTTTTACAAGATTATTTTGCATTCCAATTCTCTCCTGTAACATACTGGTGAATCGTCTAAGACTCTTTTCGTCTTTATTTTTAAGAAGCATATGCTTTATTTCATTATTTAGTCATTAGCAACTACAACGAAAGTACTGGGCCCCAAAAAAACATAGGAAGAATTCCAACCAATACAACTATTTCTCCTAATTTTGCATTTGAAGAAGGCTTTCCTCTTGCATCCCTTTTATACTAGTTTTCATAAATTCCATTTCCACCCCAGATGAACAGTGTACAGAAGCATTCACTTTTTTCTAAATTTCAATCATTTCAAAGACTATTATATTTTCAAACAAAAGTCATTAATCTTCTAAATTAAAATAACAAGAGTCAAGATATGCAAAACTCAATTCAGGATATTAATTATAACCAAATATCTTGGTGAAGGCACTGTTGATTAACAAACAATTATTCACTGAAGCTTTTGCTATTAAAAAAATCTTCTGAAATGTGGCAGTAGTTTGAAGTTGTCCTGTCTGTCAACAGCAGACTAAAAAGATTTAAAAAAATTGTTCCCACTAACTGAAAATATTAAGAATTGTTTATTTCATATTCTTTAGCTCTCTCTCCCCTTCTTTCTCCTCTCTCCTTCCTTGTTTTGGATCCTTCTTACGTATTTTGAAGTTGTGCTTACTCTTGCTACTTTGGGGGGGGTATTCTTTTGGGGGTATTTTTGTTCTGAACTTCAGATAATTTATATAAAAAGTAGGTTGTCACTGTGGATAAATTAACAATAAAAATTAAGACAAAACAGCTGACAAAAAAATTTCAACTTGCATAAGAAGAGCCACACACAGAAAGTGTACATTAAGCATGATTATTAGTACTACAAAATTCTGTGATAAGTCATTTTATAAAAATAATCTTTCAGATATTCACAAATGATTGTAATTCAATTGCATGCATAAAAACATAACAGTGCATGTGGAGATTAATAATGAATGGATGTATACTAATATTATTCCAGATTACAATTTGTAAGTAGGGAAATAACAAGAAATTCAAGAAGTGGTAAAACAGGTCAGCCTGAAGGCCTGGATTAGTGACGCACCTATCCTGCCTAAAACTTAAAAAGAACTTACTTTTCCATAGGCAGCCAGAAGTCTAGCTAAGAACAGAAAGTTGAGTATCTGAAGTGCTACATATTCTTGCAAATACAGATCAACTGTTCTTTTTGCATGTTTTCTCCATAGTTATGACACTTGCCCAAGAAACATAAGACAATTTCTATGCTCTGAAAGAACTTCTTCATCGCTGAACTATAAGATATTCTGGGAGGAGATAGTTTCAACAAAGTCATACAGCACAATAAAACTACGCATTAGGCATGCATGCTGTATTTTCTCTCTTTACATATTTCTATACCCTATTTGTAGGTATGAATCACTTACACAGTTGAAGAATCACCAGAAAGAATTATGAGCCCAAATAGGATTAAATTCTAGGACTGCATTCAGCAAACAGCATATAAGTGTGTGATTATACCTGTTCAGATGAAAGGATCTTTTGTGATCTTTGATTTGATTTGGTTTGGGTTCCTCTTTGAGCTTTGCACAAACCAACACTACCACAGCAGCAAAAAGATACCGTAAGGTCAAAACAATGCTGCTTTTTCCATATGGTTAAAGTAGGAGGAAGGATAAAAACAGATGACAAGCAAATCCAAGTGTTATAAGAAGCTGAACATTTCAATGTTGATAAGACATAGTAAAACAGAAAACTCAACTGATACAGTTTAAAAAAGAATGAATGGTGAGTGATGCGTTACACACAGTGAGCCCAGCCACTTATTAGACAATAAGAAAGTAAGTGCCTTAAACTCAGACAATCAATTCAGTGTGACAAAAATTATTGGTTTAGATTCAAGAAATAATTTTTGATTTTTGAAAAAGACATTTCTGTCTTTCAAACTCCTTTTGAGATAACGGCAACTGTTGAAACAGTGCCAAAGGCCAAAGGATAAAATCTCCTATTTTCAGCTGGATCTAATTTTACATGATTGATTTCTAACATTCAATTTTAATAGGTGAAGCAAATAATTCCAAACTGTGGAAAACATACCACCTTAAAACCACAGGGAAGAACAACCTAATATAAATTGAAAGTATGTATTGAAATTTCCAGTTAAACCTTAACATGAATTTTGGAGAAACTTACATTGTTTTGTTTATTCTGCAGCTAAATGCTTTCATTTCTTATTTTGTAATAAATTAAAAGAGTATTTTAAAAGTGTGAATGATGATAATTTTTTAATCTGTTATTACAGTTAAAATTAACTTTTTTTTTTTTAAATAAAAGATCAAAAAGGTTAATGAAGCAACATCTAAACAAAATTATGATCTTCAGTGAAACTGTTACAAAAAAATAATATTTTAATATTTTGGATCTGTGGCTTAAATTATTGGTAAGCTATGACTTTTTGAAATAAAAATCAGAAATTTTAGGCACTGCTGAAATTATATTTTTGGTAAATTTTTGGGTTGGGGATTTTTGGGGTTTTGGGTTTTTTTTCAGTATTACTAGGGATGACTACACAGGTACTTATCTTTCTGTGGAAGTTGCAGCAGTTCTCAACTTTTTACAGGACAGATTTCCGTTCTGAAACTTTTAATGGCACACATCTAGCTATTTCCCTAGAGCAAATAGTTTACTTTAGGTCATTTATCCTGTATTCTAAAAAAATGTTCAAACACCAGGAAATTTGTATACTAGGAAATTCTGCCAAAACATCATAGCATAATATTTAAGGAGCAGTTTTCACCTAAAAAATGCAAGTTTGAGATATAAAAGGAAAGAGCAATCTCTTAAGCTGCTTGCAACAGGGTATAAAAAAAATGTGTCACAAGGATAAGAAGTGGCTGTTAGAAAGCAATGATCACGTGTTAAGAATATGTTAACCTATATGTAGCAGCACCATCCTTATGAATTTAGCAGATTCCAACAATAACCTCTAATTTTTTTCCATGTATACTATTTAAGTGAACTTCACCACTCACAAAAATAGCATAGAAGAATCAGCTATGATTTATTTATTAATAACTGTGTAGGAATCTAAAGATTAAAAGTGTGTGTGTATGCATAAATTTATAAAATATGTATACATACATGCCTTTTTTATATCTGTATGTATTATGATGTTTATATAAAGAGAGAAAAGCAGATGATACAGATTTAGATGTCTGTGTGCACATATAGACCTATATATGTCCATACTACTATTATCACAAAACTGTTTTTTTCAGGGGAAAAAAAAAAAAAGATATTCAAGCCAACAGTATTTCTGGAGGCTTACCTATAAAGATTCAGCATCAGTCATATTTTCCAGAGATAGCTGTTCTTCTCTGTACGTAGTTTCACTTTTACTATGGAAAGGCTGAACAGCATTTTCCTTTTCTAATGCTGTTTGATGTTACCCTTAAGACAACTGTAGTTTCAGAGGTATTTTACTGATTTAGCCACTCTCTGTGCAGCTGATATTTTCATTGCCAAATCTCTTCTTCATGTTGAATCTTTTGGAAATATTCTGGCAAAACAGTGCAAGCATTTCTGAAAATAAGTCGGGAGGAAAAAAATGTTGTTTAGCCAATGTTGAAAGTACATGGATAACAACAACAAAAATAACTGTGGAGTCTTGCTTTCCAGTGGGTTTAGTGGGCCCATATTTCAGAGCAGCACCCTTACCTTTATTGGGAAGAGAGATATGCTCTTTACTAACGCTATGAAAATCTACCAAGATTTAATTAATTTTATCCTTTTAGAACAGTATGAATTTGCAATGTAGGCTTCAAATGATGTCCATTTTCTCAAATTTAATTGAACATTAAACATTTAAATTGAACATTTAAATCTGAACTAGCCACTTTAGACTACTGTGATACTCAGTGAAGAGAAACAGGCATGTCTGGAAGACAATTCACCTTATTCTAAAATGTGCATCTAAGAAAGAGATAAGATAAATCACCATCACTGACAGAAAGAATTACTCAAACTTAGGTGTCTTACTGACCCATTAAACATAGCAAATAGTACCATCAACGTGGCAGCAGTTGAGGAGACAGGTCAGAGAAACACAGTAAAACTGGGAGCTGGGGAGAAAACATAGGAATGGGAATTCTATTAGGATTCCATTGAAACTGACAAAGGAGCTGGAGGAAGTTGTAAAGGATATTGAAATTCAAAGATTAGGAAATAGTGGCAGAGAAACAGAAGAATGAGAGATCTGACAAGCTGTTAAGGAGCTAGGGGACAAGTGGGACTTGATTTGTGAAAGCATCTAGGACAAGATACAGGAAAGAATGGACTGTTCTGCATTAGAGTAAGTAACCTGGTGAGTAAACCCAAGGAGGCAGATCATAAGAGAAGCCAGTAAAATCAAGTAACACTGTCTGGGTAAGGAACCCAGGATTTGAATAAGGCAGGCAGGAATAGTCTGAGACCGCGGAATGGAGAAAAAAAACTAGAATAAGATCAGAAGGAGAACACATAATTAAGACAAAAAGAGTTTAAAGAGGATGGAACAAAAGGAACTAAGTTTGAGAGCACCAAGAAGAAAAGTGGTGGACAAAAGAAATGACAGCACATGAAGTGATTTGTGTGTTCTTCCACTTCCTTTGTTAACAACCAAAACTGCTAAACAGCTCACATTAGAAATGCTGTTCTAGAAGTAGCAAAGCCAAAGACTTCACAGTCAGGAAATTCTAGAACCAGATTTTCCTTGTAACTTTAATTTCATTCCATCTATGTATACATAGAGTCTTTAGCTATATGATCATGCATTATTTTTATCCCCAGATTCTTTTGCATCCCATGCACAGAACATACAACCTCTGAGAATGAATCAGAACTTTGGAGGAGAAAGGTTTGTGGTCTGTGTTGTGTATGAACCCTGCCTCTTCTGTTGTGAAAGTCAAAAGTACGAGTATAAAAGCATATAAGTTATATAACAATTTTTTAAAGTTTCATAATCAACTTGAAAAGCCAGCTCTTGGTAAAGACAAATGAATTATTCTCTTCTGATTCCATAACCTAGAAATGCAGAGTCATGTGATCTATATTCCACCCCTAGCATCAAATTACATTCCTAACAGAGCATTCTGTATGAGATTGCCAAGTCAATGGAAACCATAAGCAGCTATAAATTTGATGTCTATAGTATCTAATTTTAGCATCTGGCTATTACAGTAGTATCCATACTTCATACTTTGATATCTAGATAATACCAAGAGGACAGCACCTCAGAAAGGCCACAGCCACATTCATTTGAGAAAATACTTAAAGGTGTGAGAGCTCACTGGATAGACTAAGACACAGGAAGGTGTCTCGATTCCCCTCTTTTTGTAAGCTCAGGTACTGAGGTCAAAACTGTAAATGGGAAACTCCATTTACTTAGAAACCAGAGCCCAGAATCCTCTCCTGAGACTAGATACTTATACAACAGTACATCAAGTACTTAAGCTGTAAATTTTGATGACAATTTTATCTACATTTTCAAAAATGATCAAAATATTTTCTCTTTAAATTAGAAAGCTGCATTGAAATTCTTGCTCATCCTGACAGGTTTCAAACTCCTAACTTTCTATAGCAGCAAGCTAACCACAAGGTGGTAGGTTGCTAAGAGAAAAGGAGGAAGACTTGAAAGCGAGAGAGACTAATGGGCAAAAGCATCAAAACGCAAGATTTGTGGGATCAGAACAGAAAAATACAAAAGAAATGCTTATCCAACAGTTTTGATTCTATAGTTTTAAAAAACACATTTTTATGTTCATGATTCTAGGCTGATCATTATTATTGTTTCTTATCAAATAATGATTTAATTTAAATAAATAATTTTTGAGCATACAGACTTGTAAACTAAACTGCTCAGTTAATGTTTGAATTACAAAATTATGCTCTCACTTTTTAACCTTTTGGATTCCCCTTCATACTTAATTTTTTACTTCCCAGTGACAAATTCAAAGGAAACAGTAGAAAATGCTCTTTTCTCATGACTTTTTCTAGTGAAGCAAGATATAAGTGTGAAATTCTGCTATGTGAGGAGAGCACAGCACTCAATCCTTTCACTTCTTGCTTTACAGTACACTATCATAGAGTATCTAATGGTGGGAGGACTTGCCATCTTCTTTCAGAAGCTGTATTTTCAAATACTTGTATGTTTTATGAAAGACTTCTGCACTGTCAGTGCTTGCTTTATGTGGGTTAGGCGTATCTAGCATATCCTTCTTGGAGCTGGCTCTTAAACAAAATGTTAATTGAATCCTGTGTTCCTCACTCCTCTTGCACACAGCCAGAGGAGTCTGGGACTGGTTTGCAGAAGGGCTCATCATTTATGGGTGCAGCTGAGAACAAAGAAAGTAGTAGGAGAAAAACGCTATGTGCTCTGAAACCAGCAATTCAACACTTTTTCGCTTTTATCTCTCTCTCTGTTTTACCCCTCCATTGTAAAATAGGGCTGTTGTAAAGATAAATCCATGAATAGTTTGTGAGCCACGTACTGAATGTAGCAGTGAACAGTGCTGGGGGCTCATGAGTAATTACGTCTTCATAGGATTTGGACAGTGTAAAGCAAGCAAAGCATGGTACCATTGACTGAGGAAGGAGGAAAGAAAATACTGACTCTGCTTATTAAGCGAATACCATTCATGTTGAGGGTTGATTAGTATGTCACGTGAAAAAAGCTATCACGATCATGCAAAAACTCCATTGTAAACTCATAGGAGCTGATGGCTATATAGAAAACCTTAGCGCTGGTATTTTTCCAAGCATTTTGTGGTTGATTTATAAATCCTAATTGTAAATTCATTATATAGATTTTTTTTCTAACAGCTTTTTCTTACAAAATTAAGATCAAAATAGAACCTACATTTAAGTATCTACTGCAGTTACTGCCAAATTTGTCATGCAAGCTCTAAAACAATTTTATATGCAAGTTTTCAAGCAATTTCAAGCAATCAAATAGTGTTTTAACACTAATTGTTAACTGTAAAATATTTTCTTGATTTTACAAATACAATATGGAATGTAGAACAATTATGTCAGTACTTTACATCATGCATGAAGGCTAACCCTTCAGTCTTCTTAATGCCAATGGGACTATCCACATAACCTCACTTATGCATGTAAGTACCTGTACAATTAACATGACAGGATGTTCTTTAGAAGCATACAAAAACAAATCAATGAAGTAGAATGTACTTGTTATTACCCAACCATGCTCTCATTAAGTAAATTCCATAATATCTAACAGAATATTCAAAGTAAAATTAAGAATTCAAGATCATTCAGCTAAGCATTTAACTTAGATGTGAAAACAGAGTAACTACAAATCCACAAATAGCCAAAACCAGGAATTCTGCACATGAGATGGGCTGAAAAAGGATTCCAGTACCGAGTTCATGTAACAAGCAGAGAGGAGCAACCGGAAAAATAAACCCAAACTCTTTTGGGGATACAAGGATCCCAAGCAGAAGCCAAAGGAAAAAAAGTGTAATTTTCACTTGTACGTACATTTTAATAGTAGAAATAACAAGAAATTTATTAATCCCAAGCATAAAACCAAAGCCACCTTGTCAACCTGTTCCTCACGTTATGTCCTGTCACTGGGTTCCTAGCTAATACTGCCCAGAGACCCCCTGTTGACAACATTTGAAATATTGTGGATATGGTCTATACTGGAACATAACCAAATGTTGAATTCTCATTGTTTTCACAAAGCAAAAATATTGTTTTCCAAACAGTCCTAAAGTATTAAAGTAGTTCCTAAATACATACAGGACAAAATACTAAGGAGAGCCAGGAGTTAACAATTTTACACTCAGTGTACCAAACATCCAGGTGTATGCCTAAAGGCTTGGTGGAAGTTCCACATATTTTTCTGTTTATGTATTTGGTTATATCTATTATTTAGGACTGAACGGTAGTTTATATATGCTATAATCATAATGAAGTAAAGAAGTCGGCAGCATTTATAAACAGACTAATTTCTACAGAAGGAGTGAGAAATAACTTATCAGGGCATTAGAAGATCGTTGGATCACAGAGCTTTCAAGCACAGCACTGCCATTTTTGCAGCATTTGACCACCTCTTGCCATAGCATTCAAAATTCATATAGGTAAATGAAAGGTTCTTAGATGGAAAAAGAGAAAGGAAAGTCTCAGACTCTAAAACTACCTTAAACATTTTCATATCTCAAAAGGTGGCATTTTCATTAATAATAAAATGGTATCTCCCTGCTTTAGTTATTTAAAATGTGAACACATTTTAGCATATTCCTTCAACAAGACCAGGAGCTACTGATGACTAGATGTGCTGTTTCAGTAGCAATGAGTGAAGAACATGGAATAAATGGAGTATAAAAACCCAAGAGCAGTAAGAATAAACCAGATCTATATTATCACAGAATGAGGAAGTGATGAGGAAGTTCATTCTAGCAAGTCAACTCTTATGGACAAATCAAGTGGTGCCATTAAAATTCAGTAAGCTTCTGTCAGTATGCAGATCTCTGAAGATTCTCAGATCAGTGACACACCAAATATAAAATCTATAGAATGAGATTATATTTGTACTAGTTTTTAACCTCTTCTATTCAGTTCAGAAACCTTGAAGAGGTAATTTTATGTTACCCGTCTTTACAGCGTATCTCAAGAACATTTTGTATTGAATCCTACAATAAGCATCTCCTGGTTGTTCAGAATAACTTGCAATGTTCATGAAAACTTTGGCATCAATTTTTCTTCAAACACATACCCTAAGTCATTCATCAGTTATTCCACATTTGTTTAAATGAGGTAGCTCCTATGAAATGAGCTATGCTAACTGAGAAAACAATGAAGAGTTTCAAGTAGAGAATATATGCTTTAGGTGTCAATGAACAAGCTTAACATGCTCAAAGTTATACACATATGTAGGTTTATTTCTAGCCATATTAATCCAAACAAACGCACAGTGCTGTCTCTTTATCTAATAAAATATTTAACACCATATGCTTTACCTTCAATATGAAGAACGCAAATCATTCTTTTCTTTTCTGTTTAGAAACACAACCATACATTTCTTTCCATAGAGAAAGTAATAAATGACAAGGAAAATGAAAATGAAATTATTTTAACCATGGGGAGGCAGGCGCAAACAGAGTTAAACCAATGAAGCGTTTTATCCTCAGGATTATCTGTATCACAGTATTTCTGAAAGCTCTATGTTAGCTACGCTTTCTTGTTTTAACGATTTTAATTTGAGCTTGGGCTGGGCCGGGGGAGGAGGGCGGGGACTGAGAAAGAAAAGCAATTCAACATTGACAGAAGTTTCATACGAGACACAAGCACCTGGACGTGTCTTGGTTGTTCTGACATCTTCTCAGGCGTCACTCGGTTGATGACTCAAAAAGCAAACTGTTCTTTTTCCCTGAGGTAGGCTATGACACGATTTGTCCCCGATTTCCAGGAAAGCGGACGTTTTCACTTTTGAGCTCTCACTTGCCATCCCCACGCTCGGAACAACATCACCTCCCGCTAGCATTTTAATGAACTTCTGAGAAAGTTGGGCGCCGACGATCCCCAGCGCGGAGCGCCGGCTCTCAGAGGCGCCGGGGCCGGGGCCGGCCCCGCCGGCGGGGGCAG
>NW_010972898.1:5579425-5611647 GCF_000737465.1 Haliaeetus leucocephalus
GGCGGCGGCGGTTCCTCCGGGCAGCGCTGCGCCTGTAGGGCGAGGGGTGGCAGCCGCCAGGAGGAGAGAGATGCGCGCACACGGCAGCGCAGGGAGAGAGGGAGGGAGGGTGGATGGGGAGAGGCACAGAGCCGAGAGGCGGTAGAGACTCCGAGCAGGGAAGGGAGAAGGAGAGAGGGGGGGAGATGGCCAGAGCTGACGAGAATTGCACGGCGATCGGTGGAAAGGGGAGGAGAGAGAGGCAGAAATGAGAGACACCTCTCAGGGGAGACAGGCACTTGCGAGGGAAGCGCGGGTGAGGGAGGCTGCGAAGACGCGCTAATCTGATTAACGGGGAACCCAGCGGAGCTACAGCCCGGAGAAGACCGGCGGCGGCGGCAGCAGCCACCGTGGGAGGCAGCTGGCTCTTCCTCAGTCTCTTAGAGCTCCGTGACCGAGTGCAGCCAGAGAGGGAAAAGTCACCTGGAAGCCTCTCTCCGCCTCCCGCCTTCCCGTCCCATTCCTCAGGGGAGTCCCATGCCTGCAGTTATCTGGGATGGCAAAACCCGAGAGCTGGCACAGAGAGGAAGCGGGGCTCCTTTATATACACTGTACGTAGGAGAAAAAAAAAAAAAAAAACACGCCCGTGAGGCTGTCAAGGTCCTCAGTGTTCAATTTTCTATCTATCTCAGCGCCTCTCACCAAGCCGCCCCCTCCCCTGCATGTGACGCAGATGTGCTCTGGGGCCGTCAGTGCGAAGAGACAAAACGAGATGCTTCTGTCCTCCTCGTGCAAGTAAGTCGCAGGTCACGACCTGTCCCTCATAGCCTCCTCCTCCCCTCCCGCCACTGCAGGTCTCCTCACCTTGGTGTTTTGGTCCTGAGGCCACTATGTAATACTGGGAGCAAAATAAAGCCAAACAACAAATTCAGCAGCAGCAGTGAACACAAGAGCGTGAATCGTAGGAGTACAGCCTTAATAGACCGCATGCAGACTGGGTGAGGTTACAGGTTAACGATTTATTCTGCAGGCTCCATTCATTAGCCTGTTGGCCGAGTGTTGCTGTACCAGTAGGAAACATTGGATGGAGGGACAGCGTGTCAAACAGAAATAGCACTACACATCTGCTTCTTACCTTTTATATCTCCTCTTAATGCAGTCTGACAGTGCTAAACCCAAGGGAGGTTCCTTCACGACAGAGAGATCTGCTTAGGAACATCTGCCCGCTTGGGAGGGGTGTCACAAAGTACACTCTGCATCTGGGACATAATTACAAAATTAAGGGCTTCATGATGAAATGTAGGAAAGGGATACGGGGGCAAAACTGCATATCATCACCTGCCACCTCATAAATCCCCACACATGAAAAGTTGCCAGTAATAAGATGATATACAGAATGCCTGCAATCCACCTGTACCTTAGAAAGTAGTATTTTAGAAGAAGATTTATCCCTAGGAAAATGATGAAAAAGATTGTATTTTCCTGCACGTACTCTTTGCATTGGCCAGCTTTACCCATGCACTCGTGAGCTATCAAAAGTTTGTTATACTAACTCTTTGTGAATTCAAGAAATGAAGGAATTCTTTCCCTCAAGCTGTGATGTTTTAACTCCTCATTCATAAAACACTATAGCTTGAAAATCCCTCCAGAGAAACAGAAAAGTCAAACATTAATTAACAATTTTATTACTGTTTTATTTACTTTATCACTGAAGTATATTACTGTTTTATTTAGTTTACCACTGAAGTAGTGTTTCTGGGTACAAACCAATATTAGGGTTTGTGTTTAATGTTGATAAAGTTCTGGATTTAAAAGGACAAGAAATTCAGGACACAAAGTCCTACTTTCAAAGGAAGAAAAATTGCCACTGTGCATTTTAAATATTGATTTATGCCACAACAGCTGGGCTGCAAAATCTCTGGTGCCTCAATTTTGCTCTCAGTATTCAGTGATAAAAAAAGACAAAAAACATTCTAAAGCAAACAGAAGAGACAGTTCATTTTTATCCAGGAACTGATCTGAGTGAATATGTGCTGCTTGGGAGAGCAGCAGGAAGAAAAGCCTAAAAAATCTTCATCTAGAATAGGACAGATGAAACTTCCATCATTTCAGAGACTTTAGAAGTGCATCTCTTATGACAATATATGTGAAACCATCCATAGCGAAACCTGGTTACTTAATGTCTAGTTACAAGCTCTAAAAGATGTGGCTATGTACATATAAAATAGGTTTAATCAATGAATACATACGTAGACAGTATTCTATCTGTTCTGTATTTTATACCTCTCAGCTGATTAGGAAAATTCAGAAATATTCTGATCTGAGGAGAATTACCTAATTTCCTTGCCATATTATAAATCTTAAGACATTTTAAAATCTGCATTAATAATTTAGTTGATCATTTGATGTGAACAGTTGATAGGTTAGATTTTCTAGCTTTACTTCTGGTACATAGATAAATATAAATGACAACACATTCCAACAAAATTGTTTTTCTAAATTTACTTCGGAGGTCACTCAATAAATATATTACAATATCATCCAAGAAAGTGATTCAGGTTTTTTAACACCTTTCCAGTGCCAACTAGCAAGCAATTATAAGGAAAAAAAGTAAAAAATATTTTAGGTTATTTGTTATTCATACTTTTTTATTTCAGTTATGTCAATAGTCTTGGATTTTTTTTTTAATAATTAAAATCTCAATTCTTCAATATATCATGTATAGGCTTTGATATGCTTTTTATCATTACCTGATTCTTTCATATTTTAGTACATAAACAGTTTTTGCAAGTAAGAGATGCATTCATTTGGTATGTATACGTGATTTTTCGTGTATGAAGATGTATGAACACTTCTCTGTCATAACATGAAAACTCTCTTAATTTTCTCAGTTCATATCACATTTACAATTATTTTGTCAATGTACAGTAAACAAAAGCTACCCCTAAAAAAGCTACACTGAAGAAGTAGCCATTGTCACTACATATAGTTAATGAATGAATTGGTTTCCCGAGCTTGAAGCAAAAGGATGAAACAGTTTGGTTTACTTAGGTTTTCATAGTTTCTTATCTTCATGTTTCCCTGTGAACACTTTTGACATGTGCCAGTGAGCCAAAGAACATATTCTAGATTATCACATGACAAGATGAACACAAAATGTCTTCTGAGTTTCAGTTGAAACTTCTGGTACATAAAAGGATTAACTTAATTCTATAGGTTGTCTAGACTTCTCCATCTGGGAGAAGAAAAAATGTTTCTCTACTGGAGTTCTTAGGGACCTTGCTCATAGGAATTACAACAAAATATTTAGTTTATTGGTCAAATTTGTCTTAGTCTACTCATATGGGGTTGACATAAATGTATGAACAGAATTGTGAAAATACACGTGTTTCTAAGTCGTTGAAGGGAAACATTTTGATGCCTAACAGCCTTCCATCTGTACCTTACACATTCCATGAAGTGTAGCCAAGATAATAATAAGCACGGGTAATCTGTCCCCTGTCTGTTGGTCGCACACTGGAACATAGTGTATCACACTGTATTTTTGTTTATTAAACAGCATGTTTCTGAACTTCCTCACCTGTTGTAGTTTCCCCAGATTAGTCATAACCACTCAAATCTTTTAATAACTTCACAGACCTTGCTTGAAAGTGCTCATGGCTCTTTTTTCTTTATCTATTAGTTAGGCAAACAGATGAAAGTGGTTAATCTCCATGTCCCTGTTATGAGTCAGATTCCTGACACTTTCTCTTTGTGTTTTCATCTTTCTAATGCTCTTCAAATGAATTAAATTCACATAGTCATGTCCCTAAGGAAGTCTCATGCTCATGTTTTGTAGGAAAAATGGCCTAGGGATATATATCCTTTTAATAAATCCTCCAAGTAGTATAAAGCACTTCCAAAGAGAAGAACTTGAAGTAGGTATCCAAACTGGTCAGATTTTATTAACCCTCTTCTTTCCTTCTTTCCATTGCAAAGCTTTGGAGTATTGTTTATTTTTAGGTTTCAGATGTTTTACATTAAGCTGTTTACATGTTGCACCCTGTACCCCAGAGAGAACTGGTGGATCAGGAATAAAGTTAAATTGTAGTTATTGATTGCTAAAACAAGCAACAGAGGAACCATCACGCAAAGTAATTTGCTAACAGTACCCTTAGGGTTATGAATAGTCCAAGTCTATGTGAGTCTCCACATTACATTTACATAAAGTCAAAAGATATACCGCAAGTGAGTCTGAAGGTGATGAGCATATGTGTTATTGTGGAACAGTAGTTATTAATAAGAGAAGGGATATACCTCTCAGCAGATTAAAAGTATAAAAGGTAATTTTGTTACTGACTTTTAACCTGTCATGTATTTTTAATCCAGAATACACTAAATTTTGATGAAAAGAAGCAGGAAAAAAAAACAAGAGACATCACTGTGCTTTGGATAAGGACTATACTAGAATGAATGAATGGGTTTAAAACAATTCTCAGTTGAATGTGGGAATTCTCACATGAATGAACATGTACTTCAGCTATAAAGATGCTGATTTTGTGGGTGGTTAATTATACATTCAGAAGCAAGAATCTGAGGGTGTTAAAAAGGTGCTGTGAAACACATCTATAGAATACTCAAGCTACAGAGAGCAGAAAAAGAAATTGATGGAGCTGGATGTCCACTAAGACATCAAAACTTACTGAAGAAAATGTCAGTGTCTAAGTGATAAATAAATAATGTATTGACTTATTGTATATAAGTAATGACTTGTTGTTTAAACTTTTGTTGTGTACAAGGCCTTTGAACAAGCTTTATGAAATGTAGATATATTCTGAGTAGCTTTAGATAAGTAAACTGTGAAACACTGGAAAAAGGTGCTAGTAGTGGGAAACTAAAGTGTTTTGTTGTTTATAAAGTATACATATAATGCTGTGGCATTTCTGTGAGTCTGGAAGGGGAGTCTCAAGTTGTTGAGCTGATTTTCCTCCCATAATAGTATATGTAGACATATTTACAATACTATAAACATGTCTACACTTATTAACTATGATTGTTTTCTAATGGCAAGAAAGGAGTAACAAAACCAGACAAACAGTAAGCCAGAACTGATTCACTTGTCAGCTTTTGTGTATGTTTTTTTGTAGTGAGTTTTCAACTGAGATTGAACTTTTGAGAATGAGTTTGCATTTGAGAAGTTAAAAGGTTGAATGATGTTATTTCTCAAAATTAACAGTGACCTAGCACAGCACAGGATAGATTTCTGTAAGTGTGGTGTCACGACCAGCTACATTTATTTCAGGGGGTAACAAAAATTGCTTCTCCATAGTTGTTGTTTACTGCCTCCTTTATAAGGCTGGATAAAATAATGATACATGAATTGCCCCCAGTGGTGATTTGAACAGATGCATTTTATTCTGCATTGCAGGAGCCTAGAAGAGCACAGTCAGTTATCTTATATTAGCTTGAGGGACAGTCACTTCTTAAGCCATTTCATTATGGTCATAAGCAGTTGTATAAACACACCCTAAAGCAGTTTTTAAATGGTCAGAGAATTTAATGTAAGAAGTAAATGCTACATGATTTGTCATGGATGAAGATTCACAAGTAAACTAAGGCTAGGGATCATAAAATTATGAAACCAGATAAATAACTATTAAATTTAGAAAAGTAGGCAAATTAAAGAATATTAAGGTTCTTCAATTCTAAAGTCAGTTTCCACAGTTTCTCTGCTCGCAACGGTTGTCAGTTCTCTTGAGAAATACATAGTTTTTACCTGCAGTTCCCAAGCTAGTTATAGATTACCCTTATTTGAAAGAAGTGTCATGCCTTCTTTCCCAAGTTACAGTCAAGATAAACAGCTGAACTCCATCTAGTACAGGTTTGGCGTACCACACGCCTTTGTGCTCCTATGCCATACTCTGCCTAATATACTTAGACCTTACTGTTTGGAAGCTGCTCATCCATCCTACTTGCCAATTCACGTTGAAGCTGTTACTATCTATTTTAGGTGATAGAATCTCTTATTAAAATCACTATACTGTTTTGGGTTGATTTAAATCTAACACTTTCAGCAGACCTTCTATGAATGTTATCTTATCAATCTCTCTTCTCTGGAAATTCTGGTGTTGCAAAGAAAATAGGATGCTTTTTCTTAGCAAGATTCAATAATAGTTGCTGTCATTTTTTCTGTGACTCAGAACCTTCTTCGAACTGGTTAGCTTTCATGTTCAAAAAATATGCGGTTTCCTGCTGATCTTTTATTTAATGTTTATTTTTCAATCTGAAGTAAAAACTTCTGTCAAATATTATCACAACAAGGGAGACACCCATAGTTTGCAAAACAGGCTATATAAAAAAGAAATATCTAGGATTTCACCACTACACATATACTAGTAAATTAGACTTATTTAAATTAAACAGAGACAATGTAACAGACATAAGATGGTCAATACTGATAAGGCATTCTGACAATCGTTAAAATGGTTTTGTGATGTACAAACTAGCACCTCACAAACTCATTCAGGAGTTAGCATTAGTCAGGAAACATACTCAATAGGTACTTTGGATATAGCTAGTGGTTTAGAGGATAAGAGCCTTTAGCCATATGGAGGTAAATTGTGCCATGCCATTTGGTCTGAGTCCCAGAGCCTGAACAGAGCAGAGAGCAAGCACTGGGAGATTTTGTTTACTCTTCTAGATGTGACCTTATGATGCTTATATTTCAGCTCATAGGTTCTTCTGAGGTTTCACCCTTGAAAATCATTTAGTATTTGACAGAAGACAAAGGACTTCTAGATTTCTGTTAAGAACAAAGATCAGTTGGGATAACAGCAGATTTGTAATGTCATGTCACTGGAGAAGTTATGTTTTGAGTGACTTGCTTTCCAAGTTGATGTGTCTTTCGCCAGCATCTGAATAAGCAGCAATCTTAATCAATGTCAGAAGACATTGGGATGTGGTAAAGTGAATACAGTCAAGTCGTTGAGTATGAGGGGAAGAAGTTGGCTGGTATTCACCCCCAACTGATATAAGGTATTTTGTAATGTCCCTCTGTGGATGGGTTGTTTTAAAAGGAATGTTTCTCTTTTTATAAATTTGACTTATAATTTTATTTATTGCTTTATTCTATAGGAAAACTTACTATCCCTATAGAAATCAGTTTTAAAAATCAAAATGCTTTATCTAAGTAACAGGATATTGTATTTTCTTAAAAGAATCTTGTCTGATAATATTATTTACCTTCTAAATGAGTAGAAAAAAAGATAAGTAGAAAGTAAAAAATATCAACTGTACAACATTATATAGAACAGCTTTATTTTGAGGAATACATAGTAATTGCATGTTCTGTTTAGGGTTTTTTTGGAAGATAAACAGCTTCAGTTTCTCAAGATCATTTGCATTTCAATGTGGTCTCCAAAGCCTAGTCCAGTCTGAAGTGATCTGCAAACTGAAAGTTGTACTCTGTTTTCTATTATAAAATGACAAATGTATTGAGCAGTACTGAAGTAAAGACAAATAGATATGTAAACATGCTCAATATTTTTTTCTTGTTCTACTGTGAGCAATGAATAACAGCTGAGTACAGTTTTCTAACCATTTCTACACTCACCTTGCAGCAGATTTTTCTTCACTGTAATTTTCTGGGTAGTTTAAGAAAATAGTACCAGGCAGTATCTGAAATACCTATTATTTCTAACATACTAATGAGATGAGGTACCCTGTTGAATGAAATTTGTTTGTTATGACATGATTTATTGGCTGACAAATGTATTTTTGATTTTCCATATCTTTATACTAACGTATTTTTCATCAACTGGAGCTAGATTACTGTAGCCTTTTTCCTCCTTTTTAAAAAAAATAATTCTGTTTGCCCTTTTCTAATCTTCTGGAAGATCATTTATTCTCTTTGTGTTCTCAAAGATAATGGTAACGTGAGATTTCCTGAGCCATTTTTCTAAGTACTCTGCAGAAAATTTCATCAACCTGATGAAATTTCATCTAAATAACATTTTTTCCTTATTCCGTCGGTGTGATGTCCATTCATGCATAACCACCTTAATGAAAACTGAAGCAGGAGAAGCGTAAACACTTCATCCTTCCCAGCGTCAGTAGTGTATGCTGCCCCTTAAGTAACGACTCAGCTCTTTCTTGCCTATCCTTTTGCTTCCAATAAACTGAGAGTATGTTTTCCCTTCCTAGTTGGATTTTTCCTGTGCCTTGGCTATCCTGGCTACCGTTAATTTACTGAAGGCCAGGGAATGAATACTAGCTGTGGTGGTGCAGCCCCCCCGGGGCCACCCAGAGATCTCGGGATAAGCCCTGCACACCTTGTGCAGAAAACCCTCCCGTTGTGCCATTACCGTGACTACAAGCGCAGCGACTTTTGGGCCCCGGGGGCCCCCCCCCCCGGCCACACCTGGGCCATCTGCTCCCCAGATTGCCTGCCGGAATGACTGGGCACGCGTTGTGGCCGGAATGGGAAGTAATGGCCGAAGCCGGTGGTGCGGAGGCCCTTGCTGAGAGCCGCCATCCCCGGGGAGCCCTCGGGAGCTCTGCGGGGCCGCCCCGGCCCGGGTGAGCCAGGGTTACCCCCTCAGGGTGGGTGCCGGGGGGGCTGAAGGGCCCGGTGTGGCGAGTTCACTCACCGCCCGCTGGTGAAGGCCGGCACGTGAAAGTGAGTCATTCGTGAAACTCACGGAAGGGAAATCTTAATCATAGGTTAATCTCGGGGCTGGGGGGGTGGTGGTGAAACTTGGTTCGGAACTGTTGCATCTCTGTGTCTGCATTTGCAGGTGGGTTCGGAGCTAGCTGTCTGTCCCTGATGATTTGGTTTGGAACCGTTTCCTCTGTCCGTGCGTGTGCGCGGTTCGATGGGACCTCCCTCCGCGTGCAACCCTGGGGGAAGTTTCGGGTGATCCTTGCCCTCGTCGAATCTTTAAGTCGCAAATTTGATTGTAACAAATTCCAGTGAATCATTCTGTTAAATTGGCTGGTGATGAAGTACTGTTAAAATTACACAACCGAATCCTGTGATCTCAAAAATATTAATAAATCCTAAATTGCTGCTAAACTGAAGCCATGTAACAAAGTGTCTTTTGTGACACTAGCCCAGTGGTTAAATGGAAAAAGACTGCTTAAACTTAGCCATTTTAATGGCAGATTGGTCTTGAAGATAACTAATGACAGATGTGCAGAAAAGAGCCAGTAGTAAATTAGCAGTTAAGCATTACAGACAATCGGGAGTAATAATCTTTCCCTTGTCCTCTTTCATCCACGAGTGTAATTGAGCCCTCAGACTTTTCTCAAAGGTACTACTTCTGTACTATTGGTCAGCTGTGCAACCCAGGTTACAGTATTTTCTGATCGTGCCTGAACCGGTCACTATGAGTTTTCTTCACAATCAGTGGGAAGAAGATGGCATCACCAAAGGGTGGTTAATCGTAGCTGTCTCGAACATCTGTCTGGGGTGGTAGGAACCAATCTCTGGAAGTTATCACTGTTAACTGTAATAGTAGACAAAGGTGAGGAGCTGTTATTTAAACATCTACAATGCAGATGTCAAAGTAAATTGATCGTATCCAAAGTGTCAATTTCATGTTTTCGGGTTTTAGTTCTTTTTTTTTTAATTTCATGTGATTGAAAGCTAATGCTTCTGTTCAGCTGTACACAGATGGCAATTAGGGAGAAGAAATAACATGCAGTTCTAATCCATGTTACTTGATCTTAAAAGCCTGAAAATGGACAGATAAATATCATTACGCAACCAGTACTGCCGACTTTTAATAGAACCAATCATGTTTTGTTTGGATTTTGTTTGTTTGTTTGTTTGTTTGTTTTGCAATTGTTACAGATCAACACAATAATTTTCAAGTGAATAATGGTATTGTTTTCTTAGAGCTGCAATTCTTAACTCTAGTCAAGACTTTTCTGGAAAATGAAATTTTAAAATTTACATTCCTCTTGTTTTGCAAAATATGAAAGCAACTTCATTATTTTGTTTGTATTGTTCTCATCTAGGTTTAATGCTAAACATGAGTCTGATAATGTTCAAGAGAAGTATTATTTTAGGCAATATTCTGAGTTTAAGGTTTACAGTGTATAAAATCTGAATAAAATTATACATTTGGAGAAAAGGCATTTGAAGTTATATTGTGGTAGTTCATGACTCATTTATTTGTCCTGGAAGACTAGGTACCCTTTTCATCTTTATCCCAACATTATTTTTACCACTGCTTTGTCCTCAAAGAAAGATGTGTCCTACAATCAAAATTTTATGAATGACAGACAAAAATGGATAAATTTGGCTGGCAAAGAAATTGCTATTTTTTCTATTCAGAGAGACACTCTTCTTTTAAACCATATGAATTTACTTTGAGCATATGAATTTACGTGAAGAAGTGGAAAATGGTAAGGGGGTTACTGTGCGGACTTTGCCTATGCTATCAGTATGTATTTTTGCAAATATATGAATGTCAATACATAATGCTGACTACATGAATGTAAAAAGGGAAAGTGAAAGAAAACAAACTACATCAAGATAGCCCTATTTTAACAGTATTGTGGCTGACATCGAATATACTGTAGATATTCTGAGCAATTTAAAGAACATAAAAAAAAAATTTTGACCTTTAAAAGTATGAAAGCTGCAGCAAGATACATGGTATTCCTTCAAAAAAATGTTATTGAATGGTATTAAATCAAATTTGGTTTGTCTTTTCTTTGTAATGTAGTAGCAAATAAGTTTATGAAATGTAGGTTCAGGGGGTATAAAACCATAGTTCAAACAAAATCAATTATACTATTATCATTTAATTTTCCTATTATTTAGGATACATCTGAACAAACTGCAAACCTAAAACAAAATAGTAGCATACTCAAAATTATTCCAAATTAAAATCTGTTACCATGACACTAACCTATATTCAAGAACTTAAAACTCTCTTCAATTCTAAATCACATGGTAGTAATGCCTCAAACAAAATGTTTTCTATAATTGAAATTATCTTAAACTGCAATTATTGGAATGTTATTTATGTTAAAAATCTTAACTAGATTTCATCCTTGTTTGTAGATTTCTTTCAGTTTTCCTTGGCATAATGATTGTGAAGGTTGGGTTGGCCTTACTGTACCAAGGGCAACCCCCTTTTTCTGGGTCACTTCATTTGGGCTTCTTTTATCATGAAGGAAGAGACTGTCAGTAAGATATGAACCACTCAGAAGTGAAAAACAATTTGTTGTTGGCTAATACATGTGGTAGATAGCTGCAATCAAGAAGCTACTATGCAAATCATTAATATGCTTGCCATCCTTAATACTGATCCCTGATGAGTCTCAATTGACTGGGCAGTTAGTAGTCCAGTGGGGAAGAGCCTCCTTGTTCTTTGAACAGGTTGATCCTTGCTGTTGCTGATTTTTTCTCACGATTTTGTACCTTTTCATGTCAGCATTTCTCATACTGAATCTCTGACCTGCTGATTATCACTGTCTCAACACCTACACTTGTTTCTCCCACCACCTTTTTTTTTTGTCTTCCATGACTTTAGACTACTTACTTACTTTCTCACACTTAAAATAATTTTCTCAGCAAAACAGTGCCAAAGTGATACAGCTGTGCTGCAGGAAACTAAGCCTTGGATCACAAACAGCTGAACCCATTGGTCAAGGCTTACACTAGTGTACTGTAATTTGTTGTGTGTACATTTGCATAGAAAGTATCAGTCTTATTGTATTACTATTGTAACAATTGTCAAAGTAATTAGAACATTTAGAGATAACACATATTTAAGTCTAATAAAATGTTGGTTTCAGGTTCAATATTTATCTTAAATTTGTCTTCATAGATTTCTGAAAGCTTGATTTCTTAACATTGGTAGAATTTCTAATTTTTAGAGATAACTCATTTTCCAAAAAAAAAAAAAAATTGAAATAACTTCTTCAATGTTTAATGTAATTTTTTGATTTGTGAATGTTTATGTTAGTATCTTTAAAGATAGCTGCCCGCTGACATTACCACCAGGGAATTTAGGAACTACAGGTGCTCTGACTTACAAAACAAGTAACCTTTAATCATAAGTTAGGTCTCTCTGTTAAGTAGGCTGTATGTCACTCTTGAATAAACTGGATCATATACCTTTTAATATTTATTTAGTAAAATGTGCATCAAAATAAAATTTGAATTTCAGATATACTTTAAACTTTGTTGAAAACCACTTATCTCTTGGCAATAGAAAAATGTATTCCTATGAATTGGAATTTATGTGAAATACTGTCCTGATTAAATGTAAATTAGTATTCATTAACATTTGGCAGTAAACATTTCTTGGAAAACACCCCAATATCGCATTCATTTTTTATTCACTTAAATAGCGTGGAAAGTAATAATATGTTGTATTTGCCTCATGTCTGCCATTTCAAAACAATTGATAAGCAAGGCAACGAAGACCCAGAAGAGAAATTGTACAAGCCTTAGTACCTGTGTTAGGTATCCATGTTCAATATTTAAGGTTAAGTTAACATCTTAGTTACATTTATAGTATATATAAGTGTATCACATGGTTGAAAATAAGGCCTCCCACACACATGAAGAATCCTGATGGCCAGAAAACCTAAAGACACTAGAAGTGTAAAATAACAACTAGGAAGAAAAGGATTCAACTGAAAGTGTCATCTACAGGAGTTGAGGTAAATCAAGATAGACATGAGTTAGACATCTTCATGAAAGAGTTTCAGAGCTGAAAGCCCCCTCATGAGGTTTTGAACAATTTACTGTGGAGTTTATGGTATATTATTTTTTTTTAAACTTGTCATAAACTATCTAGGATATTTTTGTTGATAAGAACACAAATGCAAAACTCAAAATTTGATGGAATATGCTGAAAAACATATAAAGCCATTATTTATATGCAAGTCCAGGTCTTTTTTCGACTGATTTCTGGGTTTTCCCACATAATTTAATTTTCTTTTCTTTTTTTTCTTTTTTTTTCCTTTGAACAAATGTAAGCTAGAGTGTTGAACAAGGGACCTCTGCAAGGCGATGAATTAATTTGTGAAGCACTGCCTTGTTAGGAGTTCCAAAGTCACTGCCACCATTCATGCACTCATCCATGTCTCCAGCAGTGGACTGCAGAGTGCCACTGAGGCTGTAACTTTCATGGCATCTTGAAAAGAGAAGGGACCATTTCAAAGATACCTTTGAAAATGATCTCTCGATGTCAGAATTGCTGAAATATGACAATTTTAATGAATGTGACTCAAGTACACCTGGAAAAATAAACCAGTAATGGATAGATAAGTGAGTGCTTTGCCTATACATTTAAAACTGTTATTCATTATATTAAAACTATACCAGATTATACAAGTTTGTTTTGTTTTGGTTTTTTTATTGGGGAGGGAGTTTATATGTCTTAAACAATTTTTTCTTTTAAATCTACCTACATATTATCCCTTCCTTCTTCATCTCTTAAAATAAGTAAATATTATCCTATAACTTGATCACATAATAGCCTTTTTTCCTCTGTCCTGTACCGTATGAAATTTGAAATATTCCATGTTCCATGTTTTGATAAATTTACTTTTTTTATTGAATATACTAAAGTGCTGCAGGACCAAATTCTTCATTGAACTTCATAATATCACAAATGGAGGGTAAATATATAGAAGCTGAGATGGGAACTTTCATTTTCTTAAATCCATATTTAATCGTTTCTAATCAAGAAAAGAAATTATCATTAATGGGGTAGGCGTCTATTGCTTCCTTCTGAAAGTTTATGGTTTTCCTTCTCTGCATTCATCATATGTTGCTCCCTAAATTTAATGTCTTCTGTGGAGCTAGAGGTAAAATTCTAAGGTAAATGAGGTGAAAATGTTTTAGATTAATAAAAAATTATGACACAAGCATTTTGTACAGAAAGTATATGATTTAGAGAGGGAGGGAGAGAAGGTATGTAGAATAATGTTAGGCTCTGTTGAAGTTTACTTGATAATAAAGAAGAAGGTAATAAATCTACAGCACGTGTAGCACTTGATTCTCAGCTGAATAAATTATATTTCTTCCAGTTTATTCTGTATTTTTCTCAAAGTAGGCATTGAATATTGAACTTTCTCCATGTAGATCATAAAGGCTCCATGAAAAAACAGAATAAGGAATTTAATGAATACTTTTGGACAGAATTTTCTGTCATCTTACTACAGTATATTTTATGTATTTATGTCTTATAGCCTTGTTGCTGATACCATTTAAGAGAGTTGCAGTCCAGCAATGTATATGCATATGCATGCATTACCAAATATTAAGGTGACTAAGTTGCCATTTAAGCACAATAAATTCAAGATACTAATTCAAGTTCTACCTCAGGTACTGGAAATTCAGTGTCCCAGATCTTGGGCAAAATTTTTCTAGTAGTTTATTATCTCATGTGCATGCAGTCTTTGTTGATATCCTTTTGCCTGTTTCACATCTCCATCTATTTGGAAGTCAAAGAAAGAAGCATTCTGGTACTATTAGAAGTACAAATTATTAATTGTGCTTGGAGAAATCCTAAACCATGAATAGTAGTAATTTTTTAAAATAATTTAAGGAAAGTCTTGCTTTGACCTCTCTGGATCAATAAACATTGATATCACTTTTCCAGTGAGTGCCTTTTTCTTAGAATTACATCAGCAGCTAAAAAACTGAAATCTGAGTTGCATGAATTGCATGGCAAGGTTTGTGTCAAAACATTATACTTGTTAGAAGTGATGGGCAGATGTGGATGCTGTCAAGAGCAAGAGCTGACCTGGAGATACTGTTGATTTTCCTGTCCAGGTGCGGTCCTGTTAGCCAGGGAGAGAACCCTGCCCAAGCCATCCTGCCTGCAGGGTTGATGACTCTGTTATGCTCAGGGTAACAGGCTTCATCTACAGTCCAGATGTAGGCTACAGTGATCAAGTGCAGGGCTGCCCAGCAGGTACACCCAGACAGCACCAATTTCAACTTTAACATAACTTATTACTGCTTTTCCTTTATCTTGACTCTCCTTTTTGCCACCCTTGTACCTCCCTTTCTATGTCCCAATCTCCTCTCAACTGCCCTCAATTGCTTTTTCCCTATTGATCCCAGTTTTGCTACATTCTTATCCAAATTGGATATTTCATTTACCATTACTTAGGTAACCTCAGCCTTGTAGGTTATTGCTGATGTGGTTACCTTGGCACTGCTGGCCTGCAAGATACTACCATCCCGAAGGTCCCCAGTACTCCCTCCAATTACCTGTGAAGTTCAGTCATTTCTTGGATAACTCTGCCTTAACCACCTGTGCACCCCACCATGCCTCATGGTGCTCTCTGTAATTTATGTCAGCTTCTCACACTGTTATCTGTCACATCCAGTAGTTTCCCATGTCATGTCATGTCATGTCATGTCATGTCATGTCATGTCACGTCATGTCATGTCCTGCTCAGTTAACTTAATCTCAGGGCAGAGTCTAGCCAGCAGCCTAGTCTTGCAGCCCTAACAAGATTCCACCTTTTATGTAACTTCACAGCTATTTAAAGCCAATCTTCATGCCTATGGACACTTCTTTTAAGTACAGACTTTTTATTATACTTTTAACATGGGTAACTAGGAGGACCAAAATGCCAATGATAAAAGGTTGATTATAGCAGAAACAGTGACAAGTGCCCATCACTTTTGTGCCCCTCTTCCTAACATAACTGTAGTCAGCTAACTTTTCCAGTAACATCACTAATAGTATTTGACGTTGAAAGACTTCAAATAACTATTATAACCTTCTGGGTTTGATTGCTTTTCTCAGATGCTCTAGCACTAAATAAAAAGTTCACTTCAATGTTGTTGTCATATCTAGTGCATTGTCTTTATAATCTGTCATGTTTTACTTGTTGCTTGTTTCTTTATGAACTTTGACATCATCTCACTGAAATGTATCTATACTGTAAAAACATACTTTAAAATCTTTTATTAGAAAAAATTAAATCCTGTTTTCAGATTTTGTTAGACTTTTACATTTCATTTAAATGATCCTTATAAAGTTAATTGAGTAAGAAAAAAATGTTAGTTACAAAGCTGTCTGACAATTTTGCAGTCCATTGTATTTGTTTTGTGTGAAGATTTGCCATCAAGTAGAATGAAAGATTTTAGCTAAATAAAAAGTCTACATTTGTGAACACTACAAACAGAAAAAAAGATTTCATTATGTTAAAATGTTATTAAGAGCAAACTGTGATTTAAGAAGTTAATTAAAAAGTGCACTCAAAGTCAATTCCAGTTTCAGAGGTATTGATTATTCCTTCTGTGCTCTCCATTTTAACTATACAGAAAATTACTACCAATTGCTGAAGTTTTACTTTGAGAACTTAAAATTAATATCTCTATTTTAGCTACATATTACATTTTATCATTTATTTCTGAAAGACAACATAGCCAAAGCATACTTGATAATTTAATTATTATAGATTTGTACATTAAACTCCAAAAGATATTTTTATGTTTTGAAAGTGTGGAAGCAGCACATCAGTGGATCTGGTTTTCTGTACACATATTGTCTGGAACTTGATCCTCCTGTGAATGTGCCTCACAGTTAAAGTCTTTGGGCTTGCTGCTTACATATGGACCAAATCCACAGACTCTGCTCTCTAGTTCCTGTGTACTGTCTTCAGGTCCCTTTTCAAAAGTAGTCTAGATATTAAGGCAGATTTTTAAGGATAGCTCTGTGGCCAGAAGAATGAATTTGGTAAGAACATAGGATAAAGTAGGCGTAGTCTTGCACAAGGTGGGAATTAGCTGCAGATTGCACACACTAAAATTTGCATGCGCTTAGATATTACTTGTGGTTTTGAAAGTTAATACTGTGGTTTACATTATAGTCAATGGTAAGATTGGGCATCATCCAATTGCCTTGACATTGAAAGAGGTATGACAGATATGACATAGTCCCTGCACCCTTCTCAAGTAACAGCTACATAGGATACCTAAAGACGCTTGTCTTCTACTGATGACTATTTTTTGATATTTTAAATATTTCATTAGCTATTGTCTATTTGTTAGGAATTTTTTATGTACTGGTTTAGGTTATTCTTGCTATAGCATATTCAAGTCCTGTAGAAGTCTCTTATTTGCCTGTGCATTCTGTTTGTGTGTTTACACAGCATAAATTCTTCAATGTTGTGTTAGCTCTCATAACTGAACTAAGTGTATTATATGGACAGATAGAAATGTGATGTCTGAGTCCCCTCTGCACTTGAAAATTGAATGGCACCATAGTCACTAAGTTCACTTGTCAGTACTTTACCTGTAATTTACTAACCTATATGTTTAGATTTATGTAGATGTTAGAAAGAATACCTGGTCAAACAAGTCAGATGATAGATAAACTTACTTTAAAATTCTACATCCAACATCCAACATAAATTATTGAAGCACAGCCTAACATCATTAAAATGCCATGTCATATCATTCTTCCTCGATAGAAATCTAGCTGGGTGGGTAGAAATCTAACTGGCAATGTGCCCTGCAGAGCATTGTGTATGGACTAGTTTTGGCCAAGTGAAATTGAGAAGTAAAAGCCCTGTAAGTTTGAAAGCCAGTGATGCTACAGTAATGGTAATATAAATGATGAGATGGAGAATAGTTGAGAAGGTAAATTAAAAACAAAACAACAAAAAAACAAAACAAAACACAAACTTCCACTTGATTTGGCATTCAGCAATGGTTTTGTTCCTTCTGTTTTTCTAAAGGTTCTTTTTGATCTTCATGCACTTTTAGGAATGGTACCCTGGCAACTCGAGGGAAGAAACTGGAAGAAAAGAAGGTGTCAGAAGACATGAGAGAGGGAAGAAAATGTTTCACAAAATATATGTCTTCTGTTAGCATTGGGCATGAGTTCACTGATGAAGCTTCACAGAATGGTGTTCTTTACTCCTATTTTAATTTTATTTAAAGGGTATGGTTTAACCTACAAAAAAAAAAAAAAAACCAGAAAATTTCAGAAGTATTTTTCAGGATTTCTTTTTTATTAAAAATGAAGGATAATGGTTTGCAATATGTTAGCCTGGCATTTAATAAGATGACCCAGAATCATAAAAATGCACCAAATTCTATTTTTTTTTTAATTCTTTTTTGAGCTGCCTGAAGATTTACTCTGCCTGTATACAAATTTAAATTAATAATATAATGTATAATATAATTAATATATTTTTCTGTCATACAAGCGTTTCTCATTATGCCCATCAAAGATAATTTATCCAGAGTTGTATAGTCCAAAAAAAAAAAGAACTCAGGGCTGCTTTCTGAGTTCTCAGAGAACTCTAATCCCTTTTTATGCTCTCATCCAGCTAAATCATATTTGTTAGGTCTCTCTTCTCTCTTTTAACAGACTGCTTGGGTAGATTAGGAATTCTTTTTGCTTGATTGTTTGTTTTGTTATTTGTTTGTTTGCTTACTTTTACAGAAGCAATTAAAGCTGTGTACTCCGAAAAACGTCAATCCAATTTCATGACATAAATTAGTTCAATTATGTTAAAAGCAAAATCTCTTGTATTGTAGTTTCAAAATTTTTTGTTTGACATAATTACTTCAGATATACTTTGTTTATGAATAGCTCATTTTGAAACAATAAAAAATACTATTCATAAAGTATTGCTATAATAAACATGTTTCCAGTATGATTAACATACTCCATTAATAGACAGAAACAAACAGTATACATGTTGTCTGAAATTAATATGAGATTGTATCTGGCAAGGAATTTAGGAACTACAGCATATTATTGCACTACCTCATTTTTAAGTCTAGCTTTCAGATGTGTTCATTGTAGACTGAAATCCCAGTCATTTTTGTTAGCTAACAAAGTTATATATATGAGACTGACTAGAAGACTAGAGTGCTGAATGATGAGCCAATAGTTAGCCAATAGTGAGAAGTATCTATTCAGTGCGATTACTCTTCAGACAATACTGAGCTCCAGGGAGGCTGTTTTCTCCACTTATGATTAACAGTCCTTCTTCTTAAGAAACAGAGCACAGCAAGAAGAGTTTTGTTTCTCTTTCACATAGCAGTTTATTAGGATATAGTAGATCCAGATTCAGATTCCTTCCTCTCGATGCAGACTTAAACTTACTTTTTTCTGGGTTTTTTGCATATGCCCTATCCTCCAGTCTATAGATTATTGTGGAATAAAGCTGCAATTTGATGAGCAAGATTTACAATATTTGTTTGTCTTGATAGAAAGACAAAAGCATAAGTAAGCTACTGAATGATCTTATTTATCCACATATCTATTAATTCTGTCCTTTGTAGTGTCTTAATTTGTTTGGTATAAGAGATATAAAGATGTCGTTCTCTGCCTACCCATGAACACTTCTTTAAAAATTAGCCACGTTTGCTTCTCTGCAATCCAGGTATCAGTGCAGCTTTAGACAAAAGATCACGTGCTTTTGATACAAATTCATCTGATTCATTTGTGTGAGGTGATTTGTTCTTGTTCATTTATGCATATGCCATAGCTTCTCCTACAATACCTTCAATTTCAGGCAATTCCTCTACAGAGCCTGTTGCAGAAAGGATTCTGCTGTGAGTACTGATCTCTTATGTCAGCTGAATAGATTTGAGTATATGAAATTAAGTAATTTGAAAATACTTAACATTTAATAAACAGATCGGACATTTTTAACTTTTGAATTGAGAGCTTTATAAAATCTAATTTTGGCCTATATCGATATATTAACAGAGAACAAGACGAACATATAAGACTATCCTCTAAACTTAAAATTCTGCTTGGCTTCCACTTGGATGTAGTATGTTCAGTGTTTCACCTATTGTTGCTGTCTTTTTTTGTCCTAAACTTCTCCCAGAAATGACTAGAAATTGTTCTTGCAGCTGTTATATGTTTTCTATTTAAACCAATCAACACATTTTAGGTAAAATGATTTTTTTTTTTTTACTGAGCAAAGTAATTGGAGTGGCTACTTGACCTATTGTTGACTTTTAAAATCAGAATAGGCTGATAATTTCTTTAGCTGTATCTAAATAGTAATAACAAAGGCATTCTGAGGCAAAAAATGTCTTTTACCTAGTGCACCTTGATGCAAGATGAGCACTATCAAGGTGTGTACATGACCCTGACAGATATAAGGTTCTTGAATTTTTATTATTGCTGAGAATAAATCAGTGATATAGGAATGAGATACTATTATTTTAATCATTATTTATCCAAACAGTGGTCAGCAGTGCAACATGAAGTTCATTTCAGATATGGCACTGGCTGTTGTATTATATCTCTAGGCTTTTTTTATGTAATGAAAATAATTAGAGCTATCTTTTTAAAATGTGTAAGTTTTAGTTCCTTGTTCAGTGGTATTTTAATTCTTACAAACTTACTTGTTTCTCAGTTACTGAAAATATTTTTTTTTAATTTTAGATGCTACTGATATCTGTTACTAAGGTAATTTTTGTGTTCATTCCAACTTATGAAACAGAATAATATTGATTACCTCTGTTAGATGGAAGTTATTAACTTGTGAAATTTTTAACCTTTGACATGAGTGAAAGGTAAATGTGAATACTTTATTTTTAAGGGCACTGTAAGTTCACTTGTTGAACTTAATAGCTCATTACCTAAGGAGTATTGGCTAGTTATTCTTGCCAAGAACTACATATAAATAGATACAATATGAAACATGACAAAATTAATACCTAGCATAAATCACGGCTGTATTGGAATAATACTGGATAAAAACTCAACCCACTATCCCTATGATAATTCACATTCAGTAAAACAATCTAGTATTCATAAATAATAGGACTTCAAAGTTACAAGGGATTAAAAGAAAACAGGAGGTCAGATAATAGTGTTGGCTGACTGTCTTGCTCATATAATTACAACGCAGTGATAGTTTATCATAAGATTAATAAAATATGACAACTGCTATGGGTTTTTTTGTGGCACTGCTGGTTCTGCAAATGCCATATGTTCACTGGATTTTATACTGCGCTGTGCTTAATAGTGTACTTGTAACTATAAACAACATTTGTGTATTATAATTAATCCTTGATAAATGAATGTCCACATCAGATTATAGTTAGATCATTTTAATTAAGTAGTCCTATTTTCTCTGCATTACAATGGCAGAGGTAAGACTCCTGTTATGTTCTCACCCATTCACATTTTGTGATACTGAACACAATTTAATTATGTTTCTCAAAATCTACTGTGGGAATTGGTTACAGTGAGCTGGCATACAGATTTGACTATTCCAAGATGATACACAGGTCCATATATCCGGGCTGGAAAGCACTGATGCTTCAGAGAGGCCTTTTCAAAATAATAATAACTGCATGAGTAACTGATAGACCCAACCTGAAGCAAATGCTACCCCTGAAATGTGATTACAGGCAAAACCCAATAGAAAACTTCAGAGTCTTAATCTGGGTTTGGAAAATTTGACTTTGTCCGAGCCCACAATTTGACTTTGGCATGTAATGCCAAAAATAATATATATAGCGCCCATTCCTGTTTGATTCTAAGATCAGCAGTATCACTGTGCTTTGTTTATGTGCATGCTTGCAGGGAGTCTTATTCTGATCTGTTTGTATAACCAAGGTCTTGAACCTCTATGCTGCGTACTGAATCCAGTGACTTTGTTGTCGTCTTCTGAATGGCCATATAGAAACCTCAAACTGCAACAAACAAACTTCATCACCATATTTGTCCCTCATAAATTGCAATAATAATCACATTCTCCAAAAATATTATCTGTAGAGTATTAGTTAAGTAATCCACAATAATAGTGCAGTAGCTGAAATGCCAAGAGAAATTGAAAATTTAGGATTCATTTATCCCTTCTATTTCAGAGGCACCAAAATCATAGCAGCTTTCAGAAGATATAGGAGTTATTTTCACACTTGTGGTATCTCTCCTGACACATTAAATATTGTTTTCTTACTGCATAACAGCACCTTTTCAAAAGGAGGAACCAAGAGAATTTATCTGCTCCAACCAAGATCTGTTAGTGTAAGGCTTTTTCCTGGGAAGTTCAGGATGTTTATTTTACCCTGTTGGTGTAAGATGTGGATTAAATTAAGGTTTTTGACAGCCCGTACCAGTCCTCTTACTGTAAGGAAATAATGTAAAACAGAAACTAGACACCAGTTTGTATCCCAGCAGTTGTTCTTTAAAATTAAAAAAGTCACAAGTCTTGCCAATGGCTTGGAAATAACACTGCAACCATTCTTCTTTATAAAGTCTGTGGGATCTACATGCTGGTCTACCAACAGATTCCCAAGGAGCTCACACCAAAGTACTTCCAGGGAAATTCAGAGCTAGAGAGGCACATAGTGAGTTTAGCTGATTTATTCACAGTACTTGTGAATCATAAGGTTTGTACCTACTTAAAAAGCAGGATTCTCTACTGTGCTGGTTTGGGCTGGGATAGAGTTAATTTTCTTCATAGTAGCTGGTATGGGGCTGTGTTTTGGGTTTGTGCTGGAAACTGTTGATAACACAGGGGTGTTTTAGCTATTGCTGAGCAGTGCTTACCCAGAGCCAAGGGCTTTTCTGCTTCTCAGCCCACCCCACCGGCGAGCAGGCTGGGGGGGCACATGGAGTTGGGAGGGGACACAGCCGGGACAGCTGACCCCAACTGACCCAAGGGATATTCCAGACCATAGGACATCATGCTCAGCATGTAAAGTTGGGGGAAGAAGGAGGAAGGAAGGGAAGTTCAGAGTGATGGCATTTGTCTCCCCAAGTAACCATTACATGTGATAGAGCCCTGCTTTCCTGGAGATGGCTGAACACCTGCCTGCCCATGGGAAGTGGTGAAGGAATTCCTTGTTTTGCTTTGCCTGTGTATGCAGCTTTTGTTTTCCCTATTAAACTGTCTTTATCTCAACCCACGAGGTTTCTCTTTTACTCTTCTCATTCTCTCCCCCATCCCACTGGGGGGAAGTGAGTGAGCGGCTGTGTGGGGCTTAGTTGCCAGCTGGGGTTAAACCATGACAGCTACATAGTTATTATCAGTATCCTAGTCTGTAGTTAAGTGAGTACAATATGCCTGCGCATAGCAATTTTTATCCTGCAACATAGCCATGTTTCATAATGCATACTTCTGCTGAACTTGACCTAACCGAAAATCAGTAACCCAAAAGACCAAAGGAACCAGTGAGTATCAAGGTGGAGGACATACAGTGACAAACTGCACTGTACATTTCAAATGTTTGAAACAGCTTCTGCTCAAGGCATTTCTTTGATTATACCTTGATGAGTTCCTACTATTTGGAGATTAATTTTTTTTTTAATGTCTCTTACCATAAGGGTAATAATTTCTTATGTGTTCTTTTCTAGGGCCATAAGATAACTTTTTTTTTTTGAGAAATCTTAACAGAAAATAAAGACAAGAAAATTTTGAAATTAAGAGAATGAAAAGGAAAATCATGACTTCTAATCATCACCCATCTCTGTATAAAACTATATTGAATGGCCTATAAATCAGGCAGATTTTGGCTCTTAGTACTGGAATGAATATGTTTGTGTGTGATATATAACAGATATCAGTTCTTCATAACTTTTCCAAGATATTTTTCACCGAGATATTATTCACAGAAGTTTATTGGCAAAGTAGTTGCCCAAATGGTTTCTTTCCTTAAGATCTGTATCTGACAGAACCATAAAGAATCTGACAGAAGCAGCAAAAGGGACTATTTTGTCAGAGAAATATGCAGAAAATACACATTTACTGTGGGTCATCCAAATATTGCACAGGTTTGGGCCTTGCAAATCAAAATTATCTGGCAATTTGATAAAGGAACTGCTTTTTTACTCATTTTTCCAACAATAGAAAAAAAAAAATAGAAAGGAAGTCCCAGAAGTTAAAATTCACAGATTCCAATGGTTTTGTTCTTAAGTATAGATACATATTTACATTCTAAGAAATATCAAAATGATAATGATTTACATGCATATTCTGCAGCTGCAAATGACTGCATGATCAAGAGCACTATAGAATTTGATGCCTTTCTGTTTGACTAATATATTTTTCCAGGCTCCATTTAGTTAGGCTGATTTCTAAGCAATTTTCAAGTACTCTGCTTTTGTTTAACAGAAGTCTTTCAACTCTCAATGAATTCTCATGTCCTTCTTGACAGTTCTTAGAAGCATATTTCCATTTTTAGCTATAATGTTTTGTATAATGACAAGTGTTGATTTCAATCATTGAGAGCAGATGCAGTTATTACTGAAAATAATAATAAAAAGTTTCTTGATAGAATAGTCCCAAGTGTTTTGCTTTAGTAATATTAATGGTGTTAATAATGTATTAATAATAAAAGGCCAAAATCTACTGCAATGAAAATTGGCACTGTTCTGTAAATTTGGTAGGACTATATCCAGTAAATCTGTCAAAGAAGTGATACAGTTTCTAACTGAATCTGAGGGTTTTTAAGTGTAACCTTAATACTTATGTTGAGTAAAAATGCGTGGTTTTGTTTTCTTTCCATTTCATTATCATTTTTGTAACCTTGTTGCTCTTATACATTACTTTTAAAAATCATTAGTGACTAAGAAAGGAATATATCTCTGAGGCTGTCAAAAATGGATGAGCTTCTCCTTGGTGAAAGTATCTAGTTTTCTATCCTTCTAAAGACTGAAGAGTTTCCTGAAGATTTGGTGTATTTCTTATATTTTCTTTTATGATAATAAATGTAATATGTAGATTTTTTTTTCCTCTGATGTTATTTACCCTTTCAGACTGCTTTAAATTACATTTAAAACTAGTCTTCTCCATTATTGAGACAGATTTGCATACCATTTCTGTGATTTTAAAAAGCACAGTCCCCATTGACTTTGAGTGGATTTGTGAAATCAAGACCTCTTTTTTTTGCTAGTCTTTTTCCAGGAATTTGTGCTCGAAAATGTAAAAATGTGTAAATTTTTTAAGATGTCATGTCATCTTTTTCTTTGCAGTAAAAGATAGAAGGGAATTGGGAAAGCTATACTTTTCTATTGTAAATGAAATGCCTGAATGTAATTTTTGTTATTCTGTTGGCTGTTCTTGCTAAAACTTATTGTGTATGAATCCATATGCGCATGTGTATGTGTATATATATGTATACACACACATAAAAATTTCATGTTATTACTGCTGATTTTTTACACAAACTAATTTTCAGTCTTAATATTTAACTGCAAATGCTTAATTCTTTTTAAGTGAGACTTTTGTATTAGCAGTACAATTCATGCAAGAGGAACTGAGAAGCATAGATACTCAAATCTCTGCATATTTCTAGGCATTGTTTGTTTTCAACTAGTAAAAGAATGTGTGATAAGAATGACAGTTCTATAGGACTAGTCAAGACTGAGGCCCTTATTCAAAAACTTTTGGAGGGCTGAGCTTTAAGTATGTGACAGCTGTCTGTATGGCTCCAGGGTGCAGTCATTCACAATTTAGATAGGCAATGTAAATTTTACAGTAAATGAGCTTCCATACTGATACAACAGAAACGGTCTTTATTTGTAATCAAATTGAATGTCACAAATTGGCCACAGAAATATGGTTAAATTTTAGTACTTAAATGGTACTTGAAAAATTAACTACACAATCTCAGAATATTTTTCTAAATTGTTTCAGTAAAATGTCATGCTATGTATAAGTTAGCAAAAGAAGTTATAAAAAAAAAGTCAAGGAGGAAAAGACTTGCACCTTGTTTGTTCTCTGATATGTCCTGCAAGTAGTTCACCTTGTTTGACAGAAAACACTATAAAATGTGCCTGGAATGAATTTAAATTATTTATTATAATTAGTAAAATGGGGGAAGGGGACAGAAATTGTCCTTTTTTATGTATGAAAGAGATTTACATGTCTAATTTCCATTATCAGTGATCAAGAAAGGAATCAAAATAATTATTTCCGTTTAATGATTTCCTCCAAATTTCAGAGCTGCTCTCATTTAAAATCAATAATAAAGTTTCCAGGTTAACACTGTGCTCATTTAATATACTGAGGCCCTAGGGGTAGGGGACATTTACATGGCAGCTCTTAAGTGATTTCACTTGCTAATTCTGCCAGTAAAATCAGATGATCTCCCAAATGGGGAGAACTAATTAAAAATTAGATGTCTTCCTGACTTTTTCACTTGGAGTAAAACCTCAGAACTAGAATGTCACAGTCATTCTGCAGGGAGGATTTGTCAAATTTCTTTTCTTTAGGGTTGATGAGCTTCTGGATATGTAAAGTTAACATCTTCAATCCTCAGTTTAAATCCTCATGATATAAATAAAAGTTTTACACAAAGATGAAGGAAAGTCCATGTGTTCATGTGTCTTAAGCCTCTCTAGGAAACTTGGGTGAGTCAGAAAGACAAGAAGCAGAGAGACGAGCATTGCAAAGCTATTTCACATAGAACAATTTAATAAATGGACTCAGACATCTTTATACAATGCATGTAACACTGCATCTAAGAGCAACAGTTTCTTAAACCTTGTGACAGGTATAGAACATCTGTTGACTGTTTAATTGGCTTTGTACATAATCTCTATAGAAGAAGGCCTCTGATGCTAAGAAAACACTTTCTATTTCATGGGTTTTTTCCCTATCATGGCCTTGAGCTAATTCATAAAGTCCCAACTGGAACTTAAATAGATGTAAAAACAACCTGTCAGCCATTTACAGCTTCTGTAAGCAGAACATCAAAAAGAAAAGGAAAACAGATGCCATGATAGAAACAGAACAAAAACAACCATCAGAGGCAGGAAAGGACACTTCTGAGAAATGCATGTACTATGCTGCTTGTTTTGTTTTCATTTTCTTTGCATTTGTTGTTCATAACATTATAAGGAAGAAATGCATAAATATGGTGATTATTTACATTAAGGTAGACATGTTATAGGAAAAAATCTATCTAGTAATTATATCATGCTCCAATCAAATCGTAACAAGACTTCTCCCCTTTCCCCTTTTTTAATACATCTTACACAGAAACTATATAAGAACCATCTGATATGCTTAAGAAATTAAGAAAAGTGATTTACTGTTGCATATGTCCAGGTTGATCTTAACCCTGAAAAAAAGCCAAGATGTCCCACTCAGGTATCTGCAAGATAGTTAATGATACTAGAAACCTTAACAATACACAACCTCCTGGCTTTAGTTCTGAATGCTGATACTTTGCTCTAAAGCACTTCTTTAAACTGCCTCAGAAAGTGAAAATTTGGTGCTTTAGGGCAAGTTATGTGTTTAGAAGGAAAAAAAAATCAAGCAAAACCCCAATCCTTCACTTTCAGATCAGGAAGTAACTAGTTTACAAGTCAATAAAAACGGTAAACCTGCCTACTGGGAGGAAAAAGTATATATTTCACATATAGTAGAGACAATGAAAAAAATTGTCCATTAAGAAAGTCTTGAATCTTAGCAGCAAAGTATGAGAGTGAGCTCTGAAAAAGTGAGGAGGGAAAGGAAAAAAGAAAGGAAGATCTGATGCTAAATGTCCACGTATCGGACCCAAGTGGCAGGTTTGGGTAGGTGGGAGCTGCATGGTGCCCTGGATGGAGGAGGCCCTGATGGTCCCGTTGGCTCTGACACCACTGTAAACCCCCCATTGCACCCCAAACTGCAGCCGGGCAGGGGAGCCCTAGGTGCTCTGGCTCACATATATTTAGGAAAGAGGGGCAGCTGTGAGGCACAGGAGACACATCGGGGAGAGGCATTTTGGGAGACCGGGGGAAAAGGTATATGGGGAAACATGTTGAAGACAGGCACCTGGGGAGACACATGGGGTTAGACTCTTGGGGAGATGCGAGGGGAAGGGCACTTGGGGAGACATGTATAGGTGCCGTGCAAGGTGCTGTTGGAGACACGCAGAAAGACACACGGTGGTGACAGAAGAGAGGCTCCAGGGGTGCACAGGAGAGGACCCAAGGCAGGACCGATGGGACTGCAGAAGAAGGCACCAGTGACACCCAGGGGACCCCACAGCCCAGCCCCCTGGTTGTGCACCACACAGCTGTGACCGCTGCGCCGACCCATCTGACCTTCCTCCTGCACTGCACTGTCTACCCCACGAGACAGCAAGGTCATGTAATTTGTAAAATTGCACATGTATCTGTGATTAAAGTGTTTTGTATCTGCCAATGTCATCTTAAACTGTGACATTCCAGAGATTTGATTCCATGGCTCTATTGGTGTTATGGCTCTTTATTGCCAGATAGTATGTAGCTATCAATACCTTTGTGTTTCACAGGCACTATCAAAGAGTACAGTATTAACTCCCAAAATAAAGAAAAAACCAACACCCCCCCCAGATAGGGATACAGATTCAATAATTCTGACATTAATTAAAAAGGTATTTTCTGCAGCAAACCTATTTTCAGTACACATTTCTCTCCCTTTAGCTTCAGAAATCAAAGAACATTCTGTCTTGAAAATAGTCTGATCAAAGTCTGATAAACCATAACAAGTTATAAATTTCTTTCACTCCAAGATGCATATTGAACAAAATACATCTTGAAAATGCACTCACAATTATGCTTAGATAACAAAATTCAAAATAATTATTAACATATCCCATCCAACTGCAGTATTTTAATATGAAGCATTACAGGGGAATTGATTTATATTTCTTTTGACATTAGTCTGTAGCTAAAGGCATGCCAGTGTAACCCATGAAAAAGGAAAAATTACATGTCATGTTCTTTAATTTACTGGTGTTCCTATATATCTTAAATACTTGATTTTGTGGCCCCTTTTATGTTACTTACTCTTTTACAGAACCTTCATTTTACTTCAGTGGTAACAGAATAGGACTGAAAACCAGTGTACCTTACCTAATATTTTTTCTTAGAAAACAAATAATTAAATTTTTTTTTACAAAATTTTAATTATCTATTAAAACATGACAACTACATTCTTTCTGAATAATAATAAAATCAGTTCATCATATATTATAGAAGAACCACTCCTTTGGTTCTATGCTTTAAAATGTGAAACAATGTAAATCCCTTTGCCAGTTTTGTTCGAAGACAGTAGAAAGCATTTACCAACTTGGATTTCACCAAAAATATTTTGTTAAAGAGAACTCATATTCAGTTTGAGCTCATATGAATATTTGACAAAAGGTTTATAAAGATTTAAAAAAATAAAGTTTAAAAACTTCATAAGTCTCATTTTATTTCCATGAAAAGTCCTGTTATAGAGCATTCATAACTTTTTTTTATGAATTTTAACAAATGTTAGGGACATGGCTTTACCGACACTCATAAAATGCTTTTGAAAATTAGAAAGAAAAATTCGGAGGAGTAGCAAATGGATGCCCCCTCAGCCATTTTTCAAACTTTAATATCGTGACTTTTCATAAATATGTTTTTAAAACAGGACGTTGGACTGAATAACAGTACATAAGGATGCTTCCTGTTTATCAGTTGTGCGCTAAAACAGTCTGCTTGCAAAACAGAATTTCTTCGCCAGCTCTTGGCTCTTGCATATCCCACACTCTATCATGGACTGCTACTTTGCCCCATAAGGAAGTGAGGTGGGGAGGATGTCAAGGCAACAATGAAGACACTTTGTACTTTAAACGCATTGTATTCTGTTTATCCTAGCAGGGCTATTCCTTTAAGGAACTCTCTGCTTGATCTGGTATTTATCAAATCCATTAGGAAGGATTACACAAAATCTATCCTGCAGAGGCTCCCAAGTCTGCATTTGTAAGAACAGAGATTATTTCAAATGTGAATTTTCAACTCATGCTCTGTAGCTAATAACTTTAAAAGTAATGGAGGAAGGGGCGAACAATCATTGTTCTGTATCCTCAGACAGAGCACTGAAATGAATGAATGGAAGCCATATGCTTCTTAGAAATGCTGTATAACAGATGTAACGCTGGGAGAGAGAGTGTGTGTGTGTGTGTGTGTTAAAAATAGATTGATAAATTAAGAAAAGATACACTTTCTAATAACATTAGACTTTTTATTTTATATTTACTAGACATTATTATTTCTCTATTGTTTACCACATTATTAACATAGAAAGATACCAGTCAATGCTTCTGTCTTTTCTGATCTCCTACTCTTTATTTCTACAGTTCTTCTGATGTAAAATAATACTCAATTTCAGATCCTCTACCTGTGTGTCTGTTTTGTTCAATATATTGCCCACTCTACTTGCTTTAGCAAACTAACATACCTAGGATTTACATTTTCATAAAAGCTCCTTCTTTTTTACTTTTGTCAAACTGTTGTATAGGTACCTATTGGTGAGACAGAGAAATAGATACCAGAAAAAAGCTGGTTGAGGGGAGAAGGTGTACGTGCTGAGGGGTAGCATGTGAAAGTCTCCCAAGACTAGCAAGCTCATGGAATCTGCAAGAACTGAAAAACTCAGGACACCATGAATCTGCCATGTCAATTCAAGGCCACCAGCACTTGCTGGTATCAACAACAGACTGGATAACTCAGACCACATCCAAGAGGGCAGTGGCTGCTCTATGCAGGCAAAGACAACAGGATTATGTTTATATACAGCTGAGGAAACAAGGAAACCCTTGAGGGTATTTCCGAACACCTTTGTAGAAGCCATTGGAGCATCAGTATGACTCTCCATTCCTGAGCTGGGGTTGACCTCCCAGCTGTTGCTCCAACTACATAACTATAAAAGTGTGTGTATGTGTGTGTGTGTGAGAGAGAGAGAGGGAGAGAGAGGGAGGGAGAGGGAACTTTGTGAGGGAATGATTTAATACACTGTGCAAGTAGTTATCTGCTATGAATAACAGCTTGATTCTATTAATAGCAACAGCTTAATTAATAAGGGCTGTTCTAATAGATGTTGGTTGTGAACAGTTTCTGATACCCTAATAGAAAAGGGAATTTACAACACTAGATGCTTCTTACTGACCACATCCAATTTCCTCATTGAAGCAGATGCAGTATTTCTCTTAGTTGCATTGCCTATATGCAAGCTTACCTCATTAATATTAATGGTTTCATTTTTTTTCTTATCTAGCCCACTATCATTTTGCTATTTATTTTATCAGCACATGCTGGACATCCTTATTCTCCTGATATTCTTCCATGCCACACGTGGAAACTATATAAATCTATACACTTTCTCCTTTTTGTTTTATATCATAGAATCATAGAATGGTTTGAGTTGGAAGGAACATTAAAGATCACCTACTTCCAATCTCCTTGCCATGGGCAGTGACACCTTCCACTAGACCAGGTTGCTCAAAGCCCCATCCAACCTGGCCTTGAACACTGCCAGGGATGGGGCATCCACAGCCTTTCTAGGCAACCTCTTCCAGTGCCTCACCACCCTCACAGTGAAGAATTTCTTCCTTACATCTAATCTAAATATACCCTCTTTCAGTTTAAAACCATTAGCCCTTGTCCTATCACTACATGCCCTTGTAAAAAGTCCCTCTCCAGCTTTCCTGTAGGCCCCCTTCAGGTACTGAAAGGCTGCAATAAGGTCTTCCTGGAGCCTTCTCTTCTCCAGGCTGAACAACCCCAACTCTCTCAGCCTGTCTTCATAGGAGAGGTGTTCCATCCCTCTGATTATCTTTGTGGCCCTCCTCTGGACTTGCTCCAATAGGTCCATGTCCTTCTTATGCTGGGGCCCCCAGAGCTGAACACAGTACTCCAGGTGGGGTCTCATGAGAATGGAGTAGAGGGGGACGAATCACCTCCCTTGACCTGCTGGTCATGCTTCTTTTGATGCAGCCCAGGATATGGTTGGCTTTCTGAGCTGAGAGCACACATTTTTGGGTCATTTTGAACTTCCCATCAACCAACACCCCCAAGTTTTTCTCTGCAGGGCTGCTCTCAATCCATTAATCACCCAGCCTGTATTTGTTCTTAGATTGCCCCGACCCATGTTCAGGACCTTGCACTGGGCCTTGTTGAACTTCATGAGGTTTGCACGGGCCCACCTCTCAAGCCTGTCAAGGTCCCTCTGGATGGCATCCCTTCCCTCAGTCATGTCAACTGCACCACACAGCTTGGTGTCATTGGCAAATTTGCTGAGGGTGCACTCAATCCCACTGTCCATGTCACCAACAAAGATGTTAAACAGCACCGGTCCCAATACTGTCCGCTGAGGAACACCACTCGTCACTGGTCTCCACTCAGATATCGAGCTGTTGACCACAGCTCTTTGCGTGTGACCATCCAGCCAATTCCTTATCCATCAAGTGGTCCATCTGTCAAATCCATGTCTCTCCAATTTGGAGACGAGGATGTGCGGGACAGTGTCAAATCCTTTTCACAAGTCCATGTAGATGA
>NW_010972898.1:5612117-5612318 GCF_000737465.1 Haliaeetus leucocephalus
ACCTGTCCCTGCTTTCCCTTTAATCCTGACCCATAGGCTCTTGGTCAGCTCCTCATCCATCCCCAGGCAGAGCTCCATGCACTCCAGCTGGTCATTGACATAGAGGGTGACACCCCCTCCTCGTTTCCCTTGCCTGTCCTTCCTAAAGAGCCTGTATCCTTCTATTCCAACACTCCAGTCATAGGAGCCATCCCACCACAT
>NW_010972898.1:5612830-5765135 GCF_000737465.1 Haliaeetus leucocephalus
AAAAAACTACCTGCACTCCAGAGTCCCTTACCACCACTTCCAGGGCTCTGTAATCCTTCTTGATACTCCCCTGACTGCTCCCGGCTGTACCCCTGGTGCCCATGTGAAACAACAGCAGCAGATAATAGTGGACTGCACGAGGCTTGGTACTGTTTCTGTGGCGTCCCTGATACAAGCCCCCGGTAAGCAGCCTGCGTCTTTAGAGAGTGCGTCAGGTTGGCAGACGGGTGCCTCCATGCTTCTTCGAAGGGAGTCGCCTACTGCTATCACCCGTCGCCTTTTCTTAGTTGCGCTGGTTGTTATACGGGGAGCAGACCGGGCTGCCTTACTCAGCTCCAGTGTCTCTCCTGACACCATGGGTCTTTCTTCTTCAGTCTGCAGAGCACGAAGCAGTTCTGCAAGGGCACCTCAGGCTTCAGGGGAAGTCTCTGCCTCCTGCCAGTCCTTGCCATTGCGAGCTTCCATTCTTCCGCATTATTGGCCCCCCTCCCTTCTGTGTGTGCCGGTGGGGGAGTTTTTGGCTGTTTGGCTGTGGGTCCACTGCAGACTGTGCTTGGAACCAGCTATCTAACTGCTTCTCAGCCTCCCTGATGCTATGCAGCCTTCTCACCGCCTCCTGCGGCCCAGCTGCCCGCTGCAGGGGCTCCTCCGCCTGGGCACACCTTCTGCAGGCAGCTCTGCTGCCTGTCCCTGCACCAGGAGAAAGGTCCCGGCCCTTCCTGCAGTCTGAGGCCTGCCCTGCAGCCTCTGCCCTCAGCAGCTCCATCTGGGGGGAGGCATCGGCCACAGCTGGGGTAGGGGGTGCGGACCCCAGCTGGAGCTGCAGCCTTCGCTCTGAGGCGAGTGCCCGCTGTTCTGCCTTGGGGGTCAGGTAGGATGAGTGCCCTTGGCCTGCGCAGGTGGTCACAGAACGGTGCCTGGTTGCTGGGTTGTATGGACTTCGCACAGTCCACTAAACTCCCTTGTTTCAGTCTCTATGACAAGATTCTTTACTTCAAGTGCTTCAGGAAACTCCCACTGCTATAGTAATATAGGTAGGGACTTTTTCTGTGTATACCTCCCTAAACAGTTTCCTGTTCTTCACTTTATTGTTTAGACAACATTAAAAAAAAAAAAATCCAGTAAAGGTCATAGGATCACAAGATCGTAGTATCTTATGGTGGTTCAGGTGGGAAGGGACTTCAGGAGGTCTCTGATCCAACTTCCTGTTCCAAGCAGAGTCAGCTATGAGGTTGCTCAGGGACTTATCCATTCACGTACTTGAAAACCTCAGAGGACAGAGACTGCACAACCTCTTAAAGCAGCTTGTTCCACTGCCTGACTCCTCACGGTGAAAGAAGTTCTTAGACAAACTATTGCTTTACTGGTGAAAAGTGAAAAAGAATCTGAACTTTTCTTCTTCCAACAGATGTCCATTGTCCCTTGTGTCACTGTCACTGTGAAGAGCTGGCTGCATCTTCTTTGTGGCCTCTGAGTGACTGTGCATGCTCTGTAGTTCCAGATTCTAGGAACAATGGACAATTCAGTCCTCTGTAAGGATTATTTTTGGACATAGGCACTCACATATTGCATATTTGATATGGAAAACCAGCATGTGCTGCACATCTGCAGCAGCTTTGCTACCGGTTAACAAAGCTGACCATGCCAAGCTAACCTCAAAATATAAACGTGCTTTGTAGTGGATCTATTCTATTCAAACTTCTATTGAAACTTAAAAAATTTATTAGTTGAACTGGGGCTAGTTACAAGTTATAAGATAGATAAAGAACTTGGTAAAAAAAGAGACAAAAAAAATCAGGGAGTAAAAAGGCATGTAAAGGAAGCTCTTGTTGGATTCTTTTAGGATTCAGTCTTGAGAACAAGCTTATTTAATATTCTTATGACTGATTCTAATAAAAAAATAGGAATATTCTAAGTAAACTTTCTCATAATGCAGAGTTGGGAGCCATCATTAATATACAGCCAGACCTGCATATCATGAGGGAATAATGAGATGATCTTCCAGGATAAAGTAATACAAATGGGACAAAATTTAGTGGGGTCATGTGCATAGGGATTTATAGAGTGAGTTTCTACCAGCTTAAAGCTTATTAGTAGAATATTGCTTCAGTGACCATGACTATACACTGCCAAATTAATACAGAAATGGAAAAAGTGAAGGGAAAGTCTAAACAGTGCCATGCAAAGTATTCCTAGTAGGAAAGTATTAAAATTATTGTACAAAGGAATAGAATAGAATAGAATAGAATAGAATAGAATAGAATAGAATATTTCAGTTGGAAAGAACCTACAACAATCATCTAGTCCAACTGCCTGACCACTTCAGGGCTGACCAAAAGTTAAAGCAAGTTATTAAGGGCATTGTCCAAATGCCTCTTAAACACTGACAGGCATGGGACATCGACCACCTCTCTGGAGGCCTTTTCCAGTGTTTGACCACCCTCTCGGTAAAGAAATGCTTCCTAAAGTCCAGTCTAAACCTCCCCTGGTGCAGCTTTGAACTGTTCCCACCTATCACTGGGTACCAGGGAGAAGAGCTCAGCACCTCCCTCTGCACTTGCCCTCTGCAGGAAGCTGTAGAGAGCAAAGAGGTCGCCCCTCAGCCTGCTTTTCTCCAAACTAGACAAACCCAAAGTCCTTAGCAGCTCCTCATAGGACATGCCTTCCAGCCCTTTCACCAGCTTTGTTGCCCTGCTCTGGAGGCATTTGAGTATCTTGACATCCTTCTTAAATTGTGGGGCCCAGAACTGCACATGGTGCTCAAGGTGAGGCCGCACCAATGCTGAACGCAGTGGGAGAATCAACACTCTTGACCGGCTGGTTATGCTGTGTTTGATGCACCCCAGGATGCGGTTTGCCCTCCGGGCTGCCAAGACACACGGCTGACTCATAGTGAGCTTACCCCCAACCAGCACCCCCAGATCCCTTTCTGCAGGGCTGCTCTCCAGCCACTCCTCTCCCAATGCGTACTTATGTCCGGCTTTACTCCATCCTTGGTGCAGAATCCAGCATTTAGACTTAATTTTCATCCCATTAATCATAGCCTAATGGTCCAAATTATCCAGATCTCTCTGCAAGGCCTCTCGTCCCTCTGGAGAGTCAAAAGCACCTCCTACTTTATGAGGCATAGTCTAGAATAATACTGAAAACTCTGTTTTACCATGAAAGAAGAAGATAAATAAATTTGTAAGACACTCGGAGAAAGGTGACTTGGGTGATTAGGAGGCTATAAAGCTTATGTTAGGAATAACAGCTACAAGAGCTAGCACTGTTAAACCAGATAAAATGAAGCTTGAAAAGACAGTAGTATAAATTAGTGCATAAATATAAGAGTGATTAAAGCCAAAGGATAAATGTTAGTGCAAGAACAAATGGGCATAAAGTGACTATGAATAAAGTTAACAATTAAATTTGAACTTTCTTTTAATAGCAGAATTGGTGAGACAAAAAATGGCCTGTTTTATATTTACGCTTGCTTCAGTGTAAGGAGATGGGATACTGGGGGTTGGACAGCTTCCCATATTTACAGGAACAAGGGCTGAGGAAGAAAAAGATTCCTCCCAGTCCTGCACTCCAGTTGTGGTACAGCAGTCTCTCTCTCGGGACATGAGCTATTTTGATATCATTACTTTCTCATAGGTTGTCTGGTTTTTAATTACCTTTGGATAGTTTCCTTTTCCTTCATGGGGAAACACTGTATTGAAGTACGGGCCTGTGCTTAGAGACCTAAAGCCAATTGTAAGTAACAATTTGTTGCTGATAAAAGCTCTATGTTTTGTTTCACTGACAGAAAAAAACCCAAACCAATAAACAAAACAAACCACAATCCCAAACCCAAACACTCCAAAAAACCTAAACCACAAAACCACCCCCAAAACAGACAGTATGCAGTTTGACTTTGCTTTTTGTTTGTATTTACATCTGAATAGTGAGACAAGATTGCTGATAATAGAGACATAAGTATGAAATCTGTTATGGGCATACCATACCATACTGGCAAAAGAGAAAAGAGGATAGGTGTACATCCTAACAAAGACAGAGTTTGTGTTAGTTGAATGTATTATTTGAGAAGTTGAACTCTATTCTTACTCCATGGATTAAAAAAAAAAAATAAAAAATTCAATAGTCGGGGAAGGCAATATACATTCTAGTCTTTGATACCTTCATGCAACTTTAGTGAAAAAGTTTGGGAGGAAATTTGGTGCTATGTGATTACTATTCAGTTTTCTACTTCCATGTGGGCTCTATTTGCACAACTTTATAACAGGCTTAGTAATGCAGCATACCAGTAACCTTACATAATTTAGACATTATTGAAATCTTACCCTAAAACATTGACTATAACAAGCTCATCATGGTATACTTATTTCAGAATATGAATTATCAATATAATTAATTATATTACCAGCAATTTATGTTTCAGAAGTTGAAATAACTTCTTTTGGTGTGTCATGCATTCATAAGATCCTTTATCTGTTAACTTAATGCTTCACAGAATTTAGACTAAAAATTATTTAATTTTTTTATCCTAAGGTGGAAAAAATTTGTCTAGTAAAAAATAAAATAGAAGGCTAAAAGTCTAGCAGAAATAAAGAATCCCTAATTCTCTGAAAGGCTGGCAAAAATTAAGGAAAAATATAATTGAATATTAACCACCAGGTATAAAAAAGAAACAGCAAATACAAACATAAGGAAATAAATATGACTATTAACAATAAATAAACCTAAACAAAAGAAGAATAAAAATACCTTAAGCTACCCAGAAAAGTTTGGGTTTTTTTCCTAGAAGCAGATCTGAAAATCTATACATATCTTAAACAAAAGACAGATTCCTTCTTTATACCTACAGCTAGTTAGCATCTTACTGATTGCATGTCAGGCTTTCTCCAGGCGGTTTCCTTAATACCCATTGCTGTCTCTGATAATGCACTTGTTCAGAGAGCACCTTTTTCAGCAGTGATTAAGTGTTCCACAGACAGTCATAGACAGTATTTGTGAAAAAGAAAAAGAAGAAAGGAAAAGGAAAAAATGAAAAAAGAAAAAGAAAAAAGGAAAAGGAAAAGAAAAATGAAAAAGAAAAAAAAGACTGATTATTGGGGGTTTTGAAAGAGTGACACTCACATGGGGAATCAAATATCTCAGTCAGGATGGTCAGTCACTGTTCACATTATGATGGGTGCTTATAACAGTGTTTTCAGCTGAGACTCCCCAAACTGTTCTTCTGATAAAAACTTATAATCCAGCTGGCCTGTGTTCCTGTGCTGTCAGTGCCCCGAGTGTACCAGTGTGCATTAATTGCCCTAACAGCCTCACCTGCATCCTCCAGCCATGCACCCACCATAGCAGCACCCCTGCTTTGCTTGCATAGATTGGGTGCTGTTGGGACTGCACCCCGTTGATGAACGTATTGCCTGGGGCCAGTGCTGGGGACCCTCAGCTCCCAGGTCGTCTTGCCTCAGGGAGCAGCCCTGCTCTTGCTGCTGCCTGACATGCATGACCACTCCAGCATCTGTATGATCTGTTACTATTGATTATCTTAAACCGCATGCAGAACAACTCCTGGTTATCCTCAGTATGTGTGAAGATCGTAATTTGTGACCCTTTCTGTATCGGCACGAGCACTTTATACTGACCATTTACAAGAGTCTTATCTACACAAAGGCTGGTCAGTTCTGCACAGGAACCATCTGGGGAGTTTCTGAAAGGGTCAGGTTTTCCACTCAGGGTGTCAGTCAACACACTGAACATACAGACTGGTCTGGGCACAATATTTCACCTGGGAAAATATTAGGGACAGTTTGAAATTCTGACCTGGAGAGGTCCTCTGAAAATTAGTTAAATGCTTTGTTGGGAAGATGACTAGGAGTTCAGTCAATAAAGTTGTCTCAAGCCAGTCCATTATCTCAACTATTCAGATAACTTCACGGGGAATTTCTGGACCACCCCGAGAATTAATGACTTAAGTGCACTGGGTGTGCACAAAGGCTCAGAACTCATAGCCAGCTATACAGCAGTTATAGCTAAAGGACAAATTTGAATCTAACTTGCAAATTATATTCCATACCTTTTGCCATACAAGAGAGAACTAACAAATTGTCTTGTGCTGATGCTGTGGACATAAGAATAGTGAAATGACAACAGCTTAACTGGAATCAAATGTTCTGTTAATATGTCATAGTGAATATATCTCCTCGCTGAAGCTGAAAACAAGACTGGATATACTGAAAAATAAGGCAGGAGAAACACCTACCTGCCTAGAGGTTTCCAGGTCTGCAAGGACAAGGCTTGCACTGACCAAAACCTGAAATTACTTTTTAATGAGAACCATCCCCATCAAATAAATCCCATGGTTCCCTATTGCAGGGCATTTTTGGTTGTCCTCATTAACATAAAACTTTGCATAATGTACTAATATAATTTTTAGTGGTCCATCTTAAAAAAAATCTCACTCCTGCAATCCACTGAGTTATCATCATCTCTACATTTGCAGTGGCAATATGCACAATAATGGTTTTGCTTTAAAAAGAAATAATTTGAAGTAAAACATTCAGCAACATGAATTCAATCATATAAATAAAGATGGGTATTTATTATAGGTATGAGTTAATGAGCATAGCATAATTAAGGAGCCTTTGTTTAATCTCATATTTAGATGCCAGAAAATATCTTGCTTCCCAACTGCACTCCTGAAAGGTATGCACACAATTTTAATTTTAGTCTTGGAAGCACCTCTCCCAACAGATTTGTTGTAAATGTCAGTGTTGCAGACTCTAGCCAAATGCAGCAAATGAAAATGTGATAATAAGAGATGTGACGGCTGTACAGCATCTATAATGCATTAATTGACATTGCCTTCTATCATTTCTTACATGCAATATCTAGGTAGGACTCGGAGGCTTTGCAGTTCCTCCATCAGTTGCTAATTGTTAAATTCATAATCATTATTTTCTTCATTATTTTTTTCCATGATTCTTTTTCTTGAAGTCTCAAAATCAGATCAACCATAGCATGTTTTTGTGATTCTATAAAGTATTGTCCTATTCTTTGTAGGAAATCTGAGAGGGAGTGCAGGGTGATCCTTTGGCTCACAATGACCACTCCCTGTACTCCCACAATTCTTTCTGTTCGGATGTGATTCAGATGCCTAAAAATAGAAATCTAAATTTAAGCTAGTGCTTTTTCCAAACTGCATTTAATCATGAGTTATCTGCCTAAAGGCAGACATCCTATTCCCCTATTCACACGATGGAAGATATTATGGATAGACAGCCTTCAGCTGGAGCAGTTCAGGTGACTCAGCTTTATCAAGATGACAGTACAGCGACATGAAGGAAAAGTGCTGCAGGGCATCACACTAAAACCCCCTCCTCCCACTCTTCCCCCCCTTATTTCTGCTCAGTCTTGCTCCTTCAAATCTGTCATTACTTTGTTTTGCAAAAAAACCCAGACCTTGGATGTTTATTTTCCCTCCTCTGCTAGCAAGACCTTTTTCCCCTTATCCCAGATGAACTATCTAGAAAACAGAAGGGGCAGTATTCATGGACAAAAAGATGTAGCCTCTGTAAGGCAGTTCTGAAGGAAGAGTCACAGCTTCAAGTCTCACAGAAGCACCAAGCTTGCAAAAGCTGGCACACCTGGACACCGTGGTTTCCATCTGTCACAGCCAAAACCAAAGCAGGTAGATCATGCAGATATCATATATGTTCAGCCAATAGAGATTACAGTTGCTGCCTGCAATGCAGTGTGGTTGATGATTTACATGCTTAGATTCTTGCTATAAGGGCATATAGACGCTGGCAGCTGAAGATTGCTCTCTCACTGAGTGGCATATAGGATGGTAGTGTTTTCCCACTTTTCCCTGTGAGGTGGAAGAACCCCCATAATATAGGACAACACAGACTGGAGGAGGCTGTCAAAGGAGGACATATAATGGATGTTCTGGGTGTGCCTCAGAAGATATTTAGACACAGTTCCCCACTTTCCTCATTGTCTTCACGCTGTATGCAGGATCGAGATACAGGAGCCAGGAGTACTGCTTGCAATAAATGCCTTCATGCAAAACACATTGCAAGAAGTCAATACTGACAGATTTCTACAGTGACACAATCCTATCACAGATCTGACAGCAATGCCTGACCTTTCCTGTAGTAGTACTAACATCCTTCCAACAGGGTAGAGAGCTCAAGTTCCACGGCTAACCAGAAATATGGAACAAGATGCCAGAGGCACATCAATGTGGATGGCTACCCACGAGCCACAGAAGCCAGTGCTGAATCATCTACCCTAAGCATGAAGCGTTTGCTTCACGTGGTCAGCAGGATGAGCCCTTCATCATGAGCCTAAGTTTACATGACTTCACTTTGTCTTATGGCAAAAACAGTCAGAATTTATAGTAACACAAGATACAGGTTTATTTATCAAGATAGAGAAGTAAAAGTCCGAGACACAGACACAAGGCTTAGAAATAAAAGCGGCACTGAAATAAATCCTAATTTATGCCTTTTCTTTCAGTAGCTATTAGTAATTAAATCTATATCCCTCTGACATGTGGAATACCTAAGTGATGAAGAGAAAAATGGGTTTATGAGAGGCTTAATACTTCTGTACCTTTTCTCCACCTCCCTCACAATTGTTTCCATATCATTATTCTAAATTTTTGGATAGTGGTAGTTGAAGAGTATAGTGTCTTGTTCTGATCACCGTCTTCAGTTGCCAAATTCATTCTTGTACAATATAAAAAGGGGGAGAAGAATTTAAGTTAAACTTCCTCACACTGTTAGTGAGTACACTGAATGGGCATCTGAGATGGAGATCCACAGGAGTCACATATTGAGAGGGAAGTATTTGAAGCTGGATGGAAGCTCTATGTGCCTTAGAACTGTTCATTCAGATGATCCATTCCCATGCCTGTGCAAACCATACTTAGAAGCATTAAGGCTGTAGTTGAATGCAAAAGGGAACAACACATGGCCTTTATCAAAAGGCAGTCAGAGAGGTACGACATTTGGTCTTTGTTTGGAAGCAGCTGATAATCATATGCTGTCGGGTATGGTACTTCTGGTTGGTGCTATTGCTAGACTCCAGGTGTAAGTAGACATCACCATAAAGAGATAATTTTGATAATATTCTAGGACACAATGCAGGATCTATTTCCCGATACATATGCTTGAAGAAAAATATGCAAGATTTTCCACAAAACTCAGTCTTTGATATAACTATTCGAATTAAAACAAGTTAAAAATGTCTTAAATGTCAAGACTATGGTATGTACCTGAGACTATTCTGTAGACCAGTTCCAGTGGCTCATGTTTGCAGAACTCCACAACTTTTCACTTATGGAACTTGTACCAATGTGAAAAATCTGGGCAGCATTACAAATAGGACTATTATTAACTCTCAGAAATTTTCTTTCTGAAAAGCATGCAGTAATAATGAGGTAGTACTTCAGGAAGTTTAAGGGAAGAGTAGATGGATTTTTGCATTTAGATCCTTCAGTCTACAGCTGTCATGACACAATTTCTTTTCTCCTCATCTTTTTTTAATCTTTTTAAAAATTCATTCATTCCTGACATCACCTTAAGGTGCACAGACCACAATGACATCTTTACTCTTTTATTAATAATCAATGCACAAATGAACATGCATGTACAAATTCATGAAAATAAGTTTAATAAATGGATCCTTTATCTGCAGATTTTTCTTTCAGTTATTGCACCCTTTTCTTGATTATCTGTTTTCCCTTTGTAGAGCCTTTTGCCAATCTGTACACTGGGATTGATACCAGAGAAAGGTTGCTAGGCAACATAAAATGGAAATCATGTAGTGGACTAGCAGGGATTTCTAATGTAGGCTTCTTGAACCATACCTCAGTCTTCACACCTCACAAATAAGTCTGGGATTACGGACTGGTGTAACAGATAGGTGGTGGTCTCCAACTAATATACCCTAATGTACAGAGAAGTAGCATGCCAAAATGGAAGTTATTAAGGAATGCAAGATACACATTTAATATTCAAAGGCACAGGAATCAGAAATGACCAGTTAGAGAGGTTCATTGAAAACACAGTTATGCAATACTGGGGAACATAAATTATCTAGCTGCCTCAGCTTGAGGTAAAGAGTTAAAAAGTAAAATGGAACAGTAAACAACATGAACAGTGTAGCCTTTGGTTACCTCTATATTAGTAAACAAAACAGTTTCTAGAAATGCTCCTGGACACTGTATTGCGCACTCTGTCAGACTGCTAGAATGGTTCCCAAAAGGCGTTCGGCTTGTGCCAGTAACAGTCTCCCAAAGCATGCCTTGGGACAGTCTGGGAGTTAACACTGACTATGGATGATCGCCAAAAGGCACTGTGGATGTATCCACGATGTTCTGGAGCATAAGGGAGTTTAATGGTTTAATAGTATGAATGCAGGTGATTCCACAGAGTTGCCCTGAGTGATAGACAACAGTCTGAGTCACAGTTATTTTACTAGCATAGGCTTAACTTGTGAGGATTCAGCTGTGCGTTTTCAGTCTTGACAAATTTCTTGATCTCTAGATCATGGTACTCTATCCAAATGTTCTGATTTGCATTTTTATATTTTCTTATATGACATTCAGAAACCTTTGATCACAACTAGAATCTGTAGTTTTCTACAAACTATTTTCTGAGTACAAGTGATACATATATGCAGTTTACCAGATTGTGTGTATCTGCTGCTTTATAATATAAAAATGGTTATTTGAACAATTCACCACATGAATTTCAATTATTTAGAAGGTCTTATTACTCAGTTTGGTTATTCTGTACATTTCCTTTTATTTGCAATGTTGCTTTGACAATTGTGAGCATGCACAACAGCTATTGTGTTCCCATGGTGAGACATCAAATATGCAAGCTCTTATAATTTTGTCACTGATTAAATAATACATAATTCCAGTAGGAAACTCACAGGATGTCTCTCATTGTCACTGCTTCTGTTAAGCTTCCTTACTCTATAATTTTCCCCTGCCTTCCTACTCACACTCTGAGAACCTCCTTTCCAATTTTCTGTGCTGCCTGAGTTCTCCTTCTCCACACCATCTTTCTCTGGTTTGAACTATTTCTAATTAAGCCATGCAAAGTCAAATAATTATAACAGGGAGGAGTGAGAAATTCCAAAATGTAACATATCTTGTTTTGTTATTCATTGAAGAGATGAAAGATGTATCTTCAAATCTTCCTATGTGAAGAATATCTTGTGAATATCTTGAAGAATATCTGTGTGCAGTATCTTGCAACCTCAGTAAATGTTATAGTCATTGTTTTGGCAAATTTTACAGAAGTGCTGCATTTTGAGTTCTACAGTTTATAGGGAGGGTTTTCTAGATGTTGAGAATGGGCTTCATCTCACCTAACTTTAGACATCTGAAAGTCATCTAGGTTTCCTAAATAGTCAATAGAAATACAAACATCTGCAAAGAACAGGAGGTGGGATTGATTTTACCATGTGTCTTTAATGTAGGTATATACATGTGAAGTGGATTATAGTCAGAGTTCTGTTCAGAACAGTCAATGAAGTCTACAGAGTTGATAATTTTATTCTATAGTATATATCCACTGAGGCTGAAGGGCTCTCCACGCTCCAGTGCCTACAAGCCATCTCAACATAATTATTTCAATCCTTGAGTTGAATCCTAGCAGAAAAAAGGTTTTATCAAGGTGAACCCTACCCAAAGAGTCAATGTTAGCTGGAACAAATCAATTACATTTCTGTCAATGTAATATAAAGAGACCCTAAAGATTAAATGTATTAACTTAGGTGGAAGGTATCACACTCTTTGTAGATGGCATGAAGTGCACAGTATTGACTACAGGAAGAAGCAAAAAAGCATGCAAATTAATATGTAGTGCAGTCAGCAGAACTTAAAGAGAATCACTGAAAGAATATTTGCTTTATATGTAGGAGGAATCTGTGATATATATATATGTACAGAGTGCTTAACTATGTTTTTAATTCACGTTTAAAATATCAAAGTGGATGAGAAATACAATATAAATAATTAATGGACTTTAGCGTTAGAAGATTTCTTTAGAGGCAGGTACCCTGTGGATACATGTCTAGCCACCTATCAACTTCCCATTGGCAATTTTTGCATTTTTAATTGCCTTTACAATCTATAATTTAATGCTTTTCAGATAAACTTTTTTTGGTTAATATTTGCATAAGCTTTTGTTAACACTGGCACAAATTTCCACAAATGGTCTAATTGCCTGCTCTAATCATTTCTAGGACATTAGAAATCATTTGTGGTGTTGTGTATAGAAGGCAAAACAATAAAATAAAATAGTCAGTATTCCCATTATACTTACACTCTTTCTCCAGCTGTTGATCAAAAACCATTTTGAATTATTTCCAGCATCCCAGAACACACTCATACTTTATCAAGGCAGAGCTTCTCATCCAGACTTTTGAGACCAACATATTAATACATTTATTTCCACCATCTTGCTGAAAGGGCAGTTCCCACACGTATTAGAATCTAGACCTTGAAAAAATAAATGCATGAGTTCATCTGCTCTCCATTACTTTTTCCTGGTTTATTCATTTGTAATGCTCTGACACTGTTATAGATTTTGGTTTCCATTGATCTTCAGAAAAGCCGAAGTATTTACAAAATACAATTTGCAAAAATTTGCCACATTTCCAAAGCAATGTAAATAATTCTACTGTAAATAAATATTTAGTCCCAAGTATCTAGAAACAAAGGGATCCAACCATTACCTAATGACATCTGAAATGGGTGAGAAATTTAATTTCAGTGAGTTTTTCTCTAGTGATCTAGATGATAGTGTTGTACTAAACCCAAGGATTCTGAAACACCATTCTCCTTAATAGGGTTCCTTCCAGATCAAAACAACCTTAGAGCTATGGAAACAGAAATGCCCAGCTAAGTAATTTGTACCTGTATTCCAAGGTTGAGACATGTCTTTCTCTGAAATAATTTATTTTTGAAAATCTGACATTAAAAATGTGTTTCCAGATAGTTGTTTCATGTTGCATGGTAACCACTAACTTCTATGACAACTGTTGTAAATTTTATATACTTTCCAAACCAAATCCTAAATATCTTCTGATAAGGTTGTTTGATATTATAAATAATAATTATACACTGTGTTAAAAAAACCCAACCAAACTAACAAAAAACCCCAATAAAACAAAACAAAAATAACCCAAACCCACAAACAAAGAAACAAACAAAAGAAACAGTTTATGGCGTTGCAACTTTTTCAGTCATCTTCTACAATGTAAGGGTAGCTCTTAGCAGTTTAGGAGGAGAAAGTATTAGAGTCTGTTTGAAACAATATCACTTCTAAAAATATTTTGGTCTGAACATTATTACTAGTATGGTTTTCTGTACTACATAAGTGGTAGTGCTTACTTCTATCAGTTGTAATTGAAATTACTACTTATTAGTAATATCACTATGGTTTAAACCAGATGTAACATGGTTTGGTTGCAGGAATAAAATTTATATATGCATGTATATATATATGTGTGTGTGTCTGTTTCTATACACTGTTGTACAAATCAGAATGAATTTGGAACTTAGAATCAAAGGTATAAAAATTTAAGTATTTGTCGATTCCTATGCCAAAAGTTTAAAATAGCACAGCCTTAAATACCTCAGATTGCAACTTTCAATTGCTGAATTTAGGCTGAATAAATAGGCAACATGATGGTGTAGCTTTAAAATAAAAATCTTAGTAAACTTTTTTAGTAATGTAGATTTAATGTGCTTTCCAAATACATAGCAAACTCACAATCCTAAATCAGGCTCACTGTTATTTGTCCCTCTTTTTCTATCAGCACTAGAAGGTTCCAAGAAAGGAAGAGTAAACTCTAGTTTTTTATTTAGAACATAACTTTTCTATCTCACAGTGAATGGCCTGTTGTCCAAATCAAAGGTGCACACCTTTTTAAAAAATATGTATTCTCTGGTAATATGTAAAGCAGCTGTAGATTGTCATACTAAGAAAACCCCAAACAAACAAACAAAAAAAAACAACCAGAAAGCCAGGTCAGTTTCTTTTAATTTGTTACAGACTTTTACTATGCTCCAAATTTCACTACTATCTTTCAATAATAACTTTTAAAATATATTGCTGAAGGAGTAAACCTCACAATGAATTCCTAACAATTTACTTTTGAAAAGTGGAGAAATTAATTTTCACTAGTCAAAGTATAGCCAGAATTTTCCTACTGAAAGGCAAATTTTTAAAAGGGTAAAAGAAGGACATTATGGAGAACAGTATTTATTCTACAAAACTCATAGGAAGCATTGAATATTGTGATGGGTGACCTTACTGTTTCAGAGGAATTTACTAGTCTGATGAAAATATTTTAGATTTTCCAAAAAAAGGAAGGAGAGATGGAGGGAATTTTAAATCACTCACCTTTAAGTAATTGAAAAGCAAGTTCTCTTAGTCATTGCTTAGTGTCTCGGCAGCCTGTAGCTTAAGTTCTCCTTATTCCGTAAGAACACAGAAGAGATGGAAAGGCATGCAGAAGGTTAATCAAATGTATGTCCTCTTAGCCGCTACTTGAACTAAGATCATGGTCAAAGGTGGACCTTCCATCTCACTAGTTAAGAGTTCTTCTGTCAGATGAAGAAAAAGGAACTGTAGTGATGTGCTGCAGCCCACCATCTGGTCTGTTCTCTTCAGTTATCAACATTTTAATTTTTAATAGATCCTAAATTCTACCTGGGTTTATGGTACATGTTTTGCGTAGATGTTCCATATGTTGTAATTTGCATAGTTATAATAATGTCTATTTTCTTATTTGGCAGGCTAGAAAATATTGGCTGAGTACCATATATGCTCAACATATTTTTCATGCCAAATTACTTTAAATTATACTATGGTTCATACATTTTAGTAATTTATAAGTAGTAATCCAGAAGACCTGATATGAATCTTGATATACTGCTGGTTATTTAAATGCTTCCTGTGAAAACTGCTGTAGTTAAGCTAAGTGCAACAAAAGGTATTTATTTTCAGCTTTTCTGATGGTAGTTCTAGTCGGCTGAAGCACTGCAATATGATCTTGAAAAAATATACATGACATATTTGCACTATTACTGTTTAATTAAAGCCAGCTTGCAATTCCATTTATTACTCGTATTATTTCTATTACGATTGATGTACTTATTATCAAGAGGGTGGATTTATGATTTGTCCATTCAAAGGTATATGTCTGTAATTTAATTAAGTGTGTATTTATTACATACCTCTTACAAACAAAGCCTCTATTGGACTTTTTTATGGGGCTGAGGAATCAATAAATATATTTCACTGTATTTGTAGTGATTACGCTTCCAATATTAACCTCCAGAGATCCAACAAATGAGCTAGCCTGTTCTTTCTTCAGTTGAAAAGCTCTGTTTGATCAAACTGTGTTTTTACTAACATCACTTAAAAATTTTCTAAGTTCATCAAATCAGGTCATGTTAAGCTAGTCGGCTGGTAATTTTGGAATGGGTTTCTCACCAGCTTGTTGGCTACATTCCACTCCTCACAAGGCTCTCCTAAAGGGAATGAGCTTAGGTAAAATTCTATAACAAATTTCTTACCTTATTAGCAGTCAAAATATGTGGAATCAACTCTAGAAATATGAGCATTGAATGGTTTCATTATTCAATTACTTTAACTTGCCATTTTCAATAAGATGCTTATGATATTTATAAAAACGTAAACTCTGATAAAATTAATTCTATTTTCATAGTTCTATCTCCAAGTTACCTACATGAATAGGTATTATCTAGAGAGAAATGATATATATTTATGGCAGTCCATATTTCGGAAAGAGAGGTCTTGGTTTTAATGAGAGTTTTCCCACTTATTTTAATGAATCTAAGACTGGGTTCCATAGTAGGAAGAATTAAATTTAGAGAGAATCTTGAAAAAATCACTGTATTAAAAAATGCATGCCATTGGTGTGTACTAAATATGCCATAGATGTGTGCCTGCAAAAGATGACCTGTCATTGACATATATATCGAAAGCTTTCACTTTTAAATAATTCTTAAAATACTTCTGTATTATCACAAATTTAGACTGAAGCAAGAGGGCTTCTACTGCAAATATTTGCTTCTTTAATTCTGCTACATCACATTTTACCTTGAATCAAACAGTTATTAACATATCTTCCATGACATATGGTGTGCCTAATGGTATCACATCTATTCCCCTATTTTAAGTAAGATTGTTCCTGCTAGATCAGAAAGCAATATGCATCAATTCATGACTTTAGTATACTAATCAATAATTATTTTTTTCTAGTGCTCTGAGTACAGATGAGTGTGAAGGTGCCCCTCTGATTAGCTTTCCAACAGCTATAGCACACAGCGCACACCAAGAGGAGGTGAGATGTCTGTAAGCTATCTTTAAGCCACCCAAATTTCAGACTAGTAAAAGTCATGGAATGCTTTAATTGAATTGTATTTTTGCATAGTTGTACATAGACGCAGCAGTATTTTGGAATACCTATAGCAGCACTATGATAAATACAAATCCCCTACCCTGACCATTTTCCTGAGGCAGGAACCTGTGGCATTATTTCTATCCTAAACCTGCTTACTGCTACCGTGCAGTGTGAATATTGTCCTGGGGAAATGCGGCTTTATTACAGGCATGATGTGCTACACTAGGAGCTCAGACCGTTATTTCTGTTAGAATGGTTGCATGATGATCAACCACAAGATACTGTTTATTGTTCTTCATTGTGGTACAGGTAATAAATAGTTGATTGCTTTAATAAAGGCAGACTTGAAATAACAAGAACTAAATTCCAAAGCAGAATTAATTTGAGAAAGAATCCCAAACTTGTGGCCAGTTACCCACTGTGTACATTTATTGAAAACTGCATTCCCTGCAGATGTTATGATCCATGAACCAAAGCCAAGTGATTTAAACTACTTAGGATATAAGTTATGTTATACTTGCTTACCGGAATACGTTACTGTAGTTATAAAATAATGTTCTGAACATTAAGAAGAACAGATTTGTATCATGAAGTAATTAAGTGTTTTGGTTTAAAGTAAAATTCATTTCGAAGGAAATGAGTTTGGGGGATAGCACAGCAAGATCTCAAAAATTCAGTATTAGCTTATTTCTCTGGTTCAGTAACAAGTGAAGCAATTCAGGAGTGTCCTCCTGTGAAAATAGTTTACAGATTCTTTTGCACAACAGTTAACAACCAACATCAGAAATGTCCCTGAATAAACTACCAGCCACTACAAGTTTGTCATCCATGAGTGGTAGTGTAACATCAGATTCATAGCAGTGTTGTTGTTTCTGCTGTGCCTGTTAGAATAGACAGAAAATAATGAAGAAAAAATATTCTTTTTTTTCCAAGTAAATTATTTCAGTGTTGGTGCAAAGACTATTTTCCTGCCCTCAGGAGACAGTGAAAACTGTCAACAACTGGAATGCTTCAGAATTGCAAATGATCTGAATCCTAAATATTGCTTTTCAAATAAAATCTAAAATGTAAGTCATAACTATAAGGCAGGTAGAGCTATTTAAAGCTGAATGTACTGTACATACTAAAATGTTGTCAGAGGTAACTGTTGTGTTCTAGGTCCGCTTAGAAGTCTAGTGTTCCTGCTGTACACAACTGATGTACTTAAATGGTATTCTCATTTCAGATTAATTATACTATTCATTCTCACCACCTCTACCAATAGATTTCTGTAAGTCCTTAGAAAACAATAATTTTATTTTTTTATTCTGTGAAAAGAAAAAATTTTAAAGCAACAAGTATGGTTGGTACTCCCTATTTTCTACAAAACCTGAACCTCAAGCCTTAAGAACTTTGTATTGAATTTTCTTTCATATATATAACTAAATATTTTGGGGGGTAGGGAGAGTGGGCGACTCAACCTAACTTTCACCAAATATTTAGGCTTCTAAATCCTGTATTGTCTTCTTACTTATGATAACAACTGGAACCTTGGACATTTGCACATACTCTTCCATTATGTGCTAAAGGTCAAGGTCGGCTTTCTGGTCCTCTCCGCAACCTGCAGCTTCCTTCAGGACACATCCACCTGCTCTGGCATGGGGTCCTCCATGGGCTGCAGTGTACGTATCTGCTCCACCGTGGTTCTCCACAGGCTGCAGGAGCACAGCTTGCTTCCCCACGGGCTGCAGGGGCAATCTCTGCTCCGGTGCTGGGAGCACCTCCTCCTCCTCCTCCTTCACTGACCTTGGGGTCTGCAGGGCTGCTTCTCACACTTGTTTTCCTCACTTGTCACTGCCTGTTCAAGTGTTTTGCCCTTTCCTAAGTATGTTTTCACAGAGGCACCACCACTTGGCTGAGGGGCTCAGCTGTAAAATGAGTTTTGCTAGAAGCTACATGCTACACAAAAATATAATTTTTTTATAAAAGGATGGTGGCAGTAAAAACATACTGCTGAAGAACTAGAAAATCCACCAATACCTCATTACAATATGTGCCTTCATTTTGCTTTCTTTCTCCTGAAGATCTGGGAGGAATAGTTGTCATAAAAGAGTGTTGTTTCAAGATTTTTTTAGGATGATAGTGTGCATGGCCAACTTTCTGCTGACAAATGGCCCTTGTCTTTGTTGGGTCACTATTATTTTGTGATAAATATCATTTCCCAGTGTATGATGCTACGAAATATCACTAGTGACAAATTCTGAAACCAGCAATAGTAGATGAAAATCTGGAGAGAGAAAACAATATACTTTCGCTGGTCAACATACTGGCTGGTCACTGAAATTAGCACTCCCTACACACGCTTCATCTTGTTTCTTAGGGAAGAAATTGCAATAAACGCTTTCTTATTGGTTTCTTTTATACCTATGCAGAGATCTTCAATTATGTTCATGCTTTTTATCCCAACAGCAGCTGCCTTGACATTTACACATACAGCAACAGCATACTTTTCCTGCTGTTAGTAGACTTAACAGTTTTACAATCTGTGAATCAGTGACCTTTGCAACTAAATTCAGACCTTCAGCATTTCTCATAAAAATAATAAATTGTCCTCAGAAGAACAGAATACTTTGCTGCTTACTCTCTAAGCCTACAGAATATACGATAATGGTGTTAGCATCACAATAATTTAAGTACAGACCATATATTCTAACAGGGAAAGATTAAAGTAAGAAACATGTTACACAGCAACACATCTGAGAAACAAAAAGACTAGGATTTCCAAATTATTCCCTCCAGTATGAATGTACCTGTAGGAAGGTAGAGCTGATGTATCTGGTTTTGGAAGGCTATATCCTTGGAAGGCTAAATTAGAGTGGGTTTCCTGTAGATGAAAGATCAAGGAGCTCAAAGTGGAGATAGGAAGACACGTCCAGATAATGAGAGATAACCAAACATTTTAAAGATAATTAAGGATCCCAGTGGACTGGGCAGAGAGGTTAAATCTGACATGTTCATTGACTCTGGAGGAGTGAATTGTGAAGGACTATTAAGTCATATCTGCTGCTCTATAAAGTAAAAGAGATCCATTGATATTTCTTTGTATGGTTAAAGTGTGAACTCTCTATTTTACAACTTTTCATAAGATACCAAACAACCTCAGTACCAAAATGAAATGAAATTATTATAGCATCTTGAACAGGAAAGTAGGTTCAGAAGAATTTTTTTCCTTATTTTTTTCTTCCCCCCCCCCCAACAAATAAATAATAATTTCAACAACTCTGGATTGTTTTCAACAGATGATACCCAGCATGCTGTTTTTATTACAGGCTCTTGCTCCTTACAGGCTTCATTTTTGTAAAACACTGCTTTTTCTCCACAGACATTACAGTTTTTTCATCTCTTTTCCAAGGGATACCTTTTAAAAGACTATTTAACCCCTATAAATAATACTTTCCTGTGCTTTCTCAAAGCTTTTTCAGAGTAGTTTTTAAATTACAGCATCCTCAATGGCATCAGACCCACTAAAAGCAGAAATTAAAAATAAATCTTATCTTAAATAGATTGTTAAAGCTAATGAACTGCCAATACTGGCATTTGTAGGTTCCTAAATCCTTTTAATTTCAAGATTGCCTTCCTGAATTCTCAGTTTAATTATAAAACATTGGATTTATATAACAGACCTAGTTCAACTGCTTCTGCAATTTCACTTTTATTTTATATATAATTGAACTTAAAGAAACTCTGTTTATTTCAAACTTTAAAAGTATAGATTTGACATTTAATCCCTTTGAACTGTACTTCAGTGTATGAGTTTCTCAGTTGCTTCAAATAAGGACAGACTCTTTTCAATTCACATAGCCCTGTGGTGGTGCAGACCCCCTGGACCACCTTGTGATGTCAGGACCAGCCAACATTGTGTTCTTGTTTTGGCTACAAGTGCAGTAAGTTGGGACAATCTGGTACTTTCTTGTCCTGGTTACAGTGCAGTGAGATAGGACGATTAGGCTCTCCCTAACCATACCTGAAACTCCTGCTGCCTGGAACTGTACCCAAACCTCCTGCTGCCTGGAAGGTGCTGTCACGTCCCAAATTGGGAGCAACTCAGGTTAGTGGATTTCCTTTGTCAGAATTAAGGTGAAATGACACCAGGGGAGTTCAAACAACAATCACTATTTATTCAACCTAGCTAACCTTGCCCAAGTACAAGTGAACTTATCAATATGAACCTTGCAACATGTCATCAAGCTGCTGTTTGAAAAGAGAAGGGAGGTATAGAAAAAGAAATGGAAAAAGGAACATGAAACTGTATCAGAAGGTGAGCCTTCCTGTTGAGTCATGAGGTTCAGAGCAGGCCCCCTTGCTTTCTGGACTCCTTCTCAAAGAGGAGCCCAGGGGCGGCTAGATCCAATCCTAGTCTCAGACTTGGTCAACGGTTTATGTTTAAAAGGATGAGGTGTAGGGACTGTGGATAAGAGAGAAGGAAATGAGGGAGAGAAAGAAAGAAAGAGAGAAGGAAAGAAAGGGAGAATAAAAGGGTTTCACTGGTCCTGGATCCAACATTGGTCCAGCCAGCGTAGAGATCCAGTTCTGGAGGGCGCGCACTGAGAACTCGTTCTCCCTTCTTTTATAGTGTGTTAGTTGATGGCCTTGGCATGCGCAGTCCCCACTCCCGGGGTTCTCTGGAATCGGTCAGTGAGCTTGGGGAGGGAGGGGGGTTGTTCGTTGCAGACTCGCCTCTCTTTTCCTGCTGGCATGACTGCTTAAGATAGAAGCACAGTCCCATCTTCTGTGGGTCCTCCTCCTCCAGGAGCATATGCTGTGCTCCTTCTCCTGGTCACTTAAGATAAGGAATTGCGGCTTTGGAGAAGTGCGGTCCCACCCTCTGTGGGGCCCTCTCCTCCGGCCACATTGTCCTGTTCACAGAACTCCAGCATTTTTACAGAGGCTGTTTTCTCCACCAAAGTTCTTTAACGAAAGTTTGAGACATTGACTATAATTTGTCAGACCATCACAGGTGCCAGAATTACCTGACAAGAATTGTGGCCAGAATGGAAATATACTGATCAAAGTCAATCATCTCACGATCCTATAAATAGCGAACCTAAGTGAGACCCTTTGAGCTCTCTGGGATCGCAGCAGGCTGTGACCCAGTATTTCCTCCTGAGCTGGGATGCCTCTCAGGGTAGATTTTGCGAGGATTTCAAAGAGTACATTTCAAAGTGTAGATTTTGTGAGGATTTCCAAGGTCGTCTGCTGATAGATGCTGACAAAGACGAAGGGGTCAAAGATCATCTGCTGACAAATGCTGATGAAGAAGAATAGTGAGTAATTCACTACAATTAGGTTTTGCAAAGTTTCAGAGATAATTTGGTACCTATAATTTACTACAAGTGGCAAAGAGAGAAAAATCTTGATCATAGGTTAACCTTTATATCTGTGTGTCTGTGTTTGTGTGTGTGCGATTTGATTTAGGAAACTTTGTAGTGTTGATTATAGCAAATTTTATTAAATCACTCTGATAATTGGCTGATGATTAAGTGTTGTTAAAAGTCATATAACCTAATCTTGTGATTTACCGTAATAGCGCTAATAAATCTTAAATTGCAGTCTTAAATTGCTGTAAACTCAAAGTCATGTAGGATCCATAATCACTCATTCCCTGACAAATTGGCATAGTAGTTCAAAGGGAAGTTTTCCTTACCATTTCTATTAAAATTCCATTAGACATAAACCACTGACCAAGTCTCTGCCTAAGTCTGGATCCAGCCACACCTAGACTTCTCTCTGAGAAGTAGTTTAGAAAGTAAGGGAGTCCTCTCTGAACCTCGTGACTCAATGGGAGGGTCTCCCTTACCTTTTCACATCTCTAGTCTCTGTCTGAATCATGCTAACTCAATTTTAACTCAATTTTCCTTTATATGGTTCTTCCATATAGTAAGTAATAGAGTGAACCTTGCCATTGAACTTTGTTAAGTCGCACTTTCACAAATTCACATTTAAAAATCACTTTTCCTAATGTTTGACCGTGATACTTTAAGTGATCTAAATCACTCATCCATGACAAATTGGCATAGTTGGCAGGATCCTAAATCAGGATTCACGACAAGCACATTATCTAAAGACCTCCTGTCTGCTTCCTTAACTTCCTTTCATAAGTAGTTAAGGGAAATGCACTCTGAACATTATTTTTATAGCCTACTTCTATGTACCAGAGAGTTTGTATCTACCAGAACCAATTTCAGCTTGAGAGACCCTATTAACAAAGAAAATATATTTATTAAAATGGACAAAAGAATACAAAAAATTTAAAATCTAAAAAATATATTGGAGCAACATCATTCCAGACAATTCCATATATATAGGAAAAGTAGGAAAAAAGGCATCTTTTCAAAGGAACCTCAAAATCACCGTTTTGCATCTGTTTTTTTGTTTGAAAGCTCTGGCACTTGTCTGGTTCCTTGGTGAGCTAGCTCAGCTCACTAAACTGGTGGGAAAGCAGTTAAAAAAAAAATTAATAGAAAAAACCTATAGGGAACAGGATACCACTTCACTCACATGCAGTAGTGTTAGGTCAGCCTTTTGTATTGTGGAAGTATGTCTGTCATATATGAAAGCTGACCCATAGCACTACCTTATTTTGAACTTTCTCATTGCTACCGAATACCTGAATGGCTAAGATAGTTTAAAACCAAACACCACTGAACCTTCCATGATATTCTCAAAACTGTTGCAATGGAGTAACTTTATCAGGTGAAGAGCTGGCTATGCAGGACCTGAATATGGCATCAGGGATGCTTTTATCATGCCTTACCATTATTTGGAATTGCCTAGCCCTTACTCTGCCATGTAGATATGGAAAATAATAGGGAATAACCAGGATTTTACAGATGTTATTGTATTTTAGGAAATTGTGGTTTGGTATAGTAAGGATTTAGGGCAGTAATCAAAACAGTGGTGAGTTCTAGTATTGACTTTATTACCTTTCGTTTTGAATTAATTGTTTGACATTTCAGTTTACACATCAATAAAATGAGAATAGTATTTCCTTCCTGCCCAAAGCATATTTAATTAGTGTCTGTGATGTCATGGATTTAAAAATTAAAAGTATGATTATTTATCAGGATTAAAAGAGAGTATTGGGATGCCAAAAGGTAACTCTAGTAATCTGAGTTCCCTCCCCTTCTTCAGTGTGGGTGTAGTATTTTAATAAATTTTCTTAACATAGTCTGACAACATATGTCTATAGAGCAGTGTGATTTATAGAATCATAGAATCATTTAGGTTGGAAAAGACCTTTAAGATCATTGAGTCCAACCGTAAATAAATGGTTTGCTGTTTGAAAAGAGCATGTGGTTTATCTGGTAAGCCTTGCAAGTATTTGTGTCGTCACAAACATATATGTCCACTGTGTTAGATGGGAATATAAGAAGGTATTTGTATAAATAAAGAGAATGATATTTAGGATAGGATATTTGCTTGATTAGTCCCCCTTCCTGATTTCTTCAAATGAATTAATGCTATAGGTTAATGATTACAATTGTTACTGTTTTGACAGTTCTTATTTTCTTATTCATGTTTGTCATGGTTTAAACTGAGCCAGCAACTCAGCCCCACACAGCTGCTCACTCACCTCCCTCACAGTGGGATGGGGGAGAGAATCGGAAGGGTAAAAGTGAGAAAACTCGTGGGCTGAGATAAAGACAGTTTAATAGGGGAAACAAAAGCTGTGCAAGCAAGCAAAGCAAAACAAGGAATTCCTTCACCACTTCCCATGGGCAGGCAGGTGTTCAGCCATCTCCAGGAAAGCAGGGCTCCATCACGCGTAACGGTCACTTGGGAAGACAAATGCCATCACTCTGAACTTCCCTTCCTTCCTTCTTCTTCCCCCAGGTTTATATGCTGAGCATGACGTCATATGGTCTGGGATATCCCTTGGGCCAGTTGGGGTCAGCTGTCCCCGCTGTGTCCCCTCCCAACTCCTTGTGCCCCCCAGCCTCCTCGCTGGTGGGGTGGGCTGAGAAGCAGAAAAGCCCTTGGCTCTGGGTAAGCACTGCTCAGCAATAGCTAAAACACCCCTGTGTTATCAACAGTTTCCAGCACAAACCCCAAACACAGCCCCATACCAGCTACTATGAAGAAAATTAACTCTGTCCCAGCGAAAACCAGCACAACATTTTTTATTGGCCTATGAATGACAGTTGGGGTTAATTCACATAATTTTTCAGATGAAGATCAAGATTCAGTGTCGCTTAAGCTAGAAGCAGAAATGTTTAAATTCTCTAGCCTCCTCTTCAGTACACACTTTGTATTACAAAATCAGTGCACAACTTTGTCCCATTAGGTCTAGCTGTTAGCTAACATAAACTGAGGTATCTCAGTTTATCCTAATAGGACTTCATTAATATGCCTCACATGATGCTGACACACAAAGAACCTCAGTGTGCAGCTATAGCTTATGGTAATTACATGCGGTTGGACATTCTTGCTGCTGACTGGGGCTCATCAGAGGAGAGCCTTTTGAGTTTTTCATGAGGTTTCTCAACTGCTTATATTCTCAAGCACTCTGTTGGTACCCTGCCTACACCCTTGGCGTGCCCTGTTGTAGTCTACATTTCACATGTCTGACAATACAGTCTTTTTAGAAGAACTATAGAGGTTTAATGGAGAGGTCTTTGAGGGAAGGGGCCTTAAGAAGACAGCAGAAATCCCATCTGTATATGTTTATGCAAATACCTTAAATACCATTTACTGAAAAATACCTTCAAATTTATCTATCTTCCTCTGCAGACTACATGTGAAACTATATGCATTAAAAGTACTGTTCCACTGAGCATCTAAAATAATGGTGAGTTTAAGTGGACTGAATCAGGCTTGGGAAGCAGTCAAATGCAGGTTTTCAGAAATACCTAACATCCAAATCATGTAGAAATTGATGTGCTTTTTATGCCTAGATGCTTTTATAATCAATGTATGAGTACTCAACCACCTATGATATTTAAACCGGAATAGAAGGAAAGTTTTAACCAGTGAGGGCAAAGTGTTTTGAGTATTGACTTGTGAAAGAAACCTCACATCTTTTGTAGCTTGAAGCTTTGTTCTTAATTTTTTTCCTGTTTTCCAATTCACTTATACAATTTATTTTATTGCGTAATGAGAACTCAGGTTGTCTAAAAATATTTAATGCTATACTTTCAACTTTTTTTTTTTTTTAATGGGATTGTTTCAAAAAACATATATCTGGATCCTCACTTCCCCATAGTCATTATTATATGAAAATATTTTAAATATTGTATTTTGATCTTAAATAGTGTTATTATATTCAGAAGTTCGAGCCTCTGTTGTTAAATGAATTATTTACATGGTTTCCCTGCTGTTCTAACTTCACCTAACCACTATTTTCAGCTACATGTTTTTGCAGTAAGGTGTCACAGGGCTCTGAGAGTTTTATTGTGAAGAAGTAATGGGCAAAATACACGCATGACATACTTTACATGTGTCACATCAGAAAGTTACAGTATGCTTAGATGAGCTGAACTAAATAAACTTAACACAGCAGTTCTAGGTCTCAGAAAACCATTAACCAAACTTTGTCCATCTTTGTACAGTCACATGAGTGACTCAGTTTGCATGACTGTGTGTAGATATGCAAATGTGAATTCCAAGGAAAGAGCAGAAGTATGAGGCAGCAGTGCAGAAGATTGCCCTGGGGAGTGATATAAGCAGGACTGCATCCTATAACAGATGCCAGTTGCCTCTGCAAGTGTGAAGGTGAAGAAAATTTGTGCCACCAGCCTAGTTTTCTGGAGACTTTTGGGCTTGAGCATTCTTAAAGGTCTGCAGACCTGAATGAATTTCTCCTTTCATGTTTTTTTATATGTCTGACCTGATCTGGTATTGTGTACTGTATTGTATAATTTTATAAACTGACATGTTTCAACTGTTTGAAAATAGCATTTGAAGGCTAGGCTGGAATAATGCAAATAATTGACATATTTAAATCACATTGGTTGACAAAATAATTTGTTTTCTGTTTTAAGTACAATATCAATAGAAAAATTCAATCCACTCCTATGATACAGCTTTATTTTGCATTTTCAGTGTAATTTGCATTAGTGGTGGTATTGCATGTGCAATAAATGACTTGCTTGACTTCTAATGATTTTCAAAGTTCTCTGTGTATTATTATGACAAGAATTGAATCTCTCATCATTATTTGCCCTTTATTATTGTGCTGTACAAAAAAATAATTTTGAATTAACCAATAAATAAAATGTATGTTTGTATTTAACATCATTCTTGAAAGTAGTCCTCACCTCTGAAAATTCCTTTTAGAAGCCGTATCAAGCAGGAAAGCTAGACAGATGGCAGAATACAGAACCTGCCATTCAGGATAGAGAACAAAATAAAACCCAAGAAATTCTCCCTGGATGCTGCAGAAGTACAAAGGCACCATTAATTAAACTTGAAAAATAGTGCAATATGAAAATTCTTAGATGAATAAAAATCTATGCTAAACAAGAGACTAAAGTTCCAAGTGTGCTACAAGGCATTATTTTAATTAACATAATTTCCAGCATGAGAAAAATACTATTTTTATTGTAAATTGTTTTAGAGGGCACAACAGTTTGGAAAAGTGTTTCTATTTTTCTACCTATAATAGCTGCCTATCATTATAAGAGATATTGTAAACCTTGACATTTTTGAAAACAATGTTATTTTAAAGGTTAATTACATTCATAAATATTTCACATGAACTAATTTATTATGCTGTTAATCCTGAAGACTCTTAAAGGAAAATGTCCCTGTTGCACTCTGTTGTCTCTAATAAAGGTACACAGTCTCACCTGCATTCTAATGCTTTCTTATATTCCTGATGCATGGCCCAAGTATCTTTAGCTCCATTACCAGGATGATTTCCATAACAAGTGATGAGAATTTCTGCTCATGATTGGTGAAATTAATCATCATAACAATTATTTGAAGTCAATTTGAAGTTTCTTTCAAAAGAGATTTCCTCCTTCCTAATGGAAAACATTGCCGATAGTGCACCTACTCAGTTCTTCAGGAAGGGAAATAATAGACCTACACTCTTCAGTTTCCTCAATTTTTTGTTACTTTCTTCTTATTATTATATCACCTCAGACTTACTTTATTCTAAATAGTTATAAACTTTTGAATTTATATTTATAGCAAGTACTTTCACTGTGTTGTATAGCACATGTGTGTAAAAGGACATATATACAAGAATACAGATATATTACATTATATTATACTACATTACATTAACCAAGGGAAAAGTTGTAATGATATTTTTTATCTTATACAAAATTTAAAAAAATCTTATGAAACTGAGACTAGCAACTGATGACTATAAGACTGTTGCTGCTGTTTTTTTCCAGTACAGTGTGCAGTTCTCCCCAATCCTATTTTTCCCTCTTTTCATGTAACAGTCATGATTCAAGACAATTGTCTCAGAGACAAATTTATTCTCAGGATTTTCTCAGATTTTTTACTTTCTCCCTTCTTCTCAGGCATACAGTAACACTTACTGGGAAAGAAAATGGGGAATTTTAAACTACAATTTCTTCTTCCATCAAAACCAAAGTGGTTTTCTGCTTTTTTTCATTTCCTGGCTTACACTGTGTTTGAGTGGAATGTTTCAGGAAAGACTTAATCTATGCAAAATAAAAAGGAAAAATATGGAGAAAAAGTTCACTGGCTTCTCTTGCTGAGATTTTTGTCCAAGAGATGGGCAATTTTAAGGTGCTTTACAGGGTACCCCAAATGGACAGTCTACAACCCATACATGACTCTTGGACGTTTCCCCTATCGCACAGACCTCCCAGGAGTCTTTTGCTTGTTTACAGGAATTGCCCAGACTAAAGCTGCAAGTTGGAAGCTTTTAAAACAGGTTTTTCTGGAAAAACTCTATGCTCCTCCTAGACCCAGTGGCAGTTAGCAAAGAATGAGAGTACCTACAAATAAAGTATTTATTTAAGTACCTGTATGTTTTTTTCTTCACAGAATCTTTGTCTGCTTGGGCTCAGTGCCAGAATATTGAATCCATCATACAAAATATGCACAACATGCCCTCCCCTACAACTTCAAAATCTTCTACGGATGAATAAGCATCTCTTTTTTTGCCTTGATCTGCTTAAAAGTTTTAGACCTAGTTCTTGCTACAGTTATCTGCAACTTTGGCTTCTGAACTGGATTGTTGCAATGCAGACTGCATGGTTGTATTCTGAGCTCCCACGTGAGAAACAACAGCTGCTGCAGTGTTGCTTTCTTGTCCTGGAACAAAATCAAAGCAAAAGGATATCATACTCTCACCTTTGTGCTTCCAAGTGAGATTCAGTGTGTTGATAGTGATCTGTAGGACTTATTCTGTGTGGCTGTCCTGGAATTGTGTGCTGTCATGGCCCCGAGACCTAATGAAGTACCTGAGTTTGCAGTTTACAGATTTACATTCCTGGAGCATGCTGAGCGTTCTCAGTGAAGTAAAGGTCTCCCACTGCCCTGATGCAACTGGTGGCTGACAAGGCAATAATGTGTCTATCTCAGGTGCTTTGAAAGAAAGGAGGTATAGCTGAAGAAGAATCAACTGAGTGGTTCTTCTCCAAGGGCTCATCTGGCAGGAGAGTCAAAACTACGTAAGGCTTTGAAGCTGTTTTGTTTTCCTAGGCAGTCTGCAAAAATTTGCAATAGGAAATTTGCCATAAATAGGGATTGTGATAATACGTCAGACATGATTTTTTCTCAAGTGTAAGGCAGTTAGAAAGACTATATGCTTAACCTCAAAAAAAGCAAGCAAAGTAAAAATACCCCTTACTCTCTGCCAGAACCAGGAGCTGAATTACAAAGGAGGAAGAGCTGTTACGGTCAAGGGAAGAATTTATTCATGGATTGCCATTGAAATCAATGGCAAAATTCCCATCAGCTTGTAAAGTGCAAAAATCATATCTTCAGTTTTTAGAGTTAAATATTTCTCCCACTTCTTAGCCTAAAAGAAAACCTACAGGAAAGCAGATGGTGTCAATTTCCCTGAAATCCAATGAATTAGAATGATATAGAGTTGCAGGTTTTATTGTCCCGAGCCAGCAAGAGATATTCATTTCCATATGATTATTATAACTATTTTATGTGTGCAAAATGTAAGGCATATTAGAGTGAAGACTTTAAACAATCTAAAACTCAGGCACATTAACAAATATTTTTACACATTCTTCTAATGGTGGCACATTACTGCTGGCATAGAACATTGCCATGCCAGCATTTTAATTCACTGTATTTTTGCCATGTTCAAATTTGGTAATGGTACAAACTTTTTTACTGGCCACAGTTCAGCAAGCAAGAGAGCCAATTAGCCCTTAGGCGCTATAGTGAGTCCCAGAGAAAGATGCATGAAATGATAATGTGCCCTGTACTCTGTGAAGAGAGCCGAAACTCTTATTGCTGCGATCAGTCCCCATCCTGACACAGAAAGTGCCCAGAGGGGTGTGAAGCACAGCCTTTACCCTCTTTGCACTCACTGGTAAATTGGAGACAGAATTTACCTCAGGCTTTTTGCAAAAATACCCTTTTTATGCCACTGTTAACCAGACAACATCTCAGGGCAAACTTGTGGTGGCAGAAAGCAAGCATTTCCTGGAAAAACTTCTGAAATTGTTCAGAAGTTATTCCCATTCACTGCTACCAACCTCCACTGTCTAGCTGTCAGAAATGTTTGGGGCCATGTTAAAAGGTAAAGTAGTTATAAACAATATACTGATGCTGCAATACTGAGTAAACATAAATATTTACACAGTTGCCATGGAAAAAACCCTTTATGTTGGTGAAAAGGAGTTTAGTATAAAAAAATAAAATGGCAAGCTACGAAACAAAACAAAAAACAAAACAAAATTTTGCCTCAGTAGCATGAACATCCCTAGGATATATACCTTTAAGTCAGAATGGACATTTTTAAAGTTAGTTTGTGAAAGTAAGTATGAAGTAGTGTCATGGTTTAACCCCAGCCAGCAACTAAGCACCACGCAGCAGCTCACTCACTCCCCCCCCATCCAGTGGGATAGGGGAGAAAATCAGGAAAAGAAGTAAAACTCCTGGGTTGAGATAAGAACGGTTTAATAGAACAGAAAAGAAGAAACTAATAATGATAATGATAACACTAATAAAATGACAACAGTAGTAAAAAAAAGATTGGAATGTACAAATGATGCGCAGGGCAATTGCTCACCACCTGCCGACCGACACCCAGCCAGTTCCCGAGCAGCGAATCCCTGCCCCCCACTTCCCAGTTCCTATACTAGATGGGATGTCACATGGTATGGAATACACTGTTGGCCAGTTTGGGTCAGGTGCCCTGGCTGGGCATGAGAAGCTGAAAAATCCTTGACTCTAGTCTAAACACTACTGAGCAACAACTGAAAACATCAGTGTTATCAACATTCTTCACATACTGAACTCAAAACATAGCACTGTACCAGCTACTAGGAAGACAGTTAACTCTATCCCAGCTGAAACCAGGACAAGTAGTAACACATTCTACATAACTAGTCCATAAGTTCAGGTTTCCAACTTATTAAAGCCATATTATTAAAAACAGAATTTGTTGCCTTGTGGAAAAGTAGCCAATTAATATTTTTATCAAAGATAGAATTAGATCAAGTATTCCTACAAGACAGTACCACTACTGACAAAAGCTTTTTGGCATGCATTTAACTACAGGAAACTTGAGAAAGCAGAAGACTATAACTGTTTTTTCTTCTTATAAGGTTTTTGCTGCAGCAAGTTGTACTACTTGTTAATGCTGAAAGATAGTCTAAAGAAAACCTGTCAAAATAAAAAGACTGTAATATAAGCTACTGTAAATACTGCATAATAGATTCAGTTCCAGTCAATTTTAACTCGCACATATTGGACACATACTTTAGTTGCATATTCTAATGCATAGATGGACTATATTATCACTAATAAATGGAGAACCTGGATGCAGGAGCAAATGCACATGACCTTCAGGTGAGGAAAGCATTTGAGGGTTTACTGCAGTCCCTTGACTTTAGGAGAAACTATGTCCACTAATCCCATCTGTAAACATACATAGTTCAATTTTGAAAAGAGATGTATTTATTGTCCTCTTTTCCTCCTATATGAAGAAACTGTGTTTTGGACTAATCTTCAAAATGTCATGGCTAAAGCCTTTAAGATGCCTCAAATCTTCTTTTTCTCCTAGAAACAACTGCCTTGAAGCCTCTTTAGAGCTGACTTTTCCCTTAAGATGCAGTATTTAAAAATAGCATCTTGTCATTGAACAGGGCATTCAGAATATCATTTACAAATTTAGATTAAAAATAACACTTTTCCTAGTAATCTTTCTTTTTTACAGTGCAGTGCTAGCGTGGGCAGTGAAGAAGCGAGCAGACTGCAGTTCTTTCTAATGTGTCTTGAACACATGCCATTGCTTATGTTCTGATCATTCACTTCACCAAAGTAACTAATGATTAAAAAAAGGTTGCAAAGGCATCACTAGTAGTATCATATGGCAAAGTGTGGGTGTGATTTATTAAGTAGAATTTGTATCATCACAGAGAATGATACCTGGCAAACAGTGAATTAAGTTTGCTCTTCAGATCTCAGACTGACGTTACATGGCAGTAATTTAATAAAAGGATAACCAGAATGATATTTCCCAGCGAAACTGAGCCAGTGAACAAGAAACTTAATTAAGCCACTACCACGGACATCTGGCATTCATGGCTAGACAGTGGCTGGATTTAGAAAAAATAAAGAGGAATTATCACAGTTTAAAGAATCATATGACCATAAACACTTTCCTAATGGAATGTATCCCATTCCTTGACTGAAATGATGCAAAGATAGATAGGATATATGAAACATTTATTGTAGATCAAACATTTATTTTCTAATGTGGTGCTGTCAGACAGTGAACCCACTAACTTACATATTGCTCAGTACGTGAGGGTACATGACTTGCTACAATTTCCTGAGGAATCATCAGGCTTTGGCAGAAGGGGATTTTTCCCTGCATCTGTGAAAATGTGGCAACCTTTTGTACAATTCTGTTACAATAATATGGTTCAGTCTGATCAGCTAGGGTGAAGAGTGAATCATCATCAGCAAGATGGCTGGCCAGGGAAATTCAGTTGATGGGATTTTGATCTACAAGATATTTTGAAGATCTGTTTCAGCCGTTTGTCAAACACAGCCTTTAAAGGAAGCTAAACAATTTGCCAGGCTGTGGATTGTATGAAAAGATACTTAGTGGGATCTGTACTGGACCATATGCTCCTTATTTTCTCCCTCAACTTCTTCATAACCATCTCTCATCTGTTTCACATGAGCTATGTTCAAAGTCCACAGCATCATTTTCACAGAATCTTGAGGCCTGATACAGTAGGAAAGATGAATATAACATACCTGGGATGGATTTCCCAGTTTTGGTAAAATGTGCAGTGTACACAAATCCAATGAGAAGATGTTCCCCCCATAACTTCACTGCATTGTGAATGTCTCCTCTTTAAAATCTGGTATTAACATGTTATAGAGACTATATTTTAGTCTGAAATAAAAACATTTTCTGAGAGTGTCTGAGAGATTTGTACAGAGCATAGAGATTTGACACCTGCAACTTTGAATCTCAGAGGAAAAAGGAAGTTGTAAGATGTTTGTAATTCTACTGTTTTTAAGTTTAAAATCCAAGCACTTTACTTTGATGGAAACTCACTATTACTGCAAAACACTCTTTTTACTGGAGATGCTGAAGCAAAGCTTTTGCAGACAATGGACAAAATATTGACTATAGGAGAAATACCTGCTGAAGCACAGAGGCATATGGAAAAGATACCATCTAATCAAAGCTACTTTATGTATTGTGCATGAATAAAAGAAAAGGTTATATCTTGCCTTTTTATTTCTGTACTCGATCTGTGATGCTACTAAACCCATGGAAAAGTCCTTATCAGTTTGCTAATTAACATATATAAGAGAAACAGAAAGCATAGAGGAGATAATTCAGTTCTACTTCATTCTATTCCAATGTCCTGTTGAGAGATTTATAGGTGAGATTGGGACTTAAATTTGTTGACATTATTTCTCTAACTTTTTTTTCATTCAGAAGGAAAATAATCCAGCATTGTAGATTAAATTACATTTTAATTACAGGTAATGTACACTCAACATAGTATGAATGAGTAAGTACAGTTAATAGACTGAATGTCTGTACTGAAGCCCATTTATTCCAAGTCAACTGTGAGTGAAAACAGGTGTTTTTGCATATTCCCGGAATACTGAAAAAATCTACTTTAGGTGCCTGATTTCAGTGCTGCAGTACCTAGTAGCAGAGGCCCAGCTTCAGCTATCAATGTCCTTAAGACTAATATTCAGATATTGATTATCGAGACTGCAAAGTAATCAGTTAGATATCTCTAAAAGCTTTTTATGTGTCATTGAGAGAATGCATCTTTGCTTTTAAAAGTAAAGCATAAAGCCTCATTGCATCGATAAGGCTGACAGTGATTCTGCACTCCAAGTTTGGAAGGTACTTGGAGTTAGCAATTGGCATACAACAGAGAACAGGTGATTATCTACAAATATTTTCCTTAGGACTTCATAGTAGGTGTAACTTTTCACCAAAGGTTCAGCAATCCATGTCCTTTTATGAGATTTGCATGAGCCTGCTGTACTTCCTGGTACTACTGTGTCTTGGCTAGAACCTCATGCATCAGGTGTGCTCCAGGTCCTCCCTGGCACCATGAGGTTTGAACACACCACTCTTTTCTCCAAGAACCTCATCATCCATTCAATGCTTGGTATTCTGGTGGAACCAGATCTTCTGAAAATACATCATTGATCCTTTAACCCCATGGAACGGGACTTTGCAGGAACTCTTAGTGTTGATCGCATTTGAAGCAAAGCTTATTTATATTCCATTTCAGTGCTGCTGGGTGAAGTACCAAAACAGTAAAATCTGAGGCAAATCTGAAAATGTGATTTAAAGATCTGAGACACAGTTGAAGCTATCTTCATGTATTAGGAGTTAATAATAATGTTGTGAGTTTGCATTAAAAGATAACCATGTGACATCTTAGCAATAACACCAAAATAATATCTTGGATTACTTTAGAATGAAAATATCTGAGTAAGTTTAACTGTACTTCTACCAATGCTTCCTAAACCATACAACATTCAAAGGGATTATAAATGAACAAGTTTCAATACCGGATAGTCTCTTTGGCAATGATGAGTTCTTAGAAGTAGCAATTTGAGGGAAAATAAAAGGTAGAGTTAACAGTGGGACTGGAAGACCAAATAGACAGCAGGAGACATCTGAAGAATGACTGAGAAGTATTGCTTAGCTAATAATCACTAAATGCTGAAATTGCTGACTTGCACAGCAGCAAGTGAGCCTCTTGATGGTTGTGAAACAAAAGTTTGAATATAAAAGAAGCTCAGATTTAAGGATAGGAGCAAGTTCTTTACTCAGTTGTACTAGTGTAAATTCAAAATTGTAAAAAAATGTAATGATCTGTGATTTACATTACTGTAACAGAAAGGCTAATTAAAACTATTCAGAAGACACATCAAACGTGAAAAAAATATAGTGTATGAATTATACAAAATATGTGGGATGGGTTTCATCATGGGAAGCTATCTGAAGAGGAAAAGAAGTCAGACTTTAAACTCTGTATTTTATCACTTTATAGTGTTAGGATTTCATGATGTGACAAAGAAGGATGTAAAACATCATTCAGGGCATTATTTACTGTAGTTCAGCCTGGTCATTACTAATAACAGGTGTTTTAACTAATGTAAGTATATCACACATACTTTCTGTTCATTGAAAACTTACTGTTTACAATGAATAAGCAATGAGGACCAAAATTTTTTGAAACCATCTTATAAATGTAAAGTATTTCATTATAAATGGTCTGTGATTAAAACATTTACTCCGGCTTAGTGAAGAACAAATAAATGCTTCCACATCAGAATTGCTCAAAATTCTATAAACCAAACAACCTTTTATCCTGAAAATATATCATATAATCTTTTCAATTTTTTTAAGAAAATATTCATAGAAATACAGCAGACATTCAAAGAGTGGGAAATAAAACTGAGGAATTTTAATTAAGTAAATTAAAGTAATATATAAATAAAGTCAAATAAAATAACATGTTTTAAATATGGTGTGGACATAAAACAGCATTTGCCCATGACTGCATCGGATGTTTTGCACAGAAAAAAACTTACTTAGCATTTCAGTCTCTTCCAAGGTGTTAATGTTCTGCTATGCTGATCCTGGGCATGGGGAAAGGTGTGTGTGGGGGGGTGGGTGTGTAACTATTGAATTCTTTCAAAAGTTACTGTATTGTTCAGACTCTTGAGGATAATATATTATTACTTTTTTATTATTACTTTCCACAGAAAGCTTGCGTTCTTTTTGCATCAAAGACTTCAGTTAAGATTAAAGCTAAATATGAGCTAGTCAGCTCAATATCACCAAATCAATTTGTCTCCGTAGGGAATTAGCAAAACCAGTCCTAAAGTGAATGGAATCACCCTGATCAGGTTAATAGGCATCTTCTTACCCCTCACAGGTTGTCTTGGACTAATTTGTCATATCGATAAGTTGCATTATATAACTATGAAAAATTTTTTATTCTAGAAATCCAAGACCCACTGAAGTCCTTGAAAGTGGGATTTATCCAATTAGATGGAGAAGTCTGCATCTTAGCTAGTTACTCTCAGCTTTGGTTATAGTTAATGAAAGAAAACAGACAATTGCAATTTGTGATTCATCTGAATTAAGATATCTACTTAAGATTAGATAAATCACATCCTAAAAATACCTGCTTCTCTATATTGATTATAAATAAATCCTAGTGTCAACACATCAAAGACAGACATCCAGACTGTCTATGTCTGAAGTTAGATGAGAAGTTGAAGGCTTTTCACTAATTGCTATGGCTTTGGAATAAGCTGTTTGTGCCTCTGAGCAGAAATTCCTCTGGATTCCTTATAATCTCTTTTTCTGTTGTTTTAATCATAGTTTGAATTTAAAAAAAGACCATAAAAATCTAACATCTTGCTCACCTATTTTAGACTGAAAATCAGTTTAGATTACAGTAGCCTATAATTTAAAAACTTTTTTTTTCCATTCTCCTTCTTTGTCTACCGGATGTATAAGTTTACTCTTTTAACTGTAACTTTTAAAATCATCTGGTCTTTGAAAGAAATTACATATACATATTTGCAAATCTATTTTACTGTTATTACTGAGTACTTTATGCCATATATGAAATGGCAGGGATCATCCAGATTGCTTACTGAAATGCCTTAAAAACAATCAATCAAATATTGCATTTGCTTTTCCTTTTAAAATGAAGATATATTTTATTACAAATTCTACAAATTCATTCAGATCTAAATATATACAATGCACCATACATATATAAATGCAATTCCTTTGATGTCAGTTAACATATCATACCTTCTTTTAAAGGAGACCATCCTTTGTTTCAAATCAAATTACTCTTAAAAGTAATTTGCCTTATGTTCTATAAATCCTTTAATAACACTCCTTAATCTGATATTGTAAAATGATATCGTAAAGTAGGGACTGTTTGACCTGCAGAGGAGAAGGCTCTGGGGGGATCTCATCAATGTATATAAATACTTGGAGGGAGGGTGCAAAGAGGAGGGAGCCAGGCTCTTTTCAGTGGTGCCCAGTGACAGGACCAGAGGCAATGGGCACAAATTGAAACACAGGACGCTCTGTCTGAACTTCAGGAAATATTTTTTGCTGTGAGGGTGACAGAGCCCTGGCACAGGTTGCCCAGAAAGGTTATGGAGTCTGCATCTTTGGCGATATTAAAAAAAACTCCAGAAAAGATCCTGGACAGCCTGCTCTATGTGTCCCAGCTTGAGCAAGGGAGTTGGACCAGATGACCTCCAGAGTTCCTTTCCAACCTCAATCATCCTGTGATTCTGTGATACGTGAATCATGATGGTCAAGAAACAGTGGCACAAAGGAAGATGAGATGGCAAAAGCAAAATTCTCTATTATTCTAAGATATTTTTTGGTCTATTTGGAAATTATGGAATGTGTTGTGCATATTCCTAGGGTTATAATGGTTCTGTTTTTTTGTGTTTGTGGGGTTTTTTGGTTTTTTAAACTGTCATTATATTTCAGAGTTGTTATGGAGAAAAATGTGAGTGCATGGATACTGAAAAGAAATAGGAAGAAGCAATAGTTAAGCCCCCAATAACATGCCACCTAAATATAATCATGAGACAAAGGTCAAGTTCAGACAGATTAGGGCAATCAAGGGATGAAAGAGTCAGCAAGTCAGTCCTGGTCAGGATAGCAAGTGCTCTGTGTTCTGTGCATAACACAGTAAAAGTTTTCTCTTCTTGATTTCCATTCACATTCTGCAGTAGTTCTATGAAAAGAACATTTATTAATATCAGTGGGAGTCCTGTATGCAGGACAGCTGCAGAATATACTATTAAGAACTGCAGTGCAGATTGGAGAAAGGAATTTTATCCTTTATTAAGGACTACATTGCAGCGTTTTTCATCCTTTAAAATAGACTTTCAAGTGAAATTGTTCTACTCTTGTCCTGATTTCTTTCACTGTCTAATTTTTATCAGTGCATTCCATCTAGCCCTTTCTCTCTACAATTTCATTTTTCTCACTTGCACCCTTTTGATGCTCAACTTTTTTCTGTCCTCCATCACACCTGAAATTGCAGACCAATAAACAGTGGTCAAGCATCTTTGTTCTCCCTTAGAGAGAACCTAAGGCTCTTCTATTTCATTGATTCTCATAAGTCTCATGCTTAAATTTATTTTTATATTTATATATATTATTTATTCCTGCACTTGCTTGTCATTTTTTTTCTGACTATGACATAGCCTTAAATAGGTATTGCTATAAAAACCACATGCTATGTATTCTGATGAAGAGTTTAAAGGCATTGAGGTGGAGTAGATAACTCTTGAGATAATCTGTACATACTAAATTGTTCAAACTAGAAGTGAAACAACTTCTGCAACATCCTAGTCTATCTGAAGCTAATTTTGTATTGTCAACTGAAGAAAAAACAAAACTCTCTCTCCTTTGTCATCTTCTTAAGGAATTGGTATAATTATAATTTGTAAATTAGAGCACAATATGGCACTATAAAGTATCAGCAGTAGAGTTAGAATGAAGAGTGGACCTATGGGACCAAAGGAATAAAAAAAAAGGTTTGAATAGGGGACTCACAGGTTAAAACTCCAAACTATAAAATTACATTATATTCATAGCTGTTGAGAAGAGTGCAAAAGAAATGTAAAGATAATTAAGGAAATTTAAGTCTTAGAAAGAATGAGGGGTGTATGTTATATTAGTCTTATGTGAGAAACTAAAAAAAAAAAAAAAAAAAAAAATTAAAAGCAGGTTTGAGACTAGTAAGAAGACTTCAGAAGGTACTTAAAATCCCAGTACAGGGTTATAATAGTAATCTGAGACCCAAAACTGAGGGAAAGGCTATTAAGAACTTGATTTAAACTTAGAAAAACAAATCTGTATTTTCTGAGGTACAGAATGTTATCAGGTCTTCACGATGTATTTAGAAGAAAGAAAAAAAAAAAAAAGAATTTTAAACTGAAAGAGATCTGGAAGCAAAACCAAGCCTAAATAGACAGACAGAACTAATGTATCACTAAGAAAACAAACAAGCAAACAAAAAAACCACCATATTGCAAGAGCCCACAAAGAAGGAGTAGAAGTATCAAAGAAGAAATAAAGTATAAACTTATTGTGTATAGTGAAGAAGATCTTTCATGGGAAATTGCTGAAGCTGTAGCTTCATCAAATGATGAGATTGTCTTAGACACAAGTTGAACCCTTATTTTTCATAAAACGGATGCTAGTGGAAAGAATAAGAAAATGTCAGAAGTTATACTAAAGTTTTGGAAGGAAAAAAGTATTACTTTGAGCATAAGTTGAATTCAGATGATAGTGTGAGCAAATTTTTTTGTCTCAAAATACTACAAGGATTGTAAATAAAAATACCAAAACACAATTAGGAAGTTTAGAGTTTATACTTCCCAGACAACCGGTCAGTAGGAATTAGCAAAGAAATGGTTGATCGTGGTGCAGTGCTCAGAATATGTAGTTTTATGTAAGTACCTAAAATATACATATATTTCTTAAAAATATGTATTTAAGTTGCAAAAAAGAACATTTTATGTTCAGTGTAGTTTCTGAGGAGAATAAACTGTGGCATTTCCTCCGCCTTTTTTCACTTTCTGTACCTTTAAAAGCAGAAGCAGAATTTAAGCCCTTTGAATATAAAATCTTACAAAAAAGGACTTGGGTTTTTTGTTGTTGTTGTTGTTGAGGAGTCTATTTATTACTACTTTTTTTCTGTAATAAAATAAAGGCTATTTAAAATATCAAGCCAGATGAAAGATTTTGATTAGGTAAAATCTTCAGGAGTTTATGTCATCTACTAATAATTAAACTGTTTAATATGAAATACATTATACTTTTAATGCAACTATGAAACTGTAAACCTTAGGTGCGAAAAAATAATAAAAAAGGATTCCTGTTGATCTTGAAGAGAAGTGAATGAATAAAGCTTTTTGTATGGACTGTTCTGGATAGATGCAAGTTGTTATACAATGCTTTCTAAGACCTCTAAGCCAACCTGGCATAAGTCAGCTTTATTCCAGTAGCCAAATAAATGATATTAGCATTAGCAGCTCAATATATTTGAGGTCACAGGCTTCAGTTGCTGCAGATTGTCAGATGTTCATCCTGCTGGCACACCAAAGCAGCCAAACACAGGACAGCCGTGTCCAGAATACAGTATTTTTACAGATTGAAGCCAAAGTTAACATTCCTTGCCTCTTAGCAAAGCCTGTCAGCCTGAATACAATCACAATGTCATTAGTTTTTAGTATATTCATAGCACTACTTCTGGTGATTGCTGAAGATGTTTTTGTCAAATATAGTTTATGATGTCATTCATTTTTGCTTATAGGCAACATCAACAAGCAGCAGGCTGGTGCAAAGCATCTAAACATGATAATACTTTGCATTCATGTAACATTTTTTTTTCGTATCACTAACAATGTTCTAATAAGTCTTCAGAAGGATCTCGCTGAATTAGATGATATCAACCCAAAGTAAAACTCAGCTGATTAAATCACAGAAATGATGTCTGAGGTTATAGAACAAATCAATGGCAGAGAAAATTAGAGCTCAGGAACTCTGAATTTTAATAAGCAGTCCCTCAGCCACATTGGAGGTGATATCTTTGTGCTGTTAGAATGATTTTATGCAATTTCTTCACTGTGAGGGTGGTGAGGCTCTGGAACAGGTTGCCCAGAGAGGTTGTGGATGCCCCATCCCTGGCAGTGTTCAAGGCCAGGTTGGATGGGGCCTTGAGCAACCTGGTCTAGTGGAAGGTGTCCCTGCCCATGGCAGGGGGGTTGGAATTGGGTGATCTTTAAGGTCCCTTCAAACCCAAACCAATCTATGATTTTGTGATTCAATTTTCAAGACTGGATGATGTTTTACAAATATGTAAAAAAGACAGGTCCTCTAGTTAGAATGACTTAATTTCAAAGATCAAACACAAGGACAGAAGGCAGTTTCTCAGCAGAACAGCAAGGTTATTGAATAATAATGTTGTGAATACAACGTACTAGCTCTTTTAAAATGACAACTATATCAGAGCAGCAGATGAGGCTTGGAAAAGGGTGCTATAGTGTCTGAACAGGAGAATATTTAGTAGTTTCCAACAACAAAGAAAGAAAAAGCATATGCTTTTCCAAGGCGACCCAGGATCCATGGCAACATGGGCAATTCAATCTGTGTCATGAGGTTCTATACGGCATGGACAATAAGATGGACATATCTACCACATACAAAATCCTGAAAGCACAAATCTCAGCTTTCAGAGTTGCAGCACATATGGAGACAACAGTACATAAACAAAAAATAGCACAACACATTACAGTAGACCTGAGGTGTATGGTATTGGTTAGGTCTTCTGTGCATACTCCATTCAAAGACCTTGGATCTCATCATAGACATGGACTGCAAAGTAAAATCATCTCTTCTGTCAGTTTTGCACCACTCCTGTCCTCTTAAGCATGCAGAAAAAAACTCTTGCATAGTCACAAAATGCTTGCTTCTTCATGATTTTCCTGCTAGCAAAGATTTTTGTAACTGATTTCAATGAATACAACACATCCATTCTTACCCTATTATCTTCAGTAAGTAGTAAGAATGGAATCATAGAATCATAGAATAGTTTGGATTGAAAGGGACCTTTAAAGGTCATCTAGTCCAAGGCCCCTGCAATGAGCGGGGACATCTTCAGCTAGATCAGGTTGCTCAAAGCCCTGTCCAACCTGATGTGGAATGTTTCCAGGGATGAAACATCTACAACATGTTTCAAAGTTTCACCACCCTCATGGTAAAAAAATTTCTTCCTTATATCTATCCTGAATCTTCCCTTTTTTAGTTTAAAACCGTTACCCCTTGTCCTATCACAACAGACCCTACTAAAATGTTTGTCCCCATCTTTCTCTTAAGGCCCCTTTAAATATTGAAGGGCTGGAATACGGTCTCCCTGGAGCCTCCTCTTCTCCAGGCTGAACAACCCCAACTCTCTCAGCCTTTCCTCACAGGAGAGGTGTTCCAGCCCCCTGATCATCTTTGTGGCCCTTCTCTGGACCCACTCAAGCAGGGCCATGTCCTTCTTATGTTGGGGGCCCCAGCCCTGGATGCAGTACTGCAGGGGTCTCATGAGAGCAGAGCAGAAGGGGAGAACCATCTCCCTTGACCTGCTGGCCATGTTTCTTTTGATGCAGGCCAGGAGTAACAATAATGTTGTTATGCCTTTGCTATGAAACTAGAGAATTCTTTTCACTTAGGTATTGATAAGGTTCATGTTAATAGCAAGCTCTATTGTCTTAAAAATTTCTTTTACCTAATTATTAAAAAATAAGTCAGTGAGCCTGTATTTGAAATCCTTATTGAGCTACATAGACACTGTTAGTTACTAGATGTTTTTCACTAAATGTAGAGCAGAAAGTCTGAATGCAGAGGATGAAGTCACCCAGGACACTGGTTCAAGACAGAAAATAAATCCCCAACAGATTATTTTGGACTCCAAGTGTTCAAGCAAAATTAATTAAGGTTCAGCTGCAAAAGCTGATCATAGAAAGGAACTGAAAATCACAAATACTTGTAAAAATACTTTCTCACACAGAAGACACGACCTGTTAAATTATGTATCTTACATTAAAATGTAAGATACTTCTTTTTAAGGTATTGTCAAGGTAAGCCAGAAGGCAGTTTTTAAAAGTAATTGGCAGATAAATAACTCTAAATCTGGAAACACTATATATTTACTTTTTTTTTTTTTGCATTTGCTACTGGTGTTAATTCATTCATTATTTTCTCTATTTGACTTTTTTATTATGACTCTGATATATTTTTCTTTATTTAATTAAATGTTCTCCTTCACATAGCTTCTTCACTGTATAAAACAAACTCAGTTCTTCCTCAGCTCAGCCACAACCCAAATATATTTTAATTTGGATTTAAGAAAAACAAGCAGTTGGTTCAGAATATGTCAAAAAGCAAAGACACTTTTTCCCCTTGGATCAGTTCTAAAATGTATTCATTCATTATGCATACTATAAATATAAAAGTGGAACCCAGCAGTAATAAGGACAGAATTAAATTGCAGGGTGCCATGTGTGGTTCCTTTTATAGCTGCATTCATATTGATTACATGTAATTTTTATAGCAGACCTCTTTTAACTGTATAGGTGAAGATGGCAATTAGGTGTCTGCTGTTTTTCTTTATGTTGCTGTAAGATATCCAGGGTATGATAGGTTTTTATATAATTATCTCCATTCTCTTACCCTTTTAACCTTCAGAGTAAATACTAAATATTTGTGATTCATTCTCTTCCCTGCCCCCCCGCCCCAAGAACTACAGCAGTTAATAAGTGCATGTTAACTTACTTTTTTTTTTCCCTAGTAGTTTACAGTATACATAAAAATGTGGACATATGAATGCTAGTTTTAAAAAAAATAATAAATTGTTGGGAATGGTTGCTAAAAGATTTTATGGTTGCCCCTAAATGATGCAGAACCAGCAGCACAACATCACTGTTCTTACAAAAACTCATTAGAAAACTTCACACCTTGCTCATGATGAGGACAGAGCCAGATCAGAATCACCTCTGCTTGCATATGCTCTATTTGTAGCTGAGCTTGCAAGCTTTACAGAGGCAGTATGGCTTGTGTTCTCATTGGAATAAGTCACTACAAATATTTTTCATTGTCACTTCCATTGACCAAGTCTATTTTTATTGTCAGCTCAAGTGTTGTCCTCCATCTTAGAGACTCTCAAGATCCTGTGCATCAAAACCCCACCTACGACCTACAGAATTTTTCTGAGGTTATGTAACTATGAAAGGGAGCCACAAAAAGGTAATATCTGGAGGGAAAGATAACTCATTTTTTAAGAGATCCAGATAATGGAAGCATTTCCAGTTTAGCTGGAAGATTGTGTTTGTGTGTGCACGTGTTCTGCAAAAGTTTTAATGGCGATTTTTTTATGTCTGCACTATCTAAATGACAAAAATATAAACTGAAACCAATACTGAAATAAATAAGTATTCCATACAAGTATAGATGGAGAAAAAAAAAAAGAGCTTAGCTCTATGAAGTCCACTAGGAGACTTTTCTGTCTAATTTATCTGGGAACCACCTGAATACTGCATCATATCTGCTATAAAGCATCTTAAAGTATGTGAAAGTGTGTTTTGTTTCCTAATAGCACTCATCTCTTGGAATGGTCTACTGCTCTTGTTAACAAGATTTTTGCAAATGTGTTAAGAAACATTTTTTCCATGTTTCGGTCAAAGACATGAGTGTAAGTATGCATATATGTTGCTCATAGTTCAGTCCCTCTGGGTGTTTTCATCATTTGTCTCAGCAAATAAAATAGACATCATTAGGGGTATTCTGAGCTCAAATTCTCTCCTTTTCCATAGGTTTAATTGTATATTTTATGCATAGATATTCTGTAGATATAGAGGGGTTTTAAATCTCCCCCCCCCCCATCACTTACAGTGACATATTTCCTAATCTACTGAAAATATTGTCCTTTAAGGACCACCTGCTGTTTCTTCTGATATGCTTGTATATTTTATCATTGACATCACGATTGGATACTACCATCCATATTGTCTCCATGGAAAAGGTGGAAGCCCTGAATGCCTTCTTTCCCTCAGTCTTTATTAGCAAGACCAGCTTTTGGGAACCCCAGGTCCCAGACACCAGTAGGAAGTGTTGGAGCAAGGAAGATGTATTCTTACTGGAATAGGATCAGGTCAGGAAATACTTAAGCAAACTGAGCATAATTAGTCCATGGGCCCTGTTGGGATGTACCAACAGGTGCTCTAGGTGGCGCTGCTTGAGCAGGGAGTCTAGATGAGCTCCAGAGGTTCCTTCCAGCCTCAACCATTCCATGATTCCTCTACGTTATAGCGGCACCCTTTTGGCTTGCAGACTCAGTAATTTATTTTCTTCAGAAAGAAACTTGTAGTTTATAGTTAGAGGTGGAAAGTGGAAAACATTGAACTATTCTTCTGAAAAAAAAAAAAAGTTTAGTTGTTTGTCCTCATGCAAAAGAACTTATACCACATAAAAATTGATGCATTATGAGAAAAAGTGCTCTGTTCTCAACAACATCCTCCCCACCCCCCCCCAGTAACGTACATTTGTGCACCTTCAGAACAGTCTTTGGGATAATTTGGAAACTCTTCCTACCTTTCCCTTCCTCTTTTGGGGAAGCTGTTTTTCTGTTTGTCTGATCAGCTACCTTGGCCAAAGTTGAGTTCCCTTCCTAGCTATTGTTAACTGATTGCAGATGAAGTAATATGTAAATGTCCATGATCTCATCCTGCCTTCTTATTTGTCCTTTGTAATGCCATGTAAAACTTTTGTCAGTGTGCAGGCCATGGTACGAGGCCCTTTTGTCCTGAATGTTTAATGCCGGATATACAAAAGAAACATTATGGTACTTGGGGAAATCACAGTAACAAGCTGGCATAATGAGCAATGGATTCTACACTGCTGTATAGACTTGCTGAACAACCAGGGTTTGGCAGAGCAAGGGAGAGTTCAAACTAAGAAGGAGCAAAGCAAGTGCTTTACAGTCCTTACAATGAAAAGACAAAAGTCAAAATTCAAACACTTTGATTGCTTGAAAATGGTACAGTCAGTCATGAAGGCTTAGAATCATAGAATACCTCCAGCTGGAAGGGACCCATAAGGATCACTGAGTCCAACTCCCTGCTCATCACAGGGCTACCTAACACTAAACCATATGACTAAGAGCATTGTCCAGATGCTCCTTGAACTCTGACAGGCTTGGTGCTGTGACCACTTCCCTGGGGAGCCTGCGCCAGTGACTGACCACCCTCTCAGTGAAGAACCTTTTCCTAATGTCCAGTCTGATGCAGCTTCATTCCATTTCCTTGGGTCCTATCACTGGTCAACAGAGAGAGGAGATCAGGACTTCCTCCTCTGCTGCCCCCGAAGGTGAAACTGAGGCCTAATATCCAGTAGTCTAAATGAGAGGTGTACCTATAGTTTTGTAAGAAGTTCCTCTGTAAAAAGGCCATTATTTTCTTTAATAGCTGTGCCTTTAACATTGTGTTTTGCAAAGTCTGAGGCAAAGTACTAAGAAGCTATTGTTGCGGGCAGGCAGCTGGAAGTGGACAAGGAAAACAGTGGACCACATTCGGCACTGTAGAGCATGAAGTCATCTTGTTTGGTCACACATTAATGGGAGAGCAAATAAGCAAATAAAATATTCAAAGATACACAGGTATTGGTCAAATAAAAGCATTACCAAAGTACTGTGAACCATAACAGATGTGTTACTATATTGCATGTATTTTCCTGCTAACAAGTTTGTGCTAATGGTGCAGCTATTCTGAACTGTATGTTATTTTCTGTTTTACAGCATTTCAATAAAAGCTTGTGCAAGGCCCTTATGATGAGAAATGGGCAGTAAACAAGTACAATCAACAGGTTAGCAGACAGAGAACTGAAAACACAAATAAATTCTTAAAAGTGGATGGCAGGAATTTAAAAAATAAGTAAGTAAATTAAAAAAACTCAAAATGGAAGGTAAAAAGGGCTAAGCCAATCAGAAGACATGGACACATACACAAAACAAGACACTATTAAATAAATTAACAGTGAATTCACGAGAGACAAAACTAATCATAGACTAAGTACAACCCAAAAATGCCTGCATATAGAAGTAAATTTCACATATCATTTCCATGGGGAAAAATTTAAGGCCATGTTATAAGGCCATGTTTAAAAGGACAGAGGCAGCATAAATAGTTCTCTTCTCTTCCTCCAACTTCACCCTTACAGTCTTGTTTTATTGGTTCCCCCTTGGTGGTTCTAGCCTTGTGAAAAACTGTGATATAAGGTGAAATAAATGCTTTTTTCTCTGTATGCCCTATTATTGTTTCTCCCCTTGAAGGGAATGGCCATAAGAATTAACTTGTTCAGGAGTTATTGGGAGAATAAAGACTGCAAAAAACCACTCAGTATTTTTGCTGATGTAGAGTGTAAGGAACATGCACTAAAGCACTAAAATCAGTGTAACTGCTGTTGGCAAGTCAGCCAAATCCAAATAAGGGCTTATAACTGTTCTCTAACTAGTCTTAGCACGTGGATCAAAGAATGTGAAGGCTTATGTAAAAATCTGCCTACTGCTCCTCAAAAAATCTACTTCAAGACTCCCTGTTGCAGGAACTCCTTGCATCTCATTAATTTCTTTTTCTCCTAGAATTATAGTTAGCACTCCTTGTCCTGCAAAGCCTCTTTCTTACATTAAGCCTGTTGCCAGTTTTGCTGATGGTCTGGCTTCTGCTCCTCCACAACTTTTGGAATTTTTAATTTCTACCAGGTCATCCAATGTGCCTTTTTTTACCCTGTCATAAAGTGTTTAGTTTTCCAGACCTAATGCACAAATATCTTGACAGGGAAGGACATGAAATGAGCTTCCATTCTTCCAAGTTACTGCTACAGTGCAAGGGCACTCTAAACCACTCATCATATTTTGGAGTATCATATCAGCTCATGCTCAATGCTAACAGTATCAAGCAGTAAAAGAGGATTTTTTTTTTATTTTTATTTTTTTTCCAAGAGACACACATTATTAAGTTAATTTGCTCCATTAAACTATTGCTTGTGAAATGCAAACCAATACAAACATCTGGTATTAAGAACGACACAGTGGATCATCTTCTGCTTTTAGGCCAAGAAACTTTTCAATCACAGGAAAAAATCCCTGACATGCCTTACCCACATTTGTTAAAACATGTAGAAATTGAAATTCTCCTGAATTCACAGCCTTTGACCTTTCATCAGGAACTTTCTCTGCATATTTTCTGGAAGAATACTAAAACTGACCTGAACATCTAGCACATCCTTGACTATGGGGCTGTTCCTCACTCTTGGAAAATTTCCATAGCCTAAATTTAATCTCACCAGTTGGATATGGCAGTCAAAAGAAACTGATTAAAGGGGTTTTGGCAACAATCTGGACACAATAAAAGTGTGCATTCAGATTTGGAAGTGCTTTGAGATACAGTAATATAGATTCAGACATCATTTCAGCGGAAAGAGAACTTGAAAAGGCTTTGGAAATTCTGTAGTTTGGAAAATATGTGCTGAACAGTCTTTGTGTGCTTGAAGATGGTCGTCTCACTATGGCCACTCTGATTAACTAAGTCTAAACAGTGGGCTTGTGGGGGCAGCAGTGATTATTCCATTGGACACTTAAATACCACTCCGACATTTTCAGAATGGTTGCCTTTATGCTGAGTTGAATTGAACTTAGCTTTCTTATGCTTGACTTCATTCTGGTACGGAGGCATCACACAGTATCCCTGCAAAGCAGTGCTATCAATATGCATGAGATTTTTAACCTTGTGTTGGAATTATGAAACTTTACATATTTTATTATCTAAATGCTTCTGAGTGTTCCTTAGACAAACTAGGAACTCCATCTGCTTGATGTGTGAGGTAAACAATGGATGGTAAATCATAGAATCGTAGAGTCATTTAGGTTGGAAAAGACCCTTAAGATCCTCATGTCCAATCATAAATGTAACACTGCCAAGTCCACCAGTAAACCATGTCCCTAAGCACCACATCTACATGTCTTTCAAATACCTCCAGGGATGGTGATTCAACCACTTCCCTGGGCAGCCTGTTCCAATGCTTGACAACCCTTTCCATGAAGAAATTTTTCCTAATACCCAATCTAAACCTCCCCTGGTGCAACCTGAGGCTATTTCCTCACAACTTATCGCTTGCTACTTGGGAGAAGAGACCAACATCCACCTCACTACAACCCCCTTTCAGGTAGTTGTAGAGAGCAACAAGGTCTCCCCTCAGCCTCCTTTTCTCCAGGCTAAACAATGAGTTCCCTCAGCCGCTCCTCATCAGACTTGTGCTCTAGATCCTTCATCAGCTTTGTTGCTTTTCTTCGGACATGCTCCAACACCTCAATGTCTTTCTTGTAGTGAGGGGCCCAAAACTGAACACAGTATTCGAGGTGCAGCCTCACCGGTGCTGAGTACAGGGGGACAATCACTTCCCTAGTCCACCTGGCCACACTATTTCTGATACAAGCCAGGATGCTATTGGCCTTCTTGGCCACCTGGGCACACTGCTGGCTAATATTCAGCCGGCTGTTGACCAAAACCCTCAGGTCCTTTTCTGACAGGCAATTTTCCAGCCACTCTTCCCCAGCCTGTAGCATTGCGTGGGGTTGTTGTGACCCAAGAGCAGGACCCAGCACTTGGCCTTGTTAAATCTCATACAATTGTCCTCAGCTTATTGATCCAGCCTGTCCAGATCCCTCTGTAGAGCCTTTCTACTGTCAAGCAGATCAACACTTATGCCCAACATGTTGTTATCTGCAAACTAATTGAGTTAAAGAGTAATTGATATACATATAGAGCCCCATAGTCTTTTGACTCCCAGGACCAGTCTAGGAACACCAAAATCCCAGAAAACTTTGTGGGTCCTGAAAACTCATTGACTCTGAGTCATCTGACAAGGCTTTCCGGATGGCACAAAATGGATTTGGGGTTTCTAAAACCTCCAATGTATCCAGAGTCTTCTTTTTCCAAGATGGCAATAGAAACAAGGCAATCTTGAGTGCCGGAGCTCTCAGAACCCCAAAGGTATCATATCTGTTTTGAAAATGAAACTGGGGTTTTCATTAGAACTGATTTTTCAGGGCATTCATATTCTTGGCTCCTTACCACAGATGACTGGATTATTCCATCTTTAACTGTATAGTCTGCTGGCCCTGGACTTAACTTAACTGCCTAAACTAGCTTGTGCTGGGGTTGCCATAGTATGACAAACCATGAAATCTCAGGTTCTGTATCATGAAACCTGCCTGATACAATACCCTGTATGTAATAAAAAAAAATTATAGTTAACATAAGAAAGCTGAAAGTGCGGCCCCTCACCACAGTGGAAAGGAAGCAGATAACTCTTCCATTCTATGTATAAGGTTGTTTGAATAAAGTTAGGCATGTTTCAGCATTTTTTGTTGCTATGGAAAGAGATGCATATAAACAGATAATTCACACAGTAGTTTTTCCTCAAATTAATCCCTCCTGATTTTCTGATGAAAGCCAAATGAGTCTTAATAAAGAGTTTAAAAAAAATTTTTCCTGTTAATTATAATAATCTTACATACTGTTTTAATAAAAGTTGCCATTTTGCACAAAAATTACAAAATACAACTTAATTTAATACAATGCCCACAGTACTGGTAAGTTAATATCAGGAGCATCTGATATCTCTGCACCTGGAGCACCTACAGAAAATTTAGTTTAGCATACCATCTCCTTATCCTTAATGTAACACTCCTTTTAACTTACAATTTTCATATAAACAAAATTAGACAACCTGCTGGAGAGGCTTAATATTCCAGTCAGAAAATAGTTCCAAACCTTAGAACAGATTTGTGAAACTTTCAAAATGCTCTACAGCCTTGGAAGATCTGTGATAACAGCCTTAGAGTCGGGACCATGTACCCTTCTATTCCATAGATGTCAGTTTTTCATGAGGCTACAAAAAACAAAGCAAACTGCCTTTAATCTTGCATAAGAGGTTTCCTGCCAAATGAGCTCCCTTTATCAATCCACCCTGAGGTAGAATGGTCTATAAAAAAAGGAACAGATGAGTAGGATGCCATGCTAAAAGTAGGTTAAGAAGTACATGCACAAGCTAGAAAGAATTCCAGAAAGACAATCCCAGTCTAATGGTTGTCAAATCTGATTTTTTTCCTTACACTCTCAGTGAATTACACAGACCACCCTAGAACTCGGCTGCCGGTTTCACACAAGCAGTACATCATAAGTTGTTCAAAGTACTTTTTCTAACTTCTTTTGTGAAAGCAACTTCAAAGATACTCTTCTGCCTGTACTGATTTAGGAATCTTCTCAAAGTGACTTTTTCCCCACTCTGTTACTGGATGCAAAGTGTACTTTACTGAATCAAGCATATGCTAACAAATTTATTCTTTCATATTAAAAAACTTGTTTTGGAAAAGCAAACAAAACAAAACAATTTAAGGGTAAGATTTCAGAAGACAGGACTTGCCTACTCATCATTTGGAGAAGGTATTTAAGCTTATGACAAAGTAAAGGCAAAGCTTGAAGTCTAGGTTCTGCCATTACTTTAATTCCTATTTTGCAAGTCCTGCTTCTCATGTTTGAAATATTGGTGGTTGTTACTTCTTTTATCCCTTTCTTACTAATTCACTTATAAAATTTCCATGTTTATATCAATGATGTTTTCTTGCCATCTAGACTTTTCATTTCCTAACCCTTTCTTTAGCCAATGTCATCTTCAGTCTTCCTTTTGTCTATGTTTGTGGTTTTTTTTGTGAACTAATTATATTAATTTTTTTTTTTCCAATTGCTGCTGGAATTGTTTCACAGATAGCAAAGCTGTTGGATGGCATTTTTTGACCTGACGTTCGGCTTTTGCCATACTACAGAACAAAAATAAAGCAATGATTTTCATCTTTTATCTCAATATTTGAAATATATTTTTTATACATCTTAAGTCAGAAGTTATCTTGTTGATCTCTCTGAATAGATATGTTGCCCTTGCTAAGGATTTCTATGTATTTTTCCACAGTACAGTACAATCATTGGAAGACCAAGCATTTGTTTAGCAAAAAGACTGAATTTCTAACCTTTTTGCTCCTGTCATACTCTGATAAACGTATACACATCTTAACCTATAACCTTTCTTGCTACCTTTTGCCTGCCAGTCTAATCCACACAGAGAATATCTGAGTAATATTTTTCAATTATTTTGAAGATATTAATTTATCAATAAAATATTAATAATGTTTTAGGAAAAAGGTAACATATTTCTATTCAGGGATATTTGTTTATTTATTCATTTATTAATGTATTTGTTCTCATTGAAATAAATATCCATAACATCTTAAAAAGCAACAAAGTTTTGTTGATATCTAGCTATTGTTTCATGGACATCAGTGATTTAAAATAACAGTTGTGTACTGAAGTGAAGGAAGATGCAATTGTGACTTCTGCTGTCCTGCTTGCTAAATATACCTGTCAGAGAGATGGGAGAGTAGTGAAGAGTTTTGGGGTGGAAAATGGGGGAGAAAAGAGTGAAATGGAATTAGAAAAAATCACCTGGAAAAAGTCTCCTTTATCTACTCTCAGAAAGATTCTTGGATAAAGATGAAAAGTGGGAAGTACACATTCAGTTTTGCCTCTCCTAGGTATCCAGCCAATATTAATATTAACAAGGCATGAATTGGAATGCATAAAGTAACCTGAACTTCTACTGATTTCAGAAAGAATTGTGACTATCCATCACTTTCAACTGAGGCCTTTGCACCTTCACTGTTTAATATGTTAATTTTATTAAAATATTTTATTTTTATTGTATTAGTCTTTATTCAACATTACATTAATATGTTAATCTAAATAATTTTGTGATTATATAGCATGTTTCTTCCTTCAAATATTAACTCAGAAACTTTAATTCTGTGTTGACATGCACAATTAGCAACTCTAAATTGCTAATCTGACTCTAATCAAAGGTGAATTTGACCAGATCTTTGAAGTACTTTGGGGATAAGATTTAAATTGGGTAAACTTCATAAGGAAAGAAAATTTTGTCTGTTGCATTAGCTTCTACTTTAGCTTCTGCTTTAGTTTATGATGAAATATACTGTAGCATGTAAGTCTTAAAAGTATTTCAATGAACATTTTTTTTTCCTTGTTTAACTTTTGGGATATCCTACAATTCTTTAGGATTGAAAAGGGATGGGTTGATAAGGGAAACAACTGGAAGAAGCCTCATGTTCATGGGCCATGTCTCTCATGGTGGCCATTACACCCTGATATCTGCTGGAAGGACAACATGGCAGGGCTCAAGCAATCTAGATTTCTAGAATGCGTTGACAACAATGTCCTCATACAGGTGACCAAGGATCCAACAAGAAAATGTGCTCTGCTGAACCTGATGCTTACAAACAATGAAGAACTTATCATGGATGTGAAAGTTGGAGGCTGCCTTGGCTGCCGTGACCATGAAATGGTGGAGTTCAGAATCCTAGGAGGAGGAAACAGGGCAAAAAGCAGGACCATGACCCTGGATTTTATCAGAGAAGACATTGACCTCTTCAGAGACCTGACTGGAAGAATCATATGGAGTATGTCCCTATAGAGAAGAAGGGTCTAGGACTGCTGACTGATACTCAAAAATTACCTTCTCTAAGCTCAAGATATGTTCATCCATCAAATGGGAAGTCACACAAAGGCAGTAGGAAGCCTGCATGGATCAACAAGTAGCTCCTGACTGAACTAAGACATAAAAAAGAAGTGTACAAAAGGCAGAAGCAGGGGCAGGCGGCCCAGGAAGAGTATGGAGCTGCTATTCAACACACGGAGTTCCATGGAGTTCACTTATGCAGTTAAAGATATTAGGAAGGCCAAGGCTGACCTGAAGTTGAATCTAGCAAGGGATGTGAAAGGCCACAAGAAGGGATTCTACAGGTACATCAATAGTAATGGGAAGACTAGGGAAAACATGGACCTGCCACTGAATAGAGCAGGGGATCTGATGACAAAGGACATGGAAAAGGCCGAGGTACTCTATGCCTTCTTTGTCTCAGTCTTTGCCAGTAAATTGGCCTCCAGGAATCCCAGATTCCTGAGAGTGGAGGGAAAGTCTGGAGTGAGAAAGACTCTTCATGAAGCAGGACCATGTTAAGAAGCACTTAAACAAATTGCACGTAAAAAAGTCCATGCAGCCTGATCAGTGCTGAGGGAGCTGGTTGATGTAATTGTGAGGCCATTCTTATTTTCAAAAAGTCATTGTGATTGAGAGAGGTTCCTGAAGACTGGAAGAAAGCAAATGACACTCCCATCTTCAAGAAAGGCAAGAAGAAGGACCTGGGGAACTACAGGCTTGTGAGCTTCCCCTCAGTCCCTGAGAAGGCAATTGAGAAACTAATTCTGGAAACCATTTCCAGACAAGAAAATGACTGGGAGTAATCAGTATGGATTTATAACGGGGAAATCATGCTTTATGAACCTGATGGCCTTCTACAATGACTAGCTTGATGAATGAGACGAGAGCAGTGGTTGTTGTAAGATTTTTGACAGTATCTCCCATAATATTGTAATAGACAAGCTGATAAAGTACAGGTTAGATGAGCGGACAGTGAGGTGGATCAAAAAATGGCTGAATGGCTGGGCCCAGACAGTTGTGGTCAGCAGAACAAAGACCAGCTGGAGTCCAGTCACTAGTGGTGCACTGTACTGGTGCCAATACTGTTCAACATCTTCTTTAATGACCTGGGTGATGGGGCAGAGTGCACCCTCAACAGATTTGCAGATGGTACAAAACTGGGAGGAATGGCTGGTAGACCAGATGGTTGTTTTGTCATTAAGAGGGACATGACAGGCTGGAGAATTGATCTGACAGGAATCTCATGAAGTCCAGCAAAGGAATATGCAAAGTCCTGCACCTGTGCAGGAATAACGCCAGACACCAATATATACTGGGGGCCAACAAGTGAGAAGGCATCACTGCAAAGAAAGACCTTGGGGTCCTGGTCACCAGCACAAGCTGACTATGAGCCAGCGATGTGCTCTTGTGGCATAGTAGGTCAACAGCTTTCTGGGTTACATTAGGAAGACCATTGCCAGCATGATGGGGGAGGTGATCCTTCCCTGGTGGACACAGCTGGACTGCTGGACCTAGTTCTGGACTTCCCAATACAACAGAGATAGGGACATATGGTGAAGGGCCACAAAGGTAATTAAGAGGCTGGAGCATCTGTTGTACAAAGACAGGCTGAGAGAGCTGGGACTATTCAGACTGGAGAAGGGAATAAAGAAAATGGAGACAGACTCCTCTCAGTTGTATCCCGTGAAAAAACAAGAGACAATGGGCACAAACCGAAATATAAGAAGTTCCATCTGGACACAAGAAAACACATTTTTATTGTGAGAGTACTCAAACACTGGAACAGGTTGCCCAGAAAGGCTGTGCAGTCTCCATCTGTGGAGACATTCAAGACCCTACTGCATACAGTCTTGGGCAACCTGCTCTAGCAGATGCTACTTTAGCAAGGCATTTGGACTAGATGATCTCAAGAGCCCCTTCCAACCTCGACCATTCTGTGATTCTGTAATTTTAACCAGTGTATTCAAAACAGTTTGAATTTCACACCACACAGCAGCAAGATTTTTAGTGTTAGTATTCACAACAGCAGCTTTTGGGAACGAGTTTCACAGTGATTGTTGATTTGGGTTTTTTTTCCCCCTTTATATATAGTTCTTGTCCAGCTCCCTTCTACTAACAGTGTCAGTTCATTTTAAATTGCAGTGAAGCATGCCTTCAGGTTCAGTTGCTGCTTAACAATAGTCTGCCTCTACAATGAAATAACGGTAAAATAAGTGCCCTCCCAAATAAGTCTGTCATATAGATAGTACACACAATAGATTATTTTGTCTCTTATTATCTTTTTGGGGAAAAGGAGTGAATAGTGAGACTGGATATTATGATTCATTCATTAACTTTTGGGAAACTAGCTAGTTTTCAAAAATCTAACATACCCAAATGACTCTTAATTGTTTTTCAAAGGCTTTTGGTGAGTTTATACACTGTCAAACAGGAAAGAAGTCCTGCAGGAAGCAAGCCCCGTCTTGTGGAATCTGTCAGCCACTGAATTATGGTTATAAATAACTAAAGTACTTGCTATGCTTTTGTGTAGTATAGGTTATCTAAATTTTGAATTTTTTCAGTGACATAAAGAAGAAGTAGAGGTTATAGTTTAAAAGCCAGGAAGGGAGAGAGAGGTTTTGGCAGGAAGGATAGGTTATATGGCACACAGTATATAGGAAACTGTTAAAGATTTTAAAAAATCTGTGGGCATAAAATTTAAGGCTTACACAAGAGTAGCAAAAAAATTGTACAATTTTCTTCCAATAATGAAGCAGCAGCTTCACCACCAGATTAACATTTATTTAGTCATCCTCCAGTTGTCTTAATTTATACATGACTTTAAAGAATAATTTGGTAAATATATTTGAGCAGTACCTTTCACACTGTTTGATTTGTGTAGCTTCATGTTTTCCATACATTCTGACATGCATTATTTATTAATTAATACAGCCTACTATTAGAAGGCATGCCATACTTTGTGTTTTAACTATTTTTTCTCCTTTATTTTTTCATATAAGATCTCAGACTTTTAAACAGTTAACTGTTTCACTAATTTACTTGTCACCTTTGTGTCTACTTTCGCTGTTGTGCAGATATTGTATTCATTATTAGATATTAGAAGTCTATTACTATTACTGTTACTAAGATAGTAACTCATTGCCACTAATTTTACCTCTATTATATCTTAATAACTTTTGACCCTGAAAAACCTGAACACCTCTATGTGTACTTAACTTTTTAATATATCCAGTACAGAGTGGCTTTTTGGTTGGTTGGTTGATTGGTTGATTTTAATAGTCAGGACTTGAAGCAACATTTTCTGAAGTGATGTATCTTGCTACGTGTTCATTAGTAGACTATACTGTCTTGACATAGCTGATAGCATTCTGTTCCATGTGCAACAGGCCAACAACCCACTAATATATTCCCTCTGTGGTTCATTACTAGACCTGAAAGTTTGAATCAATATCAAAAAGCCTGCTTTAAAACTACAACATTTTGACATAGTTAAATTTTTTTTTCAAAAGCAATTATTATCATACTTTGAACTCCCAGAGATCGCTTCCTTACCTAGGACTCATTGGAAGTCAATGGAAAGACTCCATTGATTTCAGCTGACTCACTGTGAGGAAGCAGAATAACAATTCAAAAAACTATTTTGACCCTGTCTGTCCATAAAAATCACAACTGACTGGAGTTAGTAAATATATATTACTCAAGATGAATACATTTATGTATGTACATATATACAAAATATAAATATAGTAGCACACACACATATGTATATAAATATTAATATACACCTATGCATACCTCCGAGAATTAGAAATCACTGTGACAATAGTCTGATTCATCTGTCTTTTTGAAATATTAAAATAAAATTTTACTAGACCGACTTTTATCAGGAGCACACTTTGAAAGTTACTGCCACTACTTGTCTGTTCATATACATAACTGTTAGTCCTTAAACCTTATATCCCAAATTAACTGTGTATACAATACCAAGGAGTTGGTGCCATATAGTTAGCACTGAGGGCTGCGGTCCTTGGTTATTCCTAGTTGCTAAGGTCAAGGTTATCAGGCTTGAGAACAAAGAAAGTTGAACTGAAGCACAAGTATTCTTTTTACCTGGATTCCATCAGTCAAGCCTAGTGTTTTCATGCTGCTTGCCCCTCTTCAAAGACAGGGAATCTCTTCTGTGCCCACTGCTGCTTATCTTGGTTCTCCTTTTCCCTTTCATCTTTCTCACACACATATCAGGATGCCTTGCTTATTTCAGTCCCTTATGCTAATCTTGTTTTTTTGTTCTCTGTCTGGTATATCTTTTACTTGGGCCACAGTTTACAAGCTTTTTTATGCTTTGCACAGACAACTGCATACTTCTTTGTCCCTTTGTTTGTCACACCATTCACACACATATGTAAAATTTACATATATATACACATTTTGTTTGACAGTGTTGCAAAATATTTATATACAACTGTTGATTATCACCAATATTTTAATTGGAGGCTTCTCACGGATGTCAGGAGGTTTGGCAGGGGCATCTTTTGCAATACTTGGGACATTAAGGAAAAGCTTAATCTTTCTGGTTAATATACTTTCTAAAAGTTCAATCTTCCATCAAAACATTGTTAAAATCCCATTTTTAACAACAATTCACTTAAGGACTCTTTTTTACGTTAAATTCATGGTGACTGATTTTGGATAATTTGACTATCTAATTATGTTTCTTTTATTAATTCAGGAAGGATTCCAAATCTGTCCCAAAGTGCAAGAACTTCATCCATTTGTTGTACTTTCTCAGTTGCAAAGCTTTTTGATTTATATCTTTATGATTAATAGTTAATTAGTGTTAAATATATATATATTGCTAGCATCAAGTAGCTACTAAACACTTGTTCTCACTGTATTCACATTTTTGGCTCACAGGTGCTTCATATGCCTTTTGCTATTTGAGTTTCATTATGTCCTAAGTAAATTGGTGTAGAGACTATATACACAAATAAACACTGCAGGGAAGGTAAAGCAGAGTGTGGCACAGATGTAGTCTAAATGAAGTAGAAAAATAAACACGCCATGAGTGTCATGGTTTAACCCCAGCCAGCAACTAAGCACCACACAGATGCTCACTCACTTCCCCCCCCACCCAATGGGATGGGGAAGAGAATCAGAAAAAAAGTAAAACTTGTGGGTTGAGATAAGAAAAATTTAATAGAACAGAAAGGAAGAAAATAATAATGATAATAGTAACAACAATAAAATGACAATAATAATAATGAAAGGATTGGAATATACAAAACAAGTGATGCACAATGCAATTGTTCACCACTCACTGACCAATGCCCAGTTAGTTCCCAAGCAGCGATCCCTCCCAGCCCCACTCCCCCCAGTTTATATACAGGGCATGATGTCACATGCTATGGAATACCTCTTTGGCCAGTTTGGGTCAGCTGTCCTGGCTGTGTCCTGTGCCAACTTCTTGTGTCCCTCCAGCCTTCTTGCTGGCTGGGCATGAGAAGCTGAAAAATCCTTGACTTTAGACTAAACACTACTGAGCAACAACTGAAAACATCAGTGAGTTATCAACATTCTTCTCATACTGAATCCAAAACATAGCACTGTACCAGCTACTAGGAAGAAAGTTAACTCTATCCCAGCTGAAACCAGGACAATGAGTCACACAGTTGCTATACTATGTGATGTTAAATATAGCACCCACCACTAGGAAACTTTGAAAGGAGGTGGAGAAACACACAGCCAGAAGTTAGAATGTTACAGTGTGACAGTGGTTACTTTTCCATTGCAAATAAATTCAGTGCCTACTGACAGAAGCTGTAACCTGCTTTTATTTCAAAGTGTCACTGGCCCAGTTTAGTCCTGAATTGCACAGTTACTGCAGAAGACCTAAGCACAGATACCTTCCCCAGTTTCTAACAAAACAGCTGGACTGGGTTTTTGTTTCATTTTGCTTTAATATAAATCCACTGTCAGCAAATAAACGTTATCATCTCCTCAGAGAAATTTAGCACACTTCATAATGCAAATGAAAATGGATATGTGCAGGTTCCTATTCAGATCTGTAGCCTGAAGTCACACAAAGTCAGCATCTAACCTTCTGATTTTGTTTGGTCTGCCATTTCTTCCTTCTGTCAGTAGTGCTCCCACATCACTGCACACCAGTGCTCCCTTAGCATGAGAACATTTCAAGGTTGAACATGAAGAACTGTATACTTATTTTGCTTTTTACACTGCGAGTCATTCTGCTATTGTCAGGTAATCTGCTGACCTTGCAGAAAGCAAATGCCAGCTCAGGCAAATGAGTGATTCCTGTAGTCTTCATAACAGTCAACACTCATAACAGTTTAAGCATGTGTCTTATTTCTTATTACTTGTATGTAAGTAATTGCAAATCAGGACCATATGTCTTTTATTAATACTCTGGAAAATGAATACTCTACAAAATGTGGGTAATATAGACTTCCTAATCAGATTTGCTGCCTTTTCATTAGTTTTCATTATATTCCTCCCTAAACATCCATTGCTGGCCATTCTTATAGACAGGCTTTTGTGCTAGATAAATCAGTGGTCTGTCCCAGTACAGACATTTTTATGTTCCTTAGACACTCAGCATTTTTTTGAATGGCTTTATGATCTAGTAGACTTCACAACCTACTATATTGGTACCAAACACTTGCAGAACTTCTATCCATGTCAAGAAACTTCAACAAATAAATTATTTTAAATCAGTAATAGCCAGATAGATTGGGTTTTTTTTACAAGAAATGCTATTAGGGTAATCTTCTGAGAGATGTCTTTCTCCATTATTTTGTGCTAGTGTATTACACAAAGTTAAACTCTTTGTCAGTTAATGGGGTGGTAATAATGAAAAAATGTAAACTGAAGTAGAAATTCATGAATAAGGGAGAAGTTTTCTCCAACTTTTGGCCTATTAAGGTATTTTTGTTAATTAAATGTAGAATGTTTGCATTTTTTCTTAAAAGTGCCGTGTAAGCATTGTGTAAATAATTTTCTTCAAGGCTACCTACTAAAAACATTTATCTGTGACTTTATGGTTAGTAGCCAAAATATATTGCTCCACTGCTATAACACAAAGATTTGAGTTTATTACTTCAGCACATTAATTAATTTATTAAATATTAATGACAAAAAAGCTGTTCAAGTGATGTTATATAGACAGCTTCAGCATTTCTAACGTGTTATTGCCCCATTTATCAGCAGCTATGCACAAGATGTACGAAGCAATACAACTGGTAGATGAGGTATGTTCATACCATATGTTGCTAATCTAGTTAATGGAATAACAAATACATAGCTGGGTCTATTAGATGTGCGACTTTACAATATACATTTACGTTGAAATATTTTTTCTGCTGCAGACAGGATGATTACACTGCTTTTTTGATCTCAGATAAAGAATGAAGCATGAACAAAAATCATTTTAGAATTATAATTATGCCAGGGTTTTTTGCTGTCCAAAATGTTGCACTGAGAAAAGCTCTATACTGAAACAAATATACTTATTTTTAGATAAATATTTTGTAAGGTTGCATTAAGTGTAATTAAATCTTCAAAATATTGTATAAATCTACATATTGAATTTTACTTAACCCCCTTTAAATTTTCTTCTCTGTTTTCCAATTGTTACCATTTATTGTACTGCATCAATATGAATTATCATCTTCCTTCTGTTCCCATGAAGTAGATGTAATATAATGTCAATCTTCTGAGCTGAAACTTTACCTGAATGTCAATTTTGGAAGTTGAAATCTGTTCTTCTAACTTCAGTATGTCATCGTTATTGACCTAAACCTTTGGGGCTGGAGATGTAAACTCTGCTCTGTTTTTTATTCATTGTACTTCTTGTAAATTCCCTAAGCGCTGTTCATTTCTTTTCCTTTATCAGTATTGTCTCTAGTTAGTTTTAAAAGTGATATATTTATGAAGCTATGATTTATAAATGAATGTCTTCTATTAAACAAACTTATTAATTATTTTATTTGTTCTTTTAATAATTTAAACTATAGGCACCCAACTCTATTAGGTGGAAAATTTGATGTTTAAGATTTCAAATTGCAACTATCCTTTTGAAAGCTCTTGTAACAGTTTAATTAATTTAAGCAAATAAACCATTCAAAGGGAATATAAAAATCAGTGCTGTAAATATTTTAAGGGTAATTTTCTGTTCTACATATTTTAACTAATTGGTTCTGTTCATCCTATTTTCTACTGGAATATTGCATGTATTTGTAATGTGACAAGTTTATTAAAAAAGTATCTACATTCTGCAACGTAATAAACCTAATCACAAGATGCGGGCATGTATTCATCAAAGCACTGTTTTGTTTTCTAAACTACACTGCCTATAATTTTAGATTCTTTTACTTTAGTTGGATATTATTTGTACTTCAATATCACTTTGTATAATTAATAGTCTTTTATCATACTAGTAATACACTTTATAGTATTTTTCCAAATAGATACATTAAACTCTTCTGCACTCTTACTTCTGGGGTAGTATCAACACACATGAAATGCAGTTAGTACAAACATGGGTTTGAATGTTTTAGGATGGGTGTTAATTCTAATAGGAATAGTTAATGTAGTGTAGGAAACTTGAGGTGGCAGAATTATGTTTCAGTTCCATAATTTTTTTTTAGAAACTTCACAGGGAGTGAACATCAAGCTTCATATTAACAAGAGACTAATTCCAAAATCATCCATTTTACTCTATCTGATAAATCATATACTCTGTTAAATATCATAGCAAACATATTCATATTTTCAACCCACATGGAGAAATGAGAATGTGGAGAACACCTGAAATGCCGTGCAACATTTATGCAAATAGATTTTCAAGAATGCCTTTATTTAAGCTGTGTTTTTCACTTGTGTTTGAAATATGGCCTGGGGCAGGAGTGGTGGTGGTGTCAACCTGTTGGAGTTTTTGTTGCCAGAAGAAGTTCTTCTGAATGATTGTATTCTACATTGACCAGTTACTGAATAAACTTCATGAACACCTTTGAAATTCAACTTGGGTCTCCGTATTCAAGGAGACTACTTCTAGGACTCGCTTTCAGACTCATGCTCACTCTTACTCTCTGTTTCTTTCCCATTTTCTTTGCTTCTTTGCCACACTCTATGCAACCTTATCACTTTTTCCCACTTCCCTAGTCTTGTAATTAAGATAAACTTTTACAAGGAATTTTTTAAAGCTTTGTTAGATTCAAGAAAGTGTAGGACTTCAGTATTCTCCTTCCCTTATGAGTATTGTAATAAAAGTGTTACATAAAGACTAATTATCTTTATTTTGAACACAAGTAGATATTTCCAATATGTTTTGTAGACAAATAGCCCCCATTCTTATATAAGATGTGACCTCAACATGCCTTCTACACTGTTCTGCCAGCACCTACTGTGAAGGTCTTAATTGGCCTTAGAGACACACAGGGAACAATTTGCTCAGACTTATAGTGTCAGTCTTAAGCATGTGCATCAGAAGATCTTTAGATACCTGAGGAATTTTCCCATGAAAGGGATTAAACTATGGAAATGAAGATTTTCCTAGAGTTTTACATTCTGCTTGAAGTCCACTATAGGAACTTAAATCCCATGTCGATTTAGATCTAGGTCTGTAGAGAAATTTGCAATGGCAGTCATTGCAATGCATTTCCAGAAGAATTCACTGTCACAGAATGACTGAGGCTGGAAGGGATCTGTGGAGGTAATCTGGTCCAACCCACCTGCTCAAACAGGGATACCTAGAGCCAGTTGCCCAGGAACGTGTCTGGACCTTTTTTTAGTATCTCCAAGGATAGAGACTCCACAACCTTTCTGGGCAACCTGTGCCAGGGCTGAGTCACCCTCAGAGTAAAAAAATTATTTCCTGATGTTCAGACAGAGCGTCCTGTGTTTTAGTTTGTGCCCATTGCCTCTCGTCCTTTCACTGAGCACCACTGAAAAGAGCCTGGCTCCCTCCTCTTTGCACCTTCCCTTCAGGTATTTATGTACATTCATAAGATCACCTTTGAGACATAAATGTCAAAATCCTTCCTGAAGTCCAGGTAGACAATATTCACTGCTCTCCCCTCATCTACCAGGCAAGTCGCTTCCTCATAGAAGTGTACCAAGATGGTCAAGTATGACTTCACCTTGGTGAAGCCATACTGACTACGGATGACTTTCTCATCCTTAATGTGCCTCACAATGGTTTCCAGGATTAGCTGCTCCATCACCTTCCCAGGGATCAAGGTGAGGTTGACCAGCCTGTAATTCCCTTGGCCCTCCTTGTTGCCCTTCTAGCAGATGGGGGTGACATTTGCTTTTGTCCAGTCTTTGGGCACTTCCCTCAGTCACTATGATCAATCAAGATTATGAAGAGTGGCCTCACAATAACATTTCCTACCTCCCTTGGGACTCATGGGTGTGTCTCATCAGGGTCCATGGATTTAACAGAAGAGTTATGAGTTGAGTGACTAGACTCTTATAAAAGTTTGCACAGGATGATAAGACATCTAAAAAACTATATTGATAAAAATCTGCAGAGTAAGTGGAGAGCTACACAAGCCATCCAATGGTCAATACCAAGAACAGAATCCCCTCTTAAGACAAAGCATCTTATCATGGAAGTAAGTAGCTTCAGACCCCGGTAGTGTTCCCTTTTGAAAGGACCGAGAAGACATTATTCTACTACATCCAGTAATACAATGTATTGACTCTTCACTTGCAATATAAAAAATGAAATTAATCCAGAAATTACTGCTTCTTAAATAGACAATAAACTACCGACTGGGTATTCCTCTAACAGATGAGAGCACCTGCTTGAAGTCCCTACTCTGTCAGTTTGTGCATACAAGAAGACTATCCTAATTAGGCTATTTGAGTTGGGATTACTGATCTTTTAACTTTTTCTGCTGAATTTTGAATATTCACTGAAGCAGGGACATGAACATGAAACTTTCATTTCCCAGCTCTGTGCCCTAGCCTTTAAGGCTGTAATGCCATTGTTTCTCACCAGCTGAATTAATAATTTATTACTACAAAGTGGAACAGCTCCAAGAGGAAAGATAAAGGCTGGACAATATTGTCTCTCAGTAAAGCTATTAACCTCAAATGAAAAGTGCCCAACTTCTAATCACTCACTGGTCTGAAGCTACAAGGAAGAGGAGATGGACCAGGTTGCCTTCCACTGCTTTTCTCATTGCCACTTCAGTGATCAGTACAGGTATGCAGACATCCAAAAATATAGTCTTGCTGAATTAATAAATTTTGTTTAAAAAAATAAATTCTTCAGCAGCTGAGGCTAAAACAGCAAAATAGAGGTAATGAATTCCATGGCAGATTGAAATGAATATTTATTCATTTAATATTGTATAATGTTGCATACTGCATAAGCTTGTGTTGCATTATTCTGTGTGAAGTCCTATAGGTTTTCTAACTGGCACACCTCTCCTTATGAATGCCCTATCCATAACCAAATACTGTAATCTGGAGGACCACATGTTTCAGATGAGTAGAGTACAAGGATGTCATTGCTTGCCTTTTTGTTTTTACTAATGTTTGTTCCTCTGAAAAGAGTGTTTTCTTCCTTTGCAATATGTTAATGTTGTTCCCACAGGTCAATCCCCACAAACTTCCTGTCAGAGCTGTCACTAATCAGCTATTCTCCTATCTGCCTTCAAGCAGTTGACTGTTCTGTTCTAAAAGTAGAACCTCCTATGTAGGTGTGCTCTTGGTTTCCAGTGTCATCTTGAATTCAAACTCCCTCCTGCAAAATACTGATGGTTGTGTAGTCCACTAATGGAAATAAAAATCTCTATCCATACTTAATTAATTAAAAATATTAAAATATGCTGACCCTAGACAATCCCCTGTAGCTTTACACTACTTATCTTTGCCATGTTTCTCCAACTTGCATGTCATGTACTGTGACAATTGTTTAATCTGAAGGTGATTAAAAAGGGTGTGTGTATATGCATGTGGCTCCAGCATGAGAATTCTTTTCAAATCCATAAAAGCTTCCTGCAAACGCAATAGCTTGCACACTGTATACATGGTGAACTACATAAGAAATAATAGAGCAAGTTAGTTATTAATAAAAGTTTCTAATGACTAAGAAAGCATTATTAAAATCCATAGCAAGTCTGTGGCGTCTCTAACACTGGAGCCTTTACAGAACAGGTATCTGTCAGGAGTGCCATGGGTATAATTGTGCTTGTGTTGGAGTAGATAAATCGACATGTAAAGGGAGAATGAAGTTAAGTGCATTTCAAAAGGGAATCAGTGAAGGGGAATATAAATTCTTTTCACCAAAAGACATTCCTAGGACCTGTTCTTCTTTTTTACCCGAGCAACCAAATTGCTTAAATACATTTTACACTTTGATAGTATTTTTTTCCCAGGTAGAGGACTTTGCTGTGATGTAAATGAGGTAAAATACATCTTTACTTATTTATTTCCTACTGCATCAGCAATATTTTCAGTATGTTCTTGTCCAGGGAAAAGCTTTTTTAAAAGTTGGGGTTTTTTTAATTCCTAATTGGGGGAAATGTATGGATTGACAGCAGCAAATAGAGATGAAATGAAGGAGATGTGTCTTGATGGAGGGTATGTTTGGAAACTGGGATTTAGACTGCATTAATAAGAAGGGAATTATGCACTGAGCTTGCAATTTATTTAACTTTTCTGTGGCTAATTTGTATAGAAGAAAGGTTCTACACTATTATTACTTAAGTACTCTGTATAATCTACTTCATCAATTTCTAACAAATCAGAAAGAAAAAGATGAGAATAATGAAGCAAACTAAATATGATAAAAGCTAGCAGAAATCCTCAAGATTGGAGGACTTCTTTCTCCCCTACTGACAGATATTTTTTATAAATTATTATTTTGCTGAAGTGATGCTGCAATACAGCACAGCTGAAAACAATTTGTGCAATGGATAATTTTAAATGAATCATCTTCTGTAGATGCAAAGTAATCAACACATTTCTTCAAGAAATATAATTAGACCTTAATAGAAATTATCATTTAATGTAGCCTGTTGAACTGCAGAAGAAAATATAATTGCTAATTTTTAAAAAGCTTCTACATATATATATAGTATTCCTTGCATAAAATACAAAAAATATTTTTGGTATCCTTTGTATAACCATATTAGTTTCATCTGTTTGACATTCTTCTATAATTTTCACAGATTCCCTTGCTAAATTTAAGGCACTATCAGGGCATATATATATATAAGGTAGATGAAGTGTCAAGGTGAACAGTACTCTATCAAAGTCACATTTGTCACACTTTGCCAGCTATTTATGACACCAAGGTTTGATTAGCACAGCACTGACAACTAAGTTAAAAGCCATAAAAAGTGTCAGTTGACACTAAAAAAGCTGTCTGCTGAACAAATTGAGCCACAGTGAACATAGTTGTGCAATATATGTAGAATCCAGTTCATTTTCTTAATTTGTAAATTCTTTCCTAAAGCTGCCTTTTCTTTGTGGCTGCATCTTCTCTTAATCTCTCATAGCTTTTAGAGGTGTAGATATTATCTGAGAGGATTAGTCTTATGAGCTCAAGAGAAAGTATTGATCTGTAATTTGCTATTTATTGCTAATAGTGATTTAATATAAAATTGAAGAATTTACTAATGCTTTGTGATAAGATGTTCCTTAAGTATTTCTTGTGATGATCTACAGGAATGGATTATTATACATGAAGTTAGGTAAGTTATCTATCCATAGACTTCTAACTTAATCATATTTTGAATTACATGAAAAACTTTATTTTGCTGAGATTGATACAATAACTACATTACTACGGAGGGGAAGGAAAAAAAAAGAGTGAGAGAAGAAAAAAAATAATCTATTTAAGCATTTACAAGAGGAGATGAGAGAAGTCTTTGTAAAACTTGGCTAGTGTATAGAGAGAGTATGGGTGTGGACACCAGTGTAAACGCACGGAGAGAAGGAAATTTTCACTTCCCATTCCTGGAAAAAGCAGCCTGATGGCTCTCCTCACGTGCGGGGACAGTAAGACCTCACCAAATCCTCTCTCAGAGAGAAACAAACATTTCTTCAGATCATACTCTGCTAAGTGGAATGTAGATACATCCCTCTCTTGCATTAAAATGTTTGAAATAGCATATAAGCATATAAGTTGCTGGAGGAGCTTGATTTGATAGGGCTATTCAGAGCTCACCTTCTTTATTCCAGCTGATTTGATTACTGTCAAACACATTGAAGGAAAAGTCAACTTTGTGCATAATAATGTAATGATTAGAAAATTCACCCCACTCCCAAAATGGTGATCTGAACTCTACCTCTTGTTAGCATGAGGATTGAGTCTATACTGCAAACTAATACTCTGAGCTATTTTGCTTGCAATTGCTCTCTAACTATTCTCTTGAAATTCAAACTCTGTTTATATTATAATAAAAATGGACAGAGCAAGGGTAAAACAAACAAACAAACAAACAAGCAAAATGCTGGGCCAGAGAAATTTCTTTTTACATTCCACTAGTTATGTTTCAGAGTGCTCTTCAGAAACTCCTTGTGTTCTTCACATTAGGCAAGGATTGACGCAGGCAGCAGAAATTACATCCCCGGGATTTATTCCTCCCAATTTATGACTTGACTTTGCTCTAGACACCTAATGTAAGATTTGCCCCCCTCCCCCAGCTCTTAATCTTGGCTGTGATTGGTGTCTAAGATGAAATAAAAGAGAGTTTGGGGCACATGTGGCTTAATACATTGCATTCTCACGTCTGCTCCCATGTGAGATGTGTATCTGAGACATATGCCCAGGGCTGGTAGTTAGAACATGGAACCTACTGGAGACCCTCAGCCTTCTTAAGGAGCCCTTGTATGTGAGTTCATAAACCCTAGGAAATATCAAATGACAGCTGAGCTTAGGAAACCCACCTGAGTCCATCTCTTTCTCATTTTCTGTTTTTCTTCTTGAATACTTCAGTGTTCAAGGAGGTTTATGGGAATCCCAGTTTATGGGAATTTAATCATCTGTATTGTAAATTCTACTGCTGGAGCTGAACAGTTACATTTCACAATTTTGAGCATCACATAGTCCTTTGGTTGAATGCCTGCCTAGCTCAGTTAGTTTAATGCAACTGCACCACAGAATGCTAATGCTGCAAAGAAAAAAGATGTTAAAAAAACAAGCAAGTCAATGTAAATTCATAAAGCCAAATGACATTTCAACCCAATACATTATTTAATAAAAGTAATCTATCACTGTAATTGCCACATAGTATAGAAGTATAACTTCAATTAGAAAAATGTATTAAAAGTGATATGCCATAAATAATAAATCATAGGGAAATCTATAAATCAATTGCCAAATCCAGGCAGAAATGTCAATGAATTAATATATACTTGTGATATTTTAAACTCATAAACACAAAACTAAATACTTCCTTAAAGCAAAAAAGACATTTTGCATGACGTGATATATATTGACTGATCCTTTATTACACCGACTATTATTTATTATGTACAATATTCCTAAAGTCTTCAAATTTTTCACAGCACTACTTGCATACCAAGAAAGTAGTCTGCTTCTTCCATTACAAAGTTTTATTGTATATTGATTGATGTTACCACATTGTAATGATTATTCTGTGGTTTTTCTTGTGGTAGCATTCTTTTTTTTCAGCCTTCTGACTGCAGAACGGAAAGACCAAGATATGAAATGCAAAGGAATCCACTGTCAGTTCAGGTATATGCTCATGGGACAAGACGGCTTTTCTTACATTTTCTTTTGGCATCCCCTACTGGTGTACAGCTGCAAAGACTCCTCCATGACACCGAAGATCTCAAAAAGGCTTGCTGTGCTTCTGTGACCAAGTCCTTTTGAATGTTAGTAATAGCAAGAGTAATGGCACGTTAATGTGAAAATACTTATAATCTCTTCAAGCAACATAAATTAATTGCTTCCGTGAATATACCATCTCCTTAAACAGCACATCTAACTATACTACTTACTTTGCTAGTTTCACACATGCTTATTTTAACTCCTTGTCTTATAAAGATGTTTGCTGAATCTGGATGAATTGTTAGCTGGGTATTTTTGTTGTTGGTTTTTTTTTTTTTTAATCTTAATAACAAATAAATGTCAAATTTTTCATTCAAACTATGTCATGATAAACATGATTTGTGATGATGCAGTGTGTCAATGTATACTTTTCCATCCATTCATGAGTCATGTGAAGATGAAAAGTCTGTATGAATATTCCAGCTCCATTCTTTTGAGCATTGGGACAGAGTTGTTCCTCACTGTTAGAGTAACACTATTACTTATATTTCCTCCTCCCAGAAAGAGTGGAAAGACATCAGTGACATTAACATCTTCCCACGTGTTGTAGCTGTAGTGTTTCTTAATGTGGAAACCTCCCCACCTCACTTTAGGCACCAAGCATCTCTGAAACCATGATCAACACAGGGTCCCTAAAAAATCAGAGGAGATAAACTAGCATCTCAGATTCATAACCTAGAAATTGTCTATTGACTACAGAAGTGTTGGGCAGCTGCATTCTACACATAATATCTAGTTTACCTTAATGTCTAGAGTTAGGGTGTATCTGTTGACCATGGAAAATATTCTCAGCAGAATAGCTGCATAACAGTGCTATAGGTCTGCTTGTAATAGAATTTTCTACATTTTTCTAGGCGATAAAACATACAGTGTTTTCTCACCATTATTAAAGATGCTTACGTAAGTTTTCTCATTAAAGGATCTCAGAAGTGGATGACACATAGTTGGTCTATGATCATGGAGTGTGCACATCAATAGGGGCTGAAGGATCTTTCTGTGGATACTTACTAAGCATAAAAATTAAATCATTTTAAATAGAAATCAAATAATACAGTACTGAATAGCTGGGTGTTGATCAATGACACTTTTGAAATGACGAATGATTTCCAATTGCACATTTTGTTCATTCTTTGAATGCTCATTAATCTCCAGTGAGGATAAGATGGGAGTATGTACTGCTAAATATTAATACTTCCCATTAATCTAAAAATGCAATTATGATTTTCACTTAGATGGAACAATATTATCATATGTGTCCTGTCAGGTTATCTATTAGACAGGAGTAGCCTCTTCCTTCTATCATAGACTACTTTGGCTATTTCCCACACATACCTTTTTTCACCAAATTCTATGATTTCTTGAAAGATAAAGTTCACTCATATATATATATATATATATACACACACATCTATAAAGGGAACACTGTGTTTTAACCTCTTTCCCCTTCTAGATTGATTCTTTTTTCTTTTTTTTTTTCTTTTTAACTGTAGGCTATTAGTATTTCTCTAGAGTTTAATGAGTAGAATATACCTTTTCTTGCAGATGGGAATTATGAGGCACAGGCAGCTCAGTGACTTGCTGAATAGGAAACACCTGCCTGCAGCACCAGAATACAGGAGTCTTTGTTCCCAAGTGTATACTTTAGTAGTATTCAATGTATTTTCTTCTGGCTGTAGAATATAAAGTGATTTATTTTCATTTATAGTGAAAATACTTGCCATGCACCTCAACTTTCAAAACAATAAAAGATGTGCCTTATATTTAAATAAGTGATAATGCTAACACCAGTGAAATCAGGCTATATCTCTATTTATAAGTAACACAGGGCAAGGAATAAGCTTTGTCATTATCCATGCTTAAATGCCAGCACCATCTCCAGCATGGGTTTGCTGTATGCCAGCTGTTCCCCAGAAAGCATCTGGGCCTGGATAGTACATCCCACTAGGCAGTATGGAAGAACAAGTCCTGTCTGGGGATGAGAGAAGGTTTAAGTGAGTGGGCACAAAAAGGCTTTGCCACCTAAGTCTGAGGGTCAAAGAAGTGTCCCTGGCCTGCTACAGTTACTTGCAGAAAGTAACATTTTAAGGCATCGAAATTGATTTCTTAAAAACTGCTGCATCTTCTACCATGAACCAATCTGTTAGTCTATACAGCTATCTTACTTTCTGCAGTTCTCAGACTGCACTGAAATAAATTCCCTTGTATTTCAGAGAATGAAACATTTCATTACATATGTGAGGCAAAGTATACAGCCAGGTAGACCAACATCCACACTGGACCCAAACCTTGTCTGTTTTGAAAATTAAATTGAAATCAGATGCATCCCTTCTCTTGATGTTTAGAATGTTCTATAACATTCAGGAAATAATACAATGTGATATCAACTGTTACCTCATTACAGCCATAGTGAAGGAGAAAGTTAAGTTTCTACTTTTCATCTTCAAAGTATATCTGACTTGACTGCCATGCAGGTTCAATATTTTTGTCTGTGCCACTTGGCTGAACATTTGTATCCCTGTGAAATCACATAAGATGTCTTTATTATGCTGTTTAAAACCTTATTTCTGTCCAAAAAACCACTATCTATACAATTTATGTTCAACCAGATGACATAACATAGGTTTGATTGTAGTCTAGAACAAATACAGTAAGAAGTTCTTTTTCTCCTTTTTATTGGAGAAAAAATAGATGGTTGGAGGTCCAGTCTTCTCGCCCTCTCTCAAAGGATATGGAAAGGTATTGAAGTGAAATCATATATTTCATTGAATAGTAGCTTCTGTGGAGGCAAATGTGGCACTGCAGATTCCCAAAACATTTGACAAACATTTTTGGGTTTAGGTTGTATCACTCCATAAAGCTAAAACCAGTTCAAATCTTTTATGCCACTTCAGAGTAACATTTTTCAAAAAGAATAAATTCATTCCAGCTGCTTTTTTTGCTGTTGATACCTCACCCACAGTAAACAAGCAGCTAGTATCAAAGGTCAAACTTCATGAAATGTTCTGGAAAGAAAACTTATGCATACATTAAAAAAAAAAAACCAAACAAAAACAAAACCAAAAAATAAAAATAAGTAAAAACATAAGTTCCTTACAATTCTAACTTATGGCTCATACAGTTAATATGAAATCATCACACATTACAAGTTCATAAAACAGATGTTTATACCAAGTATACTCAATTAATTAGAATAAAATATGACTTAGTGTTTGTTAATTCAATACAATAGTTGACCCTACAAAGCAAAACTCTTATTTTTCTTGGGGGTTTCTGTTACTCTACTCCTAGACTCAAGGAAAGACTGTGTACTCCACAGGCATTTTCTGGATGTGGAAAGAAAATCCTAGAAATGGTTGCTTAAGTAGTTCTAGCATTTATTGGCAATGTAATGCTGGCTATCTACCTGCTGCAGTTCTTTGGCTTTGATTTCTGCCTTTCCATTCATCTTCACTCCTTTCATTCCGAACAGTACAAGGCTACTGTGCCATCATTTATAATGCAACAGGGGTAGGACATTTGCAGCATGTTTCCTCAGTAACCAGAACACCACATAGTTCATATTTATTGAGACAGAGTCAAGTAACAAAACCCTGTTCAAGACTGTTACTAATAAAATTGGATCCAGTTCAAAGATCCAGTTTTCAAAACTCCCAACGCCTGGTGTTGGGCAGGCATCATCACTTCAAGTCTCTTTTCTTTTTCTTGAAAAGAAATGGCTTGTTAGTACATCCTAGCTGTCTCTCATGGGTCAGGAAAATTAATAAATAAATAAACCTTTAAGTTATGAGTGTCTTTCAGCCCTAACAACCTCTGATTCAAACTATTCTTAGAAAAGGGCTCCAATCTTTAATATATCATATACCTAGTCCTGAAGGTTTTTCTCATAAAACCTGCAGAATAGAGTGGAAAAAACCACACAGGGTAAGTTCATGCATTTAGTATTTAATAAAGTCTTCCTCACATGCACGGGGCAACTATTATCCTCATCGTAACGATGGTGTAGAGTCAGCAGTGTGTTTCTGGCCTGAATATGCAAAATTCTGCCCATTCGACTGTACTATGCTGAATGTTGAAACCCAGCTCAGATTTTTTCTTCCCTTTTATACAATAGAGGATTTTTAAGATATTCAGGTTTTGTTATTAAAATATGAAATACTAATTTTATTCTTGCTCCACTTTAACAAGAGGTGAGTCCATATGTATGTATGTATGCATATATTCATTGTATAGGTATGACAGTGTGAGATCCAAACAGACAAGATCAAGCCCAAAGTTCTTAATTTTAGAAGGTTTAGTTGCACAATGATTGGATTTATTTATTAATCCACTATAATTAGCAAAACTTCTTTATTTAAATGCAAAAGGGAACATTTATCTACTTTCTATCTTATAAACAAACTCTTCACATGATGCTTAATATAAGAACCACTGAGAACTCTGTTGTTTCTGACAGGATTTATATAAAGCTGATTGTCAGCAGCAAATATCTGCAGTGCAGAAAAAATTATCTCTCCTCACATATGTGACACTTGTACAGAGACTTGTTTATATTTGTGCCACTGTGATCCAACAGGAACTAACTCTTTACAACCCATTATATCCTTCAAAGACTGGAAGTATGCTTCTTGTTAATGATGTATGTATGTTTGCATGTTTACAATGACAATGTATGTGCTGCTTGATTTTGTGTGTACCTTCATTTCTCATTTTATTCCTACTCAACTTTTAACTTAATTGCATGTGTATGCATGGCTAATCTACTAGCCTTCTATGACGGAGTGACTGCAACAGTGGACAGAGGAAAATGAATGTCAACTACCTGGAATTCTGTAAGGCCTTTGATACGGTCCCCCACAACATTCTTACCTCTAAATTAGAGAGATACGGGTTTGGTGTATGGACTGTTAAATGGATAAGGAGTTGGCTGGATGGCCGCGTCCAAATTATTACAGTCAATAGCTCAATGTCCTAGTGGAAACCAGTAATGAGTGGTGTCTCTCAAGGGTCCATACTGGGATCAATATTATTTAATATCTTCATGTTGCGGTTTAACCCCAGCTGACAACTAAGCCCCACATAGCCGCTCTACCACTCCCCCCCCTCCATGGGATGGAGAAGAGAATTGGAAGGGAAAAGTGAGAAAACTTGTGGGTTGAGGTAAAGACAGTTTAATAGGTAAAGTAAAAGCCACATGCACAAGCAAAGCAAACCAAGGAATTCATTCACCGCTTCCCATGGGCAGGCAGGTGTTCAGCCATCTCCAGGAAAGCAGGGATCCATCACACGTAACTGTTACTTGGAAAGACAAATGCCGTCACTCCAAAAGTCCCCTTTCTTTCTTCTTCCCCCAGCTTTACATGCTGACCATGACACCACATGGTCTGGAATATCCCTTGGGTCAGTTGGGGTCAGCTGTCCCGGCTGTGTCCCCTCCCAATTCCTTGTGCCCCCCCAGCCTGCTCGCTGGTGGGGTGGGGGGAGAAGCAGAAAAGTTCTTGGCTCTGGGTAAGCACTGCTCAGTAGTAGCAAAAACATCCCTGAATTACCAACACTGTTTTCAGCACAAATCCAAAACACAGCCCCGTACTAGCTACTATGAAGAAAATTAACTCTATCCTAGCTAAAACCAGCACACTTCATCAATGACATAGTGGGATTGAGTGCACCCGCAGCAAGCTTGCAGAAGGCACCAAGCTGAGCGGTGCAGTTGATTCACTAGAGGCAAGGGATGCCATCCAGAGGGACCTGGACAGGCTTGAGGAGTAGGCATCTATGAATCTCATGAAGTTCAACAAGGCCAAGTGCAAAGTCCTGCACCTGGGTCAGGGCAATCCCTGGTATCAGTAGAGACCGTGGGATGAAGGAATTAAAAGCAGCCCTGCAGACAAGGACTTGGGGGTACTGGTGGATGAAAAGCTGGATGTGAGCCAGCAATGTGCGCTCACAGCCCAGAAAGCTGATTGTATCCTGGGCTGCATAACAAGAAGTGTGGCTAGCAGGTCGAGGGAGGTCATTCTCCTCATCTGCTCTGCACTGGTGAGATGCCACCTAAAGTACTGCATCCAGTTCTGGATTCCTCAGTACAAGAAAGACATGGACCTGTTAGAGCAGGTCCAGGGAAGGGCCACAAAGAAGATGGGGGCTGGAACACCTCTCCTATGAAGACAAGCTCAGAGAGTAGGGGTTGTTCAGCTTGGAGAAGAGAAGGCTCCAGGAAGACCTTACAGCAGACTTTCAGTGCCTAAAGGGGGCCTACAGGAAAGGCAGAGAGGGACTTTTTACCAAAGGGCTGTAGTTACAGAGCAAGGGGCGTGGCTTTAAACTGAAAAAAAAAGGTAGGTTTAACTTGGACCTAAGGAATAAATTGTTTACAATAAGGGTGGTGAGATACTGGAAGAGGTTGTCCAGAGAAGTTGTAGATGCCTCATTCCTGAAAGTGTTCAAGGTCAGGTTAGACGGGGTAACCTGAGCAACCTGATCTAGTGTCAGATGTCCCTGGCCTTGTCTGGGGGCTTGGACTGGATGATCTTTAAAGATGCCTTCCAACCCAAACTATTCTATGGTTCTATGATTCTAGGAATAAGTGACATCAGCTCTTATTGCATTAATACAAGTATGAGAATAGTATAGACACAATTTAAAATCTCTTTACTTTGAATTTACAGTGTGATTTTGATTCTTAATCTATGATCTATAGATGTATATTTTTTATTTTATATATGCAATACTGAATAACACATTTTAAATGCATTCGAACTAATAATTAAGTACAGAATAGAAATGGAAAATTCTTTTTATCCTGTAGGTGTTACCACATTACTTACATAATGCATAGTATTTAAAAAAACCCAAACAACTCTACAGACAACTGCACTATTATTTTAAGTCTGATGTAGTCTATGATTCCATTGTTTTCAGACATCTATGTTTTTTCAAAAACATGCAAATAGATACAGGCAGATAGGTGACTAATGAAAATTTTAAAACATCCTAAGAATATAAATGAAGTCCTCTGAAATTTAGTTCATGAACTCTAAGGCCTTGATCTTGCAGATCTTTGTGAGGTGTAAAGTGCCCAGTGTACACACAAACCCAACTCCCACCCACCCCAACACACATATTATTGCCAAAGAACAGTAAATCTCAGATTCCAGAGTGCAGTGAAGAGGCAGAGACCAGATGTGTCTATGGAGACAGAGGCTTAATTACAGACCTCGATTGTACTAGTAAGATCCTGCTTAATTGTGCATCCTCCTTTGATAATTTAGCCCAGCTGCTCTGCGGCTATAAGAGCCATACGGCATCATATGTTTCAGAATACTTTATGCTTTTAATAGAAAGGTAGATAGCAATGTGCAAAATAATGCTTAATCCAGCCCAATATATAGCTGTACATGGTAACAGAAATCAGTTTGTATTTATTTATTTTGTCTGCTGATAAAAGCAGATTGAGTAACTGAAATGATAGGCTCATTTAGACTACACCAAAGTCCCTTGTTCTCCCAGTAATGTCAAGGCTCTGGTTTATTAATAGATGAGCTGCTCAGACATTTACATTTTTAAAGGAATACTTCAGTTAAACTAGACAGGGGAACAGGTTGCGGTGTATTTTCCTTTATCAGGAGGAATCTAAATACATATAATTATGTGTCAGCATACAGATGTCATTTTGCCATGAATGAGTACAGGCTGCTGAAATCTGCAATTAAAAGCCTGACATTTAAGATCACATTGTTATTGTCAAGCTACCCCTCCTTAAAAACTTGTGATATCCCCGGAGAGGAGTTACAAAGTTCTTATTAGATGAGAAATCGGTGTTATCCTCTAGTACACACTACTGATAAATGATTAACAGAAGCAAGTTAATTGAGAATAAGCATTGAAGATGTGGACAAGTCAGACTTATCTCTGCTGACTCTTCTTTTAGCCCTTAGTATTAAAACTCTGCCAAGACATACAGTCCTTTCTTCTTGGCCTTGTGCTCCATAGGTTCCTAGCTGAACTAAATGACATAAAGGTTGCTGATAAAACTTGGAGCAACCGCATGTCTGCTTTGCCCTTGAGATCATCCTGGTCTCTCTCTAGGGGGCAGTCAGAAAAGTCACATGACGTAACTGTGTTTGTTCTTCCTCCTTTTGCACTGCATTGAATTCAGATTATTCAACCCCCAAATCAGGATTATTAATTCCTTGCCCTGACCTTTTCCAGCTTCTAAGTTACACAAAGAGGCAAACTTATATACAAGGTGAAAACCATGAGAAAAAGACCCTTAAGGCTATCTCAATACCATTAAAGAAACTATAGCTGGTGCTGGTCTGGGGGCCATGTTCATATGTATTATCAAGTTGGCCTACAATATAGTTTTCCTACAGTCCAAGAAGCATTTTCCTAAGCAACCTCATCATGGTTTGGAGGATACAAAATTACAGGGACTGTTACCAAATGGTGGTACAGGAGAGTAAAACCTGTTTTACCAGTGTGTAAAACACACTGAGGAGTGAAGAGTTTGAACCTATGAAATGAGATACTCCATGCCACTTGATCTTGGCACAAGAGAATGTTTCTTGATCCATTTTATTTATTAGTAAGCTAGTGTAGGGATAAAGTCAGCATTACAGCTTAATAGAAGGTGCCAGGGATGCATCCCTATTCTTGAATTCAAGGGGTGCTCTTTACTTAAAATGGAAAGGGTACACACGTCACTTAAGGGGCAGAGAGAGCAATCTGTCCAGATGATTTGCCCAGTCTATGTTCCCCCCAGCTCTCCTCTGAGCTTTTCACCTTTTAGGATATTATTTTTTTTCTTTTGTCTTAAGAAGCTTCTCTGTTAAGCTTCATGATCAGTGACTAATTTTGGTTTGCTGTTACTGTTGTTATCATCCCTTACTAACATTCCCACAGGCTCTCCACTTCCCAACAGCAATAACGATGAAGTAAAATAAGGAGGGAGGAGATGGCATACAGTGTTTTAAGAAAACATTATGTTTGTTATGAATATGCATTTTAGAAGGGACGACATAAGTTCTTTAGAAAACTATAAATGCACGCATCTTTGTGTTACAGGAAAGTCTGACTGGAATATTTGAAAATGTGAGTTGAAGGACAGCAGTCATGGTTCATATTCCTCATCTTGATTCCTAACTTCACCTCACTCTTATACAGTGAAAACATGGAGGCAATTAACATAATCCAGATATAAAATTTATAATTGGAAGCCATGGTTAGTGAGAAATCTCTCAATGCAATCTCAATGAAGAATGTATGTCAGCTGGTAAAAATCAAATACTTAAAAAATCAAATGTTCTGAAATAGGATTTTTAGGGTTTTTTGTTTATTCAAATAAGATATTATTTGTTCAAGTGGAAATAGTGATTGTGGTAATTAATTATTTTATTATCTGGTAAGTAAACAAATGACAGTGAGATAAAATGTCTATAGTTTAATTACAAGCAACCTTACCACATCATGCATTCTTTTTATTCAATATTTATTCTTTTACCAGCTTCAACATCACAGTATCTAAGACTCTTCTAGTGAAAATGATTTCACTCGCCTCTACTGCATATACCTAATATATGAAGTATATACTTCTGAAGGAATAAAGATATAAAGAGAGACATGAGACACAGAGAAAACAAACTGAGCAATTTAGAGGACAATAAAAAGAAGGGAAGGAGTAATGAAGCAGAATATCTGGAGTGAATGGACATAAAATTAGCAGGCTGCAGACTCCCTGACTCAGTGGATGGGACACAGAAACAGTGAAAGAAAGAAGAAAAACAGAGTCTCAAATAATCTGAAAGAATTCATCTGAGGGCATTTACTTATATTTGTGTCCTTTGAAATACCTTGGTTTGAAAGTACTTGATGAGAAGAGCTGGTTTTTTGATAGTAATGAAAATGCATTATTAAGGTTACTGCACTTGTTGATCATAAGTAAGTTGATCCTCAGTCCCAAGTTCTAGAGTTGCTGAATTGTATATATATATATATTTAATATTCTTAAACGAATTATTTTTAATTTTGTAAATTATATCGAAGTTTGACTGAGGATCTAAAACCAAAATCAACAAAATCAATGTTTTTTTCATTTTGTTTTACTTTTGTTAAATGTCTTTTCAACAATAGAAATCAGTACAATTTTATTGCATTTATATGTTACCTTCAATATTTAAAACATTGAAGAAGTTTCTTTTTATGTTAGACAACAAAATAAATAGAAAGAAAGAAATAATCTATTTTTCTTTTCCTGTCACATACCAGTGGAAGGAAACAGAGAACCTCTATCAGCTTAGATGACACATTCATTGACTTAAATTGGGCAAACCATACAATTTTTTTCAATACTGGAGAATTTTGAGGAAAATGAGTCTATCACAAATTCGGGGCAGCCAAAATAATTTAGACAGAAGTGTATCATAGGTGATATTCACCACATGCAAAAGGTCTGCTTAGGACTAAGGAAGAATTTCTATTCTGCCTCATTTTCAAGGTTTCAATGTTTTCAAGCTGTCTCCTGGACATAATGCTTTTTAAAATCTTTTAGCACTACAGGGTTATAATATCCTACATAAATCAGTATTTCACAACCGATCATATAAACACCTGAATTAAATTTTTAGTTTTGCCATTGTTCTTATTAAATCAGATTTCAATTTCACTTCTGTTCTAATGTGTTACCAGTCACTAACAGTAAAAAGAATTTAAAAAAAAAAAAAGAAATAAACTACTTTATTTGGCATTCCAGATAGGATGGTGAACATGAATGGACATTTTATTGCTGAAACAGTACGTTTATAAACTGTTTACCTTTGATTCTCATTACTGTATTCCCACACATGGGATTAGCAATTTATAGGAGTTCCCCTAGAGCTACAGGGGAGAAACTTCATGTTTTTCTCTCTCTAGTTTGTCTTGCCCAGAAGTGTGCTGGAAGCAGCTGTAACATATCAGGGTGGGAGAAGTGTAGCTGAAGTGCTTTATTTTAAAGCAAGTCCGGAATGCAAAGCAGCTCGGTGACAATGTAAAAGCTGTTGTGAGGACGAGCACTTACATCAGTCTGCAGAGCAGACAAAATCTAGGCAAAAAGCCACCTTTGCCTCTTCTTCCCCTCTGATGTGCTTGTCTGCACCTTGTATCTTAACAGAAGCAATAAAGAATGTACATCTTTGTCAAATGCATCATGATATGAAATGTATTTTAGGCATTCCAAACTGGAGAAAACCTTTGCACTTATGAAAGTATGTGATGTGACTGCAGAGTCTGAAAAATGAATATTCAGATACATGTAATGTAATCTGATACAACCAAAGATATTGCTGTATAGATTGAAACCATTTTCTTCTACTCAAAATCCTCTTTCTCTTCAGGTCTCTTATACTAAATGAAACTTAACGAAATGTACCCCAAATGCTGACTAAATACTTGCAGGTGGATTTCCCATTTTGGCAAGTTAGTTATCTTCGACAGATTTAGGTTTGAAATTACTAGAAGCACAGGCCTGATAAAAGTTTGTTGGGATTAAAATGGTTTTGCAAAACTTGCTGGTGTGATAGCATCTTGTGGGTTTTCTGATCTTGAGTAATTAGGATCTTACTTTTGCAGTGGGTACTACATATTTCTCTGATTTTTTTTTTCAACCTATCACAATTTTATCACAAATTAAAAATACAAATTTGTTTTCTTTTTGTTACTTAGCTTATGAAGTGTATCACTACAGGCAGGAAAACATTAAATACACCTACAAATCATTCAGTGTTTATCACAAAACATCCCATTTTATTGCTCTTTCTTTTTTAACCTAAGTAGCAAGTTTGTTCTGCAGACTAGTTTGGTAGTGCTGATTTTCTTCCTGGTGTTTCAATGATACATTTGTGACTCAATTTCTCAGTAATTTCTTTACATGAATCTGTATCCAGCTGAGAGTTCTCATTCTGCAGGAAACTTTCTCACTGAGTGTAAATGGTTCTATTTTACGTGCTGATAGAGAGCTTGACATAGTTGTCCAAATGGAGATGTTTAACATTATTTGAAATACCACAGTGTTTCCAAGAGATGTAAATAGAGCTGTAATTTATGACACTTCTGGATTAGTTGGAGGCTGGGCAGGATGCCATAGGGTAGGCTATTGAATTAGGCCTGTAATGAATAACAGTCTTTCCTAACAGTATTGAAATACGGATCTGTGGAACTAATGTTTTCAGAAATATCAAGAGTTATGCTTTAAAATATTGGGGTTTGACAGGGCAGACAATATTTATATTTCCAGCCTATGAAATCAAAATACATTTTTAGAGGCAAAAAATGAAACAGATATTCTAGCTATCCACAACAAAGACCGGAGAACCTCAGGATATCTATCACAGGTAAAAATTTCTCAGTTCATGTAATTTAAACAAAATCATGCTCAAAGTGATTTATTGATTTATTAATGACATGTAATTAACAAGCAATTGGTGAACTACATGTTCAAGGTCAGTAACAGCAATACAGAAGATAAACCACAATACTAGACATTGAAAAAAGTCGATAAACACCTACATGTTTCTACACACCCTTCCATAGCCAATGACCTTCTCCCTCTCTCTCTGTCACACACAAACACCCCCCCCAGACACATACACACACACTCATTCCCACGCACAGATACAGGTCGTGCAGGTCACCAGCACCCACTGCCCAGGGGTTGGGGGTTCCCCTCCATGCACACCCTTCCTGTGGGAGCTGAGGGTGCTCTGGAGGGGCACCTTGCTGACGAATACGCTGCTGAGAAAGCACCCAGCCAGGCTCATGCTCACACACGCAAGGTGTGGTCCCTGCACTGTCACCCTGAGTGTTGCACCCCACGGTGCCACCCCACTCGCCAGAGTGCAGCTGCTCACGCTGTCCCACTCCAAGGTGGACAAATTTTCGTGCTTTGTTTATGCTTATTGCAAGCTATCTCATTCTTCGTTTCAAAAGTCATCTTGAAATTGAATTTAACTGAAGAAATGAGAATTTACTTCAGAAAGAGATATTTAGGAAGCTTAATTCACTTTAACAGGAAACTTAAGTGGCTTGGTTGAGCCACAAGTCCCTATGTGTTCTGTCAATGCTTCCCAAACTGCCAGATTACTGCCAGCATTTATATTCACCTTTATTTTAAAAAATATATTATTTTCAGGCAAAATCGGAAGTAGTTGGGAAATCAGATTGCTAGAATAGAGCTAAATTTCAGATTCCAGACACCTGTCTTTGAAGTTGGGATTCCATTCTAGGTTGTAGATACCTGTAATTAATTATCTAAATCTGGGTTTCTTCAAGTGAGCTAGGTGGCTAAAGTCAAGGGAAAACCAACAATACAGTTAATGGATTTGATTCAGTTGTCCACACACAAGGTACCTATTGTCACTTGAGAGCACCTTAGTCACCCTGCCTCTCCAGCAGCTGCTCTTGAAGATGAATACAGATCCCCATATGTCCTCTGAGAATTCTGCCAGTTCATGTGGATGCCATTAACAACTTCAGGCATATTAGGTGACATTAGGTTCTTACATGGGGTCACTAATCCAAACCAGTGGAATTTATAGAACTGTTTAGCACACGTGATCTGTTCAAATAATACATATGTAGACATCTAAATTGTAAAGGTTTACATGTCAGACAACTGACTCTGAAACATAAAACTTAGAGAGGTTTGTTGTTTGTTTGGTTTTTTAACAGCCAAACAAAAAAGTCAAAAAGAAAAAAAAAAAGCAAAGGATTCAAGAAAATTTAAAAATATTCACTGAAAGATTAAATGTAAGTTATCCAGCACTGGAATATGTCACCAAAGGAGGCTATGAAATCTCCATCCCAGGAAATTTTCAAAGCTTTACTGGATATGACCTGAGTGATCTGATGTGACTTCAAAGTTTGGCCTGCTTTGAGTGGGAGGTTGGACCAGTGCTGACATCCTAATGTCCCTTCCATCCTATATTCTGCCTGGTTCTGTATATCCACAGCAAAATTCCACCTGGGACATTTTAAGGAGCAACAATAACAGGCTGCAGTGAAGGCAAAACTGGCATCAAGGGTGAGAGCATAGGCAGGGCCAAGGCGCACAGTCTTAGCTTCATAGCAGCTCCCAGGGGAAGAAGGGGCAGCCCTTGGTTCCAGCTTTCTTCTCAACAGTACTTAACAAGAAGTAGCTCAAGTGCTTGGACTCAACCAGCTAAATTTTTTAACATAACCAAGCAAAATTCTAGAAAGGTGCTCTGATAGGCCATCAGGGAATCTCTAAACATAGTTCTTCCTCTCACAGCTATGTTATTACTATTTCTGTATTTTCATTTAAAAAAACATTCATGTACTAAGTAGGCTTGAGTAGAATTATATCTATGAACATTATACTCAACATTACATTGGAAATGAAGAATGGAGTCTTTATTGCTGTAAGGCCAATTTATCAGTAGTTGCAAAGAAATCCAGCTGATAGAAATGTGATCCAGCCAATATAGTCTGTGGAAATTTCCAAAAGACATTTTAGAAGGTCCATCACCAAAGGATGATCGATAAACTAAGCGGGACTGGGATAATCTCATCTAGGCTACCTCTTCCATGAAAGGTTGGACTAGATGATCTTTCGAGGTCCCATCCAACCTGGCCTGTTCTATAAAACTATGAGGGGTAAAATCATTTACATAGGTAAAAGACTGGCTAAATGACAGAAAACAGAAGATATAAGTAGTAAGTTTACACTGTAGAGGGAGACCTAGCAGTGAAGTCTTACCAGTGGCGTAAAAATGTCATGTTATGGTCAGGAGTTTTGTAGTGAAAGATGCTGGATAAAGGGAAAATATCATTACGTTGTATATGCTTTGTTCTGTCAGCATCTGATGTTACCCATTGCCAAGCATGGGATATAGGCTAGGAATATCTTTGATTTAATCTTATCTATTAAGGTTTTTCTTACTTTTTAACATCCTTAAGTCCCAGTTGTCTGTGTTGGTAGTGAAGGTCTTCAATGTATTCTTAAAAATCTAGAAAGGAGGACTATGAAATCATAAACTTTGCTGATGATATTAAATAATTCAGGTAGGTAGTAAAGACTGTAGGGAACTATGGAAAGATTTTACAAGTCTGTGTTACTGAGACATAGATGGCAGATGAAATTCACCACTGATCAGTGTAAAGTAACACACATAGGAAAAAATAATTCTATGCTTTAATACTGGGCTCTGAGCTGACTAATAGCTGTCAGAAACAAGATCTTAGAGTTATAGATGGTTCTGTGGAAACTTCATCTCTACAATCAGTAGCTATTTCAAAATAAAAATAAAAAGAAAAAAAAAGTCCACTGGGAATTATTAGGAAAGGATTGGAGAAAAACAAACAAAACACTACAAACAAACAAAACAGGATATGCCATTGTGTATATTCTTTCTGAATTCTATGTGCAGTTTAGATCCCCTCAGCTCAAAAAAAGCTATATCTGCACTCAAACAGTACAAAAAAGAAAATATAGAATTGCTTTTGCTGAGGAAAAATTAAATAAACTAGAACCCTTCAATTTAAAAAAAAAAAAAAAGACGAAAGATATGATAAATGTGTGTTAGTCATAAGTAGCATGGAAAATGTTCATAGAGAACACTAGTGCAAGAATAGGACAAGTCATCTAACAGTACATCTAGCCCCCAGTAAGACATCTAGTTATAAGAATAAAGAAGTCAAAGTAGTTTAACAGATGGCAAGTTCAAAACAAAGGAACAGAGGTGGTTCTTCTTATAATATGCAATTACATTGCAGAATTTCTTCTTGCAAGACGTGGGTAGTAAACTTATAAATGGGGTTAAAAAACATAGGAGCAAAATCTATGAAGCTGTATTAGCTAAAATCACACTATTCCTGTTAGGATGTTTTGAGGCATGAAATACAGAAAAAAAGATATTCTGAGGAAATATAATTTCATGATTGATCTGTTACTGTGCTCTTCCTTAAAAATCTGCTCTTAGCTACTTTGGGAGGACAGATACTAGGCTAGGTCAATCTTTGGTCTGACAATATGCCTGTTCATATGGCTCTATACCTTATTTATTTACCTGATTTTAGCCAAAAGCAATCATAACTTCCGTAGTTGATCACTTTTTTTGAAAGAATAGGCTGAATATGATAGTAAGAAAGACCATTCTTTATTGTAGTTTGTGATAGCTCCATCCTAAACGTAAATTTGAGCAATAATTGTGAAATCTAGAAGACAAATTCCTGCCTGAATAACCAGGAGTCAAATAGCTTAGAAATACTTCTTTTTCCGATTCCAAATATTCTATCTCCATATTTTCTGTATTTTATGAATATTTTTCTACTGACCCATTTATTATGTTAAAAGAGTAATTTCTGACATAAAAGGTGAAATATAGGGGACACAGTAATTGCTATTTTGGGGGAGAAATATAGGTCAACTGAAAAGTTTTAACAGTTCTGAGAAATTTTAGTAGAGAAATTACCTCTTAAATATTGTGTTTGTCCTAAATATCTATATGTGTTTTATCTTTTGAACAGCATAACAAGCTTCATAGTGGATTATTTTGCATTACATTTGACCTAAGGAAAGGTTTTCACAATACCTAATGACAGGAATCTACTGAAATCCAAAAAAATTCACCCTCAAAAAACAGGATGCTACCTAAAGTGTTTTGAAAGGCTGTCCTGATGATACATTCAAGAGATAGGAAGTTTATTTAGGTGTTTGACTTAGGCAATGTCAGTAACTCCCATAGTTGCATGTTCATGGTTTTGTAATACTTTAATAACAATAACTGCACGCTAGTTATACTGTGAAAAATACACCATTATAAATTAATTAATAACGTGTGGGATAACTACGATGTAAATGCAGGAAAAAATGGTAGTAGAAAAATGTTGTTACGTGCATTTTGCAGAGGTGTGCATCAAGCCATTTTACTAGGCTTTGAGCAGTTTTCCAGGCTTTTGCCTGATGTTCTTACATGGGAATACTTCTGGCATTCTGTTCTTGTGAGCAGCTGGAAAAAGAAAAATACAGTCCCGAAAATATGTGCTTTTTGATTTGTCTGTGATGACTCTTATTAGGACTAGTTGTTTCTTCTTCACATGGTGATCATAATGTCTTCTTCCACTGCGGAAAAGGATAATTTTGTTTCCAAGCAAGGAAGTTTTGTTAGTAATTCAAATGATTTATACCATCCCAAGAAATATATTACTTTAAAGGATTTATTATCCTGTTTGAAATGAATTGACAGACTGACAAAGGGAGTAAGATGATGACAGGTGAGGTCTTAAGATGGTATTTTACAAATACACAGAATTTGTAGATCAATATGTAGACCATATTGAGCTAAATCCATTTACAGAGTGTTTACATACAGGCATATCTACTTGCTCTCAAAAGACAGCTTCACCTCCAACTGTCACCTTGCATTTACAAAGACAGCTTTTCCTTTTCATAAGCAGATGGCCTCATATGCATGCTCATGAGAGCCAGTGTCAAAATTTGCAATGACTGTAATGCTGCAGGACTGTGCTTAATAATACCTTGTAATACTCGTAGTAAAGCAAATCTACACTTTTTTTTTTTGTCTTTAACTAAAATACAGCATTTTTATTTTATTTAGGAAGATAAATTGCATGGTATTGAAACATTTAGGCTGGAAATTTAAAAATTACTGAAGACGAATTTGTAATTGTTTATTCACTTTCACTTAGCCTGCAATGCCTATCAGAATTCCAGCCTACTGGAAGACTTGAGTACCCTTAAGAAATAGCTTCTACTGGGAAGACATCTGCAGTGAGATACTGAGCTCAGAGGAACTACACACTGTGAAAAATAAGACAACTATTCTCCATTGATAAAAGATTTTATCCCAAAACTCCAAACAATATCCATCCCCACAAATGGATATATAGAAAAAAAAATGGGTTTAGGAGACATAGATTTCAGAAATCAAATAGCTTTCCTAATGCAACTGTAAATAACAAGAAAAAATGAGAGAAATGTGAGGTTTTATGTGATTAAACATATTTTCAAGAAGTGCTGATAGATCACAAGGAATAGATATAGACATCATGAGTAAAAAGGTAAAAAAGTATATGTGGAAAGGAAATGGAGAAAAAAATGAAAATATCTATATAGAATAATAGGAGGAGGTTAGGCAGACAGTCAATTGGAGTATTTGCTAATTTAGTTGCAGTTAGGTTTCTAACATTCATTCTAGTAAAAAGCTTTTTTAATAAATGTGTATAAACAAGGAATGTGATGAAGTGTTAGGGCAAAAAAGTACTGCAACAAAGCAATTGATACCGAAGGGAAGGAAGAATGCAGTAACTGGGATGATAAAGATTTATTGGGATGAGGGTACTACATTATTTACTTTCTGTCTCAAAGGATCTTAGATAAATGGATTAGCTATGCTTTAAATGACCTTTCTGGCACAAAAAAAGTGCAAAGGGAAACAATACTCCCACATAACCCCTAGCAAAGCTAAGGAATAAAATTATTATTATCCAAGGCAGAACTGCTGTGAGGCTAAATAAAATTAGCTACAAAACATTCTATGGTGTCCTTTATTTCTGGGAAAATTGATTCTGTAGAATTTCAGTTGAGGATCTGGTTCTTCCATATACTTGGTAAGGTAAGTTGAAACATGTCTTACCTGGGAACGAATTAGGGAAGAACAAAGCCTACTTGGCTGATAGGGATACTAAGGAAATAAATGAGAATGTACACGAACGTAGATAGCTAAAATAATGTCCTTTTTATTTTCTATGTTTAGAAGGAATAAAAAAAAGTGTAAATCTTTATTTTTTAATTTTGATTACTCTTTTTTTATCAGTGGGTCACTCTACTTCTTCTGATAGAGATTGCCATCCTGATGGTAGCTACAGGCATTTATTACATACTGCATTGCCTCCAGAAGGATCACAATAGAAATTCAGTGAATGAAACTGAAAATCCATCTAAAAAAAAAAAAAAAACAAAAAACCCCCAACAAACCTTAATTTTCTTTCAACAAGATAATGTTTTCTGAACTTCTTAATTTTTGCAAATAATAAAGCTCATGTGATACTGCCACTGACCAAATGTGGATGCCCTATATCTAAGCTAGTAAACCTAAGCTGTCTTCCTAATCAGAGAAGAGAAAAAGAATTTGGTTTATTTAATCTTAACATGTATGTTGACATCTAGTCAGATGAGTTAGACAACATGTTTCTCATTTTTTATTTCTGGTTTTCTCTTGTGCAAGGATTAGGAACGTGTGATTCATCTCAAAGATTTAGACAATCTACATGTAGACACTGGAGATATCTACAGGTTAGTTAATTTTCTATATAATTTTAAAATCTTTTGAGGATGATATGAACTACTTGTTAGTAAGGTCTCTTTTCTCAAACCTCAGGAAAAGAGACTAGGAGAGCTAGTTCAGCTACTAGTTTAGTTAGTTACTAGTTGGGTAGTTTAATTTGTTTAGTCTAAGATTAGATGAATACCACCTGTTATGCCAAAAACTACCAAAAATTAAACACTTGGGAACAGATTTTTCATGCCGTATTTGTGCTGAAATGGTAAAAAAGAAATTATGAGAAACTTTTTATTGTTGATTGCCACTATGTCCAGCTGCAGAAATGTGTAAAAAGGAAAAAAGAAAATACGTGGAGTAGTTAGTCACAATGGCATAGAGAGATACATGGCTCTCTTTTCACGCAAACTTTGCTACAATACATGTTAATATCTTTTTTGCTACAGGGAATGAATGATTGTATTGTCTGACATCCCAGTTAAGTGTGTTTCAGATTTTTTTTCCCTTTTTAGATCTCTCTCTCTCATTTGAGATTCTAACTCCTTTGTGTCTTTTCAGCATTAACAAAACTGAAACAGTTGACCTTCCTATTATAAAGAATAAACTCATTTCCTATGAGCATTAAATTATACACTGAATGCATTGAACTTTTGCCATACGTACTCCTAACAATCTTTTTTTTCCTTCTGTATGGTGATATGCAGAATATGCCTGTTCTGTCTTGAGTTAGAATGAAGATGAAAGGTCTTAACAAATTTTCATTAATATACAAATGAGTGAGTGGAGGCTTGCCAGTTTACTTCTCACTGAGATGTAAAAGCAAGAGGCAAAAAGGGAATAAAGATAAAAAATGTAGCTTTATGTAAATAACTTCCTGTCTTCTTTCAGGAATGTCTCTAGTATAAGGAAGAGAGTGCTGGAAGGTAAGCTACAGTACCATTTCCTGACCATGCATTTATTTGCCAATTTTCTCCCTGTCTCTGTTTTGGACCACCGCATCTAGCTGTTCCCAAGACAAAGACTAGGCGTAACTTGGGGGGTTATTTCATTGTACATTCTTCCCCCAAAGGCCGTATGGATGAAAACTGCTCCAAGTTTAGGTTCCTTTTACCTACAAAGTCCTCCAAAGTACCCCGCTCCAGGCTTTGCACCTGTAAATGTCCGCAGTTCTCACCCAAAGTCATGGAATAAATTCATCAGAGTTATAAAATAAACTGGTGGGGTACAATATAGGACTTCCAGTGTTTCATACACTTTGAGTTGAAATACATATGTATGTATAATGTTCCAGAGGGCCACATGGTCACCATGTTTCATAGGGTATCAGATGTTGCTCAGAGGAGACCCAGGGCCAAGCACAACAAAGAGACTGTGGGTAGCCTGCTCTGGAGGGAGAAACTCCCAAGCAGTGAGGACACAGGCCCTGCTAGGCCACCTGTTCTTGGGGCCAGAGATTGGTCTGTGCCTCTTTATTTACCAGTGTAAACATAAGTGTTGTGTTTGCAATTTAATACAAACAATTTCAGTACATATGAGTACCATGTGAAAACGTTACCTTATAAAGATAAAACAGCAGGACTTAATCCTAGGCTTATTTATTTCATGTCTGTCGAAATCAGATTCTTGTATTTAGAACCTCTCAGCTGCCAGGGAAACAGATTCAAATCTGTGCAAAATTTTAGTTAAGAAAAGTCTGACAGCAGAGAAACTGAAAAGCCACAACTACAAGCTTGTGTTAGTACTCATCTTCACAGGCACACGTGATTCACAGACTGGAATGAGCTTCTGTCTCTTGGGAAGCCATATTCAAGACAGCAGCTGAAAACAGTGTGACAGCTTGAAGCCTGCTTGGCTTTGTAAGATAGGTGACTGGTGAACGAATTCAATAGACATGAAAATGATATAGTCAAACTTACAAAAAAATACTTTATTTTAACATGGAGTCCCCTCAGCACTGAAGCTGCTGTAAACCTGAAGCCTAATAATACAAATGAATGGCAACACTCCATTTCTACCTGTATTCACACTGTTTTCTCTGCACTGCATATTAGTGGTAAATCAGATGAGGGTTAATGTCTAGATGCCAACAGCTACTTAGGTGCCGGGAGCAGAAATTTAAACTATACTTAATAATCTAAGTCCAAAATTCAGATTTGACTACTAAGGCACTTAATTTTAAACCTTATTTGATGTCACACAGTCAGCTGGATTTTTTACCTAGCCTGAGCAGCTCTCCAGCCTACATTTATGTATCAGGTACAGGTGCAACCCATGGAGGAGCAAGTATCCACCCTGCAGCCCATGGAGGACCCCACACTGCAGACTGTGGAAAGCCCATGCCAGAGCACGGCTCCTGGCCAGAACTGTGGCCTGTGGAGAGGAGCCCACGCTGGAGCAGGTTTCCTGGCAAGAACTGTGGCCCATGGGGGACCAACTCTGGAGCAGTCTGTGCCTGAAGAACTGCAGCCCCTGGGAAAGAGGCATGCTGGACTAGTTCTTGAAGAACTGCAACCTGTGGTAAGGACCCACGTTGGAGTTATTTGTGAAGGGCTGTATCCTGTGGGAGGGACCCCACAAACCCGCAGACTTAAAAATCAGTCAAATAAGTCATAGGAAAGAATGTGAAATCTGTTTTAAAGAGGTGATTTAAAAAGCTTGCCTTGAGTTTTCTTTTGAAAGTTCCTGTCAAAACTGATAAATTTCGTTCTTAAGCCTAAATTAAAGTTTTCATTAAAATCATATCAATTTAATAGAAATCTTGAAGTTTTGCCAAAATATTTTGAAAATGGAAAAACGCTGACTTGGATGCTATTGGTGATTATCATTTGCTGTTTCCCAGCTGACCTACCTTTCATGTTATGCCTCTGATGATATGCTGCAGACACAGATCCAATCCAAGAGATCCATGTAGGACTGGGACAGGCTGACTGTAGCACAAGACAGAATGTGTAGCCAGGGAGAGTCAGAAAAGTTAATAAAAGCCTCTGGTAACTAACCAGGCACCAGATAACTCCTTCAAATCACAGAAATGACATTTCTGAACAATTTTTTTCTTCTTGCTCTCTCTTTTTTTGTTGCTCTTGTTCTTTAATAAATTAGCTGAGGAAGAAAGAGCTAAGTTGGATTTCCTCCAACAATTCTATGATAGCATCTGTCCTTCAACTTTTTGCTCTTCTAATGAACTGAAAATGTGCCTTCCAGCCACCTGAAGTATTTGAAGTATTTATGCTACACTGTGGTCATGGAAGGTAGGGAAAACTCTCCAAAAAGTATGAAGGCACTGCCAGATCTCTGTTGCACAACACTACTGGAAATGCAGTTTCCTGACTGTTCTTAGCTCCTTTTCACTAAGCCAGTAAAAAAAAAAAAGAATAAAAACAATATGGTTGTGTGGACAGAATGGGGAATTCAGGAATATATGCAAAGCAAGTAAAATAAAAAAATAAAAGAGGAAAAATATGCTGGACAGAAAACACAGAAGGAAAATTCCATTTAATATAATATGGGTATATAAAGGAAAAAAAAATAGGGCAATCTTTATACTTCAGGAGAGGAAGGTGTAATTAGGAACAGAAGAAATGAGATTGTCAAAGTTTCCCATAATTTCAGAATCAGAGGCTGAAAGGTGGTTCATAGCAGAATAAAGCTGGACATTTTAAATTTGCATATTTACGTTTGAATATGCAAGTTGGATAATGCTCTGTTCCCTTTGGCTTGTCACTTCTCTGTTTTATCAGCTCCTGATTTGGTGGGTGGCTTTTGCAGACTGTATTACTATTCTCAGTATCACTTGTGTCTTTGTTCACCTGATACTCCGTATACACAAAGAAGGCTTGTGAAGAATAAAAATCATAGACTTTTTTCCAACCTTCCATATTTTGCTATTGATCTAAGGGGCCAAAAAAAGCTATCAGCTAATCAAAGATGAGTGTTTGACCCTTGGTACTAGGTAAAAACAAAATAAATAATTTATGCTTCTTATTTGCGTAGATCTCCTGAATACACAAATATGCAGACTGAGTTGCTCAAATCTGAAATTATAATGTTATTTTTAGAATTATGAGTTCTACTTTTGGGAACAGAAGTATACTCCTGTTTCAAAAAAGGTACATGTCTAGAAAGTAAAAAAATACCAAAGTTTTTTGTGGAGAATACTTCAAGTGAAAACAAATAGGGAACTAGTGCTCCTTCAGGCCAGCTGGCAAATCAGGCCCCAGCTGCCCTTTTTGAGTCTGTGAAGTTCAGCACCTGCAGGAGCTAGAAACATTATTATTATTTATGTACAGATGAGCTTCTGAGGGTTTAGGGAGCTCTCATGTCTACGCATTTGAATTTTTTGCTCATGGACTCAGATGTTCTGCTGAACTTAAAATATTGCTTGTTGACTTCAGGACCTCTTTGTAAACTTTTCTTCTTACTGGCCTGTAGAAAATTGAATATATAGTATTCGCCTGAGCTCCACTCTGAATCAGGCCTCCATCCATACTCACTTCTTCTTAGGTCATGTGGACAATAACAATAACAAAATGCTGCCTCTCTAGGACTGAGCCCATTCCTATCTAGTTCTTCCTGAGCTTCATGCAGTAGGCAACAGCCCTCCACACAGCCGTCTGTTCATACTAAGTACGCATCTGTTTCCAGAGTGATTGGGGTTCACTATTTAATCTACTGCCACCCAACACAGCAGAAAAGGGATAGTTCTGTAGTCAGCTGTAGTCCTGTCCAGCTAGATCACAAAGTGAAGCACAAAAAGCCAAATAAGTGCTCTCAGCCATTTTGGACTGGCTGACAGGTTTTTTACCACAACATACTCCTGTTAACTCAAATCAGAATAGTAATAGCATCTATCTGCAAAATCCAGTTGCGCTCAGTAAGGAGGGAGCAATGTGCCAGCTGCAGCATATTGCTGGCAGAATCTGAGCCTCCTGGCTTACAGAAATTGTAATTGGATACATGAAAATGTAGTAATGATGAGCCTACAGGCAGCAGAAGATAATACTGGCTGTATTCTGTCCAGGCAAACAATTTTTATGTCATTCCTCCAATAGATTTCTTCTGTGTTTTATCTGACAAATAGTAAATGGAAAGAGGAGGAAGCTGGAGTATACTAGGAGATTCCAATAGGCAGCAAAAGAAAAACAATTGCCCAAATCATCCTCATTAACATAATACACTGAAGAATAGGCAGCTGTAATGATTTTTAAAATATTGACTCTGACATTCTGAAGTCAATAACAGCTACCATCTCAGCTGACAGCAGCTGCCAACTGTGTGTGTAATAATTTCTCAGACTCTGTGGTGCCTACAATAGACAGCAATTTTGTGGGTGCTAGGGAATGCACCAAGGAATTTAAAATAAAAACCTTTTTATTTTTCTCCTATAGCATTTCTGCTTATTATGACAGTCATAGCAACACAGTCAAAAGCTTGAACAGAGAAATGATGGTTGCATATCTATAAGGTCCATAGCTCTTCTTTCCCAGTGGATTTTGTGTCATTTCAGTCAGAAAATTGCCTCCAGACAAATGCAATAATAAATTGGAGAAATCATTTTCTGCCTTTTCTCTCACTGTGATGAGCCTGAACATGTAGGAAAGTTAGAAGATACGGGTCATCATTACATGCTTGCTTTGGTAGCACTAAATCATCTAGCTAGTGATTGTTTCAAGATAAAGCAGAATCTTTACAGGAAAAAAAACCCACAAACAATTAGTGCATGTCATGATCTAAAAAGAGAAAGATTTTTTTTCTTTGAAGTTAATGAAAAAGGGTTAATGTTTTATACATGTTAAGATTTGAAAATGATAAACATTTCTGAAAACCAGATGAATTACATACATTTAAATTATCTGAAGTCATTAATGCAAGATCCAATAAAGAATTGCCTGTCCGCAATGTCAGGTTGCTGAAACTTGGAATAGATGCCTAGATTTTTTTGACATTTGATGAGGAATGATCACTAATCATAATCAATAGGTGGATGATCAATAATTGTAATTTATTGAATTCAGAGTTACATACAGCTGATCATGAAGGAATGCTGACCACCAGTTTTTTGCCCTTTTCTGGTGATTGGGAAGCTGAGTCAGAATTTCAGGAAAGTTTGTATCAATTACTTTTATTTACAGTACAGAAAATTATTCTGAGGATAGAAATATAAATGTGATCTCAGAAGAAGGGATTAGCATTCTCTATTTTAAGACAAAAGGGCATTTACATCCTCTATTGCAGATGCTCAATTTTAGAAGCTTTTTCTCCTCAGGTATTATATCTGGAGTACAAGACTCCTTCTGCAGGTCACTCAGAGTAACTTAAAGTTATGTTCCTACTCTTAATCTGGGGAAAAAAAAAAAAAAGAAAACAAAGCAAAAACCATAAAAAGACCAGGAAGAACATAAAGAATATACTCTTCTCGCTAGAGAGAGTGCGAGACTAGTTTCCTGATTTAGGGGTGTGAAGTAGATAGTGTGATGCTTCCCATTAAGGGTGGGTACTTACCAAGGAAATCCAGCTTTTCCTTTAACCTGAATAAATTCAGAAGAGTGTATGAGATGCTTTGATTATCTAATTAGTACTAACAGGAGACCTTCTTCTCCTACTGTTGAACATGAAATCCCTGTAGAAAATACAGAATCTATAGAATCTAAGAATGCCATTAGGCATAACTATAATTTAGTGGTGAGCGTATTCACCTGGGGTGGAGGAATAGAACTATTTTGTTGCCTCCAAGAATTCTTATAAATTGAGCTTCACATAGTCTTTGGATAAAAATGAAATGAAGTGAAATGAAATAACTGTCTTGAAAACAGAAAGTTGAGCTATCATTTCCACATGCATACTAATAGCCAAGCTCCTTCTTGTACTGCTGCTGACTTCATAACTCCTGTAATGTGATGTTCATACCCATGTAATTAAGAAAGATGTCCTAACTGAGAACAACTGATAGCCTTGAGATCATGTTTTCCTAATAGTTGAGGGAGGAATTCAGGTATTCTACTTACTCCATAAATGTCTGGTTTGCTGCCCATAATATTAAAAACTGTAGAAAAGAAAATTGAGAGCACTGTATCTGACCCGTCAAATGATTTAGGTTCCATTCCTCTTAGTTTCTAATTTTAGCTTCTAGCTTTTCATGCAGGGATAATTGTGAGGAAATGCAAAAATGCAGAATTTATTACGCTGGGGAATTTTAAGTAGGTATTCCTTTGGGCTTCAGTATTTCAGATCCAACTGTTTCAAGCCCTTAGTCCAAAGAACTATGGCCAAAAGTAGCCTAAAATTACATCATCTTTACAATTACAAGCTGTTATTCATCAATTTCAGCCTGCCAGAAAAAGGATGCTCTACATTTCTTGGGTAAAATTTTACATATTATAATCCAACATTAAAATTCAGAAAATGCTTTTGAAAAATCAGCTTAGCCCAAATGCGGATCAGTTAACCAGACCTTGATCTGTGGGTTGTGGACACACAAACCTCCCACTGGCCCCATGTCTTTTGGAGTTTCATTTGTATAGGGACAAAAGAACTTAAATTACTGTTTATACTACATGATATTTGTGGGTCCCAAAAATATAGTCAAAAGAAATATAATTAAAGGAGATAAATAAGTCTCGTTAAAAGGCAGTGGTCATTGCATGTCCATTAGTGGTAACCAGAGAAACTTCTACGGCCAGAATACTCCTTCAAGGCATGAACTAACTGCTTGATATTAAAGTGCTATTTACTGTGAACAAAATGATCAGAATATTTATTGTCAAACTGTTCTTCAATATCTGCCTTTATAGGAAGAACAGAATAAGAGGGAAGTGAAAAATCAATTAAAAATATAATCTTCTCTGAGGACATCCAAAGTTTTACTGGATTCTGGATAGGCAAGTAGCACCAAACCACAGTAACTTCAAAGTGCTCTTTTCATTCCATGTGCATTGTAGTCTAGATGAGCAGGAACTTCCACTTTATACATCATTTGTACCTTGATAAGGTGATTCTAAAAAGTCGAAGGCATTGGGTAGTTACTAACAAATAGAATATGCGTTTTTCAAGGTGGTTTTATATCAGCTAGTTCTGTAATGTTTAAGGAAAGGTACAGTACATTAGGAAAAATTAGTTTGCTTCTATCATGAAGCAGTAATTCCACTTCTGTATAACATTCAGCACTTCAGTGGACTAGAAAGGCAGTGTCACAACCTTGTCAGATATGTACATTTATTGCTATAAACAAAGAATAAAGGAATGGAAGGGCTGATTCATTCTTCTTCTGTTACTTTCAGGTATTAATCTAATTGCATTATTTAAGCATTTAGCAAACACAGTGCCTAAGCTCCTGGTCTTCCAAAAGACGCCTTCCAAAGGGTGATAGGTGGGAGAGTTTTCATACAAAGAGTGCTTAATAAGTGTTTAATACCTTAGTGAAGTCTCATTTCCCCAGCTACTTCCATAGGCTAATAGTTTGTAATATTCCTCTTCACAAAATATCACATTAATAAAAAAAAAGAAAACCACAAATGTGAGATATAGCCATTGCAGTTTTGTTAGGTTTTGATCTCTCCTAATCTTCTATGGTTTTCCATAAGAGGTAGGCTACTGCCATTTCTGTTCATGCTGTTGCCAAGGCCTTTTTCTTTCTCTAGAAGGTCTCTTTCACTGGGGTATCTGGGAAAACTTTCAGCTTAAAAACCACAGCTATACTATTTCATGAGAGGGCAGCCTGCAAAAAGAGAAAGAAACCTCCTGTTCCCTTGAATGCAGATCTGGGGAGCAGGATAAATTCAAGTTTCCTTTTCTTATTATTAATAATGTTTTAAGATTTGAAAATAACCCTGCTTTTATGGTAACACTCATGATAGTTTGCCATTATTTTTCATAAATTTTATGGTTTTAAAAAAATCTTTGTTATTTTGTAGGATGTTAATTTTTTTGTTTCTTCTCTGAGGGATGACCTTCAATAAAACAATTGCAGACTATGTTTACCTGGAAAAATCTATCTATATGTAGAGCTACTTTGTTCTCCGCATCATCAAAGTTGTACAGGAGTACTGTCCTGAGAGCTTTCATTTGACTTGCTTATACAAAAAGATCATATAAAAATTAACTTCATGGGAAAAAATTCACTGTATTTGTAAATTTATATTGTCTTGTTTTAAAACTGTGATACTTTTTCAGACCAAAGCTGTTAGTCAAAGTTCTCTTGCTGACAACTTTTACTATTAGGAAAAACAAGGATAAAGTGTTTCTTTGGTATATTTACCAAGAATATTCACACAATCCTGTTTCTTTTAACACAGGATAAACTGAACTAGATGAGACAATTTCTTTTCTCCAGATCCAAGTTTCTTTTCTTGATATGTTTGTACAATATTAGCTTTCCTCACACTTTTCCTTAGAGTCAAGCTAGAAAAGCCTTTCTCACTGTGTCTTGGCTTCTTTTCTGTTTTTATTACTCTACATTGTTTCTTTTTTTTCTTTCTTTTTTTTTTTTTTTTCTATTTTGGCTACATTGCTTGTCTGAAAATCCCCCCAAATTTTCACATCCCAAATAACTCAGATTTAAAATTACTTCACCTAGCACAGGGAAATTTAAATGTTCCCTCATCACTTTTACCAATGGGCACTGATACACTCAATGTAGTCAGGAAAATAGCTCAAAGCCAAAATCAGGTTGCTGATTTTTAGTGGATAATGTGTGGCCAGTGTTTAAAGTCCTTACATTTTTTGATTGAGGCTCTTTTGTAATCTCCACTACTTAAGTTTTAAGGATGCGCTGTTGAAACTCAGATTGGTAGGTGAGATTTTAGTGAGACAACTTTCTCTGTCACCAAGATATCTCTGTCTATGTCAGGAAATGGCACACTTTTTATTTATTACTTTTCTGTTCTGTGAAACCTATTCTCTTGTATAAATGAGATTCACCAGAAAATCATTCCTTTTTTTTTTTTTTTAACTTTTTGAACTGCTTTGAGAAGATTCATTATCTAGCCTGAGTGCATATGTATAGTTGTGTATCACTCAAGCTATTAAGAACAGTGCAATGCCAACTAATCTGAGTGAATGCTTTTCTTGAACCCATTGAAGTTAATGGGAGTTTTGTCATTCACTTTGGTGAAGCCAGGACTTCATTGCAGTTGGAAAGTTATTTTCTGTCTCTCTGTGGTAATGTTTCTTTCTTTCATGACAGAGGAGATATGATAAATAATAGCAGGAAACTCTTTTCCTTGATGAAGAGCTATCATTTTGAAGTAAGGAGTTTTGTACTAAAATGTATTTCTGCAGGTAAGGAATTCTATTTGCTTTATTCAGAGATTAGATTATTTGAAATATATTAATAAAATTTTATTTTCTCCAAGAGCTTTAATGACTAAGGACTAATTCAGGGAAAAGGCTCTACAAAACCAGTTTGCTGATGCATCACTAGTGCTGTCTAGTTATACAAATGTATATTCAGATTGTATATGATTTCTTTCAGTGGGCTAATTATTATGCAACTTGGTAAAAGTTTATGATTATTATTAGTATTAAAAGATATTCAGATATTCAGAAATCAAACAGTCAGACAATGAAATTATATCATCAGTCCCATGGAAGTGATGGCTCAGTCCATCACTGGCCATAAGAAAAATGTGAAAGAGGAAGACAAGGACTGGAGACTTTTTTCCTCTAGGCATGGAAAAACTAAAATGATCATTGAAAGAATAGAGGATGAACACTTTGTAATGGAAAGCAATTGCAGTTGTTCTCTTAACTAGGACATTGTGAAGAGCTCTGGTTTGGTTGCTGACAGAGAAGCCACTTTCAAAATATTGAGGCAACAAATGCAAGAAAGCAAGAAATTAATCACTGATGTTATCTTCATTACTTTTGATTGAGCCACAGGTAGTTGCATATAATTTTATGTCAGCTTTTAACACCATGCAGGAGGGAAGTTTGAGAAAAGGTTGAATGTACCAGGTTGCAGTGTGGGTGCCTAGAGTGCCACATGTTCAAATACGCTACATGTAGATCAGCACGATGCTGAATCATTTATGTGTAACTCAAAAAATCCAGATTATATCTTTACCTTACCCAATAGGCTCATCTGTCCAAGAATGGGGAATTCCTAAACATAGCCAGTAGCTGAACAATTTTATCTAGAAAACCAGTGGTAATGGGTTAAAAAAAAACAAACCACAAAACAACCACAAAGGACATAGAATGTAAACTTGTGTCATGGTTTCAGCAAAAGAAATACACTGAAATGACACTTTTTGCTAAAGTCAAATTTATGCTGTCCTGGTTTCGGCTGGCACCAATCTTGTAGTAGAAGCTGGTTTTAACAACTTGACATCCCCAGGGGAAATGCAGGTATATGAGTCACCTGAATGACACAAAAATAGCAGATGTTCAGTGAATATCTAGTATATTAATTCTGTTCTATTCTACTCATTAATTTAAAATGAATTATTTTAAAACAAAACAACTACTTTTGCCGTTTTTACATCAGACCATAACATATGCTCCCTCAGATGCAAAGATATAAGACCGAATTTTGTGCTGATTTCTATATACTAATCTGTTTCTAGGATTTATTACATATTCCCTGCTATGGCATTTTAGTTTCAGAGAACTGCAGCACAGAATTTGATTCATATCACTGTGGCAGTATTTTTATGCATTGGTAAATTCTTGACCCTTAGAATTCAATGGAAAATTCCAGTGTGTGGTTTCTAACAAAAAATATCTGATTAAAACATATTCACTTAACACATATGTAGGGAATTTGCACAGCACTTACTTGTCTTTGTTCTGTCCCACTATTGTAGGACAATCTAGGGCAAGCCCCAAGAATCAGTCTCCTAGATTTTTTTTGCTCATGAATACACCCCGTGAACTTTCTCCCTTTCCTAGGTGATGCACTGGTTCATACTATCTTCATAAAAAAATGCACATCTCCAACCCAGAGCTCTGCATATTTTTCATTTGTGGTGGTTTGTGCTAAGTAGCAGAACCTAGCTGCATATTGCAGCTTTAGTGAACACAGAGGCTTATTTTTCTATTTCTGTGTATTCAATATTCACAAGTCTTTTTCTATCCACCTGAAACCATAAAATACGCAGCGGTTAACCTGCATTACTGGCTTTCAGTTCAGAGGTAGACTATCACAATGACAACATGCTTGCTGAACATTTCAAAATATAAGTAGAACGAATGAACAAACTTCATTCAGGAGAAGATTAAGACTACTGGTATATAATCCACCTTTAGCACAGAAGCTTCTATATTATTAGCTTACAATTTAAGTAGATATTATGTATTGTTTAAGTAAGAAATTAGATTGGAACAGGAGAGGGTCAGTGCATTGAAGTGTTTGGTGCTAAATTCATGGTTCAGGTTTGTACTTTCCATCAGTATCATCTGGTTCCCTGGACCAAATGTCCTGAGCACATCTGTGGCTCAAAGCTGTCCATAAGCACCTTTATGGGCCCATTAGGTGTTAGGACATATACTATGCACCTTATACTTTAGTTTGCTCTCAAAAAATCTAGTCTGTGGAGATGAAAAGCTTCCAAAACCCAAACTGAACTGAAGCAAATGGAGATGATATGTGAATTCAGTTGAAAAATGACACTCTGAAACAAAATGTTAATGTAGACACAGCCATTAATAAGTGATCCACATATACATATATGAATACTTCATTTTCATACATTTTTACTTACTTGATTATTGCAACAAAATACATAGAGCCAGAGAGAGATAGAGACAGTTAGATAGAGAGAGATAGAGATATAGATCAGGGAATTATTCTGATGGGAGCATTTAAAGACTGGCAAATCAGCCTAGTTTCAAACCTTAAAACCACACTTTGCTACGTTCATTAACTTGCAAATTCTCTGTTCATACACAATATTAGTCATCATCATAACATACAAAACCTTTAGTCTTTAACACATATTCTACATTGTCTGCAATTATACTATACCATGTAGACAATAACCATATAATTTTGATGTCTGTGGTCCTTGGTTGTTCCACATGGGATCAATTGGGCTTGAGAGCTTTGAAGAAAGAAGCTGGAACCAAAATAGTCTTGTCTTCTTTCCCTGTGTCATGGTTTAACCCCAGCCAGCAACTAAGCACCACGCAGCCGCTCACTCACCTCCCTCACAGTGGGATGGGAGGGGGGAGAATTGGAAGGGTAAAAGTGAGAAAACTCATGGGCTGAGATAAAGACAGTTTAATAGGAAAAGCAAAAGCCGTGCAAGCAAGCAAAGCAAACCAAGGAATTCATTCACCGCTTCCCATGGGCAGGCAGGTGTTCAGCCATCTCCAGGAAAGCAGGGCTCCATCATCCCTAATGGTGACTTGGGAAGACAAATGCCGTCACTCCGAATGTTTCCCCTTCCTTCTCCTTCCCCCAGCTTTACATGCTGAGCACGACGCCATATGGTCTGGGATATCCCTTGGGTCAGTTGGGGTCAGCTGTCCCGGCTGTGTCCCCTCCCAACTCCTTGTGCCCCCCCAGCCTGCTCGCTGGTGGGGTGGGCTGAGAAGCAGAAAAGGCCTTGGCTCTGGGTAAGCACTGCTCAGCAATAGCTAAAACATCCCTGTGTTATCAACACTGTTTTCAGCACAAATCCAAAACATTGCCCTGTACTAGCTGTTATGAAGAAAATTAACTCTATCCCAGCCAAAACCAGCACACCCTGATATTTATGAAATTGTGTCTCTCAAAAAAGGGGGTTCTCCCCTGCTCTTGATACTGCTTTTCTTGTTCTGGTTTTTTTTTTTTCTTGCCTTTCAGCATTCTTAGGTTATAGCTAATAATAATTAAATCCTGATTAGTACATTTAGGCATAGGTGTTAAAGGCCTCTGCTTTGGTTACATCATGACACTATGCTTCCTTCTGAAGTTAAAAAACCAGAATTTTCAACATGGTGCTCAGGTGTGTTGAAGTCTTTAAAATGAAAGATAATGTGTAAAAGAATGTAAGTTTTAGAAGGTAATTTATTTTATATGATCAGATAAAAAATATAACAGAATGAACTTTCCCTCAAAAATTTGGGAAACTCTGGATATGTCCAAAGATGTGTATCTGCATTTCAGTACCCTTTCTGTCTAAAAAAGAAAAAAGTATCATATCTAAAAGATAAGTTTGTTACACATCTTCCACCTGAGTGCCTACCTCTATATTGCATATTTTTTTATAATTGTTCTCTGAATTATCTTTTTTTACCACCTATAAAGTTTGCACAAATGTATTTCCTCTAAAAAAATCATGTTTTGAGGAGTTTTAAGATCAAATATCTCAAATGTTCATAGACGTGTGCTTGGACAATGGTTATAAGAAGAAAATATACTCAAGATCAAATGGTTAAGATTAAAGGCAATTTATGATCAAACTAAATTTAATTTAATTTACCAAAAGAGAGATTTCTTAATAAGGACTTATTGCTTAATTTGATGCATCTGTTATGTGAAGTCAAGTGGATCTCTATTTTGAATATGTTGTTACTGAAAAACTAAAAATAAGATTTAAAGTAAGCACAGACTCAGCTTGCTACATGTTATAATCTACTGATATTAAAACTCATATGAGTTTTCCAGAATGAAGTAATTTCTTAGAATTTTGTCTTCAGATTAATGTAATTTAAATTTACATTTTGTAAATTTGAATATTCTTCCTTTTTTTAATTTTTGAAATTAAAAAAAAAAAGGCAAATACTATTTTCTTCTTTTTAAGGAAGGATTCTCTGATCACCTTGCAACTATAATCTAGACTTCTTTAAGTCATGTTCTCATACTTTTTTCCAAGTGTAGGTATTTGGGACTAGTTGCCAGATGATGAGCTCTCAGAAGTTTCTGTTTAAGTTCCATCTTACATTCTCTCATCCTTTATTTAACAGCAGGAAGACATTATTATTATGAAACTTCTGTTGACTGTGGTGATGCCATGACCCATAGTGAGAAGAGGTAGTATACTTATAGAAAAAAGAAACAAACCTACAAACCCCTTTAATTACTAGAAGTAGAAATTTATCCGGTAGATAAATAAAAGGCAGTAGATACATTTAGGGTTGTCTGTAACTTTGCCAATTTTCTCTCTCATGCTATTTTTTAAATTGTTAAAAAGAATTATAGGTATTTTCTATCAAGAATTGGAAACTCCCAGGTGTCCAGGAGAGGCTGGAAGAACAAAAGAAATACCCTGCTGGGTCAAACCAATGCTTCCTTTAGCCCAGACTCAATTCTCTGACAGTGGTAGTAAGATAAACAGTGTAGCTTGACCATTTTCTGCAGTAAATTTTCTGCATGCTCCCAGTGCAACTTCTGTATTAGGACTCTGACTAATCTTTTTCTTTTAATGATCTGTTTATGGACTTATTGTCCATGACTGTGTCTGGCATTTTTTGAAATTTCTGATACTGCCTGCTTCCACAGTGTTCTGTGGCAGCAAGCTACAGAAGTTCATTTCCCACTGTGTCAAGTACTCTGTCACATTTGTTCAAATCGAGTTCTTGGTACTTTAACAGAATGCTTCCAATTCTGTTTGTGAACAGCTAATCAAGGTTCTTAATGACTTGGTAAACCTCCATCATAATTCTCTTCAATTTTTTCCTCTCTGAATTGAAGAGTACCACCCTTTATAGCACTTCCTCACAAGGCAACATCTTCACTTCTATTGCTATTCTCTGTCCTTTCCCTAACTATCCTAAGTCCTTCTTAGAATGTGGAGATCAGAACTACAAAAGATGGTGAAATTATTTTACCTTTATAAAACTTTGACATGCCCACACCTTGAGTATTACATTGCCTTTATGAGGAAAGCCTAAAAATGCAGGGATTCTTCATGAGCCTGTCGTTTAAGGACTGTAAGTGTTACTTCTGTGTTCAGCATCATGTAAGTATGGCATAATTTTCTTTACCTATATGTATATCTTTATTTATCCAAATTGAAGCTCATCTGTTAGTTCACTCTGTTTTGTGTTGTCCTTGTGGAGTTCCTTATCATCGGCATGGTATTTGACTACCCATCAGAGCTCAGTATCATCTGCAGAGTTGGATATCTGTTTGTTCACTCCCTTTCTCAGATCATTAATGACCATGTTTTCAATGTTTTATCATGTCTGATTACCCTGTTTTCAAGAGCAGATTAGACAAACCATGGCTGTCATGCCGCCAGGCAGAATTTGAGCTGGATGACCTCCAGAAGTCCTTTTCAGACAACTTTTCTCTTGTTTTCTGAATACAGTCAGCCCCAGCATTGCTTCATTGCATGCTAAATAGCATAATAATTTAAATTTGTAGGGGATAGCTTTATATTCTAACAAACAATATTTTTAATATTATTTCATTTTACAATAATATCACAAGACAGATATTTCCTCCTAATACTGCAATTTATCTTCTTAAAGGTCAATATCAAGATTCTTCTTCCTTTTCAAGTTGCCAGCAGCCTTTTGCAAGAAAAAAGAAAAAAGAATAACAATATCAACATGTAACACTGATATCAAATAAAGAGTTACTATGCAAGGATCTCTAATTTGTTATATACTGTGTAACAGAAAATAAATTCCTAATAATTCATAGCTCAACTATGAGCTTTTTTTTTTTTTCAGTCACCAAGAAGAGCAGAAAAATCAACCAGGCTCTCATTCTAATGCTGTGATTCAAATTTTTAAGGCAAAGGTTTGTTATAGATTTGATTAGTGTTAATACAATTCTTTACTTCTCATATATTTTTCAGAAGACAACTGGAATAATTTAAAACCAACAAGGATCAGAGTAATCTGTTACCTGTTTATGAAATATAAATCATATATGGCAGTCACAAGTTGATGAACAAGACCAAGAGTCCCTCACAACATCTTCTTTATTGAGAGGAAGAAATATTTTGTCTATAAGTAATTTGTTCCAAGAGAGAGGCAAAAATAAATTCTGCTGCATGCACAAAAATTGCTGTTCTTTCATCAGAAGATACCTGTACACATGTTAGTGAAAGCTGATAGAATTGTCTATTACATTTAGTGAGTCACTAATCTACAGGTGTGTGATAATTGCCTCCATTATGGTTCACTTTTTTTAATAAAAAAAAAAAAAAAAGAAAAAGGAGGTTTTGTGTTTACTGCAAAGCTGCCACTTCAGAGTATACAGATAGCTTCTGGGGACGAAGTAGTTTCCCAAAGAGTTCATATATAATTTATTTTTTGAATTTGAACACACATAATGCTGGTTATTTTTACATAAAAAATGGAAGAGTATTAAGGGAAGATTTAATGAGTAACCTTATTTACTTTTAAATAAAACAAAATACAAAACAAACTGTTCACTTGTTCTTAATTTTATTTATAATTATGTGGCACTCCTCATTTTATTTCTACTAAATCTTTGACTACCCTGAGATATTTATACTTCCTTTAAGTAGCATAAATAAAATTTTCCAGTCAATCTGCTTTTAATATAAAATCAGAAAAATAAATATATATAAATTCCTTGAGTTTTGACAACTAGTGTCATTTTGCTGGATGTTTACCATAACACGCAAAATTCCAGATTACTTTCTGTACTGCTGGCAAAATGATATGGTAATTTTGAAAGCTGCAGCTACCACTGACTTATCTGTGGCTTCTAGAAGGCATTCTAAGTATTTTCAGGTAAGACACTATGTGATTTTTTTTCAACAATATGTGAAATGTAACCTGAGAAAGGCTAAATGATTTAGTTTAGTTCAAACTATAATAACTAAACAAGGGATGTATAAGAAGAATGGTTTTTAGAAAAATGTACTTTATACATAATATAATCAACAGAAGAGTAGGGAAACTAAACAGTATTCAAAACTTGGATTGGAATTCTGGAATACTTACCTAAGTTCTGTAATACTATCTAAAGATAACTTAAAAAGATTTATTAAAGAAGCAAAGTCTATATTAAGAGAACATTAAAACAGTGAAGCATGAGTTACTGTGGACTGATTTTTATCAAGTCTGAAATGCAAGGAAAAAGTCTGATGTGATATATCTTAGTACTTACAGAATCACTATATAAAAGTCTGTGGATAGTTTCAGGGGACATATATTCAGCTAATGACTTTGAGGAATTTTCAGTATTTATATTACTGAGAGGGTAGTCAAAGACTGGAACAAGATCTCCAGGCAAGTCATGGCCCCAAGCCTGTCAGTGTTCAAGAAGCTTTTGGACAAGACTCTTAGATATTTGATATAACATTTAGTTTGCCCTGGGTGGATTCAGGAGTTGGAATCAATGATCCTTGTGGGTCTGTTCCAACTCAGGATATTCTATGATTCTAGGATTCATTATTTCCCTCTTTGGTACAGTCACCCATTCAAAGCTAGATGTGCATTTGAAAAGCTGAATGCAATTCTGAGTATTAACTTGACTAAGATGCTATATATTGTCTGGTTAGAAAGACATTTTTTGGCTCAGAAAAAGAATCAGGTGATCTTTACTGGTGAAAACTAATGGTGCCCCAAAGTTGGTTTCTAGGAGCATGAAAAAAAATGGAATTTGCTGAGTAGAACATGAAAAGTGGGACAAGAATACAAAAGCTCAAAAGGATCTTGCAGATCATAAAGGGAATGGCAGCTGTGGTCTGAAATCCTGACTTTCAAAACTTCAGTACCAATGACAGCAGTCTTACAGCTGCAGTGTTATAAAAAGAATAGGAGGTAATCCAACAAGGAGAAGGAATATCTCCTTTACTCTGGACACAGAGACAATGACCTTTTACAGGGAGCTGCACTCACTATGACAAACCCTGCAAAGTGATGGTCTTACAGAGTGGAAGAGGATACACAATGTTCTCTCAAGGAAACCATTTTTCACAGTAAGTCTGTACAGGGTGACAGAAACCTTAGGGCTTCTAAGGAAAACAGGATAAAAATTCCAGGACAAGATTCATCTCATCTGACTTTCTCCCTGTCTTGGCCTACGGAGTTAACATCACCTGAGTAATCAGGCTGATACTGGAGGCCTCTGGTATGTTGCTAAGTAGTTGTTAGGGACACAGCTTCTGCTAGGCCAAGCACAATTAGGAAGGTGTTATGAAGAAAAAACCCACCTACATGTAAATGGTAGAAAGAGCAGAACTAAAATTATACAAGAATTTTTGCACATTGACTCGCTACACCCATCAACAAGCAACATCTTGAAGCGGTCTACCAATGAGTAAAGATCATACAATCTGGAAGATGCTTCCCACCTCACAAAGCTTATCTGTCCTGCACCATCCCAAGGTGGGGCAGCATGACTTTACCTTCAGGGGCACATGGCCATGGAAGACCTCCAGGGGTGCCTGAGGTCAAGCTTATAGAGCCAGAACCACCACGCTCAGGTCCTGGGTCCTCCCAGCCTCTGAAGGCTAAAACACCTATAAGCAAGAAAAGAGGAAGCAGAGATAGCCACTCTTCTGTACTTTGTAGTAATTTTTGCATTATTAATCACCCTTTCAGAGACACAATACGTTTTGGAACTCATTGACACAGATCCAATTATTGAGTAGTATTTAATATGTTTAGTTCATCCTGACCTAAACCATGATACTCACCCACAACAGGTATTTAAAAAAATGTGTTATATATACATATTCATAACCATACACACATGCATATACACACATGAACACATGTAGGTATATGTGAATTCCATAAATTATGATTTTGTTGTAAGATACTTTTTAAATAAATTGTTCTCAGCATTCACTCTGACTCCTAGAAATAATGATGAAATACTGAAAATTGAGGTTCCCATATCTTCAAACATACATATGCTTATCTTAAAGTAAATGCTTAAGTGCTTTCAAGATTTTGGTTTCAATTACTGATCTACTTGGTTCTCATATTTTTAACCATTCTTGATTAAAAAAGGAGGTTCATTTGTTGGTTTGGTTTTTTTTGTAACAATCTCTTTGCCATCCCTATCTTGCAATGCTAGAAAAGAAAGAGACAATAAAAGTACTGCACCAGTAATAACAGCCTGTGTCTGCTCTGATAAACTTATACTGTACACTAGCAATAAACAGAGACAGATTCGTACAAATAATGCAGCCCACTGTTAATTTAAAACTGACCTGGCTGTAAATTAAATTATATTACATCTAGTAGTTTGACACACTCTTTAACATTTCATTTCTTTTGGAAACCTATCAAAATGAAGTTTAACTTAGATTTTTATTAAAGTAATTTAACAAATAGTAGCAGTTCAGGGAAAGAATTTGGAATTGTAATTTAATATTATTAAACTACATGTGTATAAAAGTCTGGCTTAGTTCTAAAACCATACATGTTACCCTAAAAACAATCACTGTTTTGCTCCAAGAGCACTGAAACTTATGAAATCTGATGTTCTATGTCCCTTCATCATTCCTGACTGCAGTAAATTTGCCTTACCGAACACAGATATTACAGTATTTCCCCCCACAGTAATTTAAGTTTCCTTAGGTTTTTCTTTTACTTCCTTTTATAGCCCATAAATAACATCTGGGCAAGCAACATTACAGTTCTTTGGCTATTATGAATCAATCACATGCTTTCTGGTCAGCTCAGATGCACAACGACAAACAGTTCAGTCTGAACTTTGAAATAAATATACATTTAAAAATAACCTCATGGATTGCAGTGAAGTAGAGCTTTTATAACTACAAAATACAAGAATTTCTTAGAGATTCACAATTCCATACAAGGTACCATATAGTGTTCTTTACAGGATGCACATATACCTCAGTTTTCCTGATACATTAGCATGACAAGTCTTATACATTAACTGTTTTTCTGAGCAATGAATTCTTTTATGGCTACATCAAATGTGATAAATTTAGACATTTTCCTTAAAATTACAGTTTCTTTTCCTTAAAATTGCAGTTTATAATGCCATTGCTATTGCTTATGGTTTTGGGGTTTTTTTTCTGAATAGTTTCAGAATGTTAACACTGAAGCTAGTATAATCTTATTTTAGTGAAACTGCTTTAACGCTTGCATACCTCTGTTAAAGTGCTATTGCTGCACAGAGAAATCATTGGATAGGTTATTTTATACTAAAAAAATATTGGTTCAGGATTCTCTTGTGCTACTTCATGCTCTCTAGAGACTTTCAAGTTTCTAAACAAAAGTAAGAAAATGTTATGCAAAAGAATTCTTCAGGCACTTAGAAATATCAAACTTGAGGAAAAAGATGTATATTTATGGGGAATTAATACAACTACAAGAAAAAAATCTTTTTTCTAAGGTGATTATTTTTATCTCTGTCATTTATCTATGTACACATGCATATATATGCATACGATACATTTAAAATAATTTACAAAACTAAGGCATTTTTAGCTGGTGACCCATATTACATAGCAGTGCTTTTGATACCTTTGGGTTGTTATCAACATCAGGCAGCCAGACCACCTCTTTCAGCAGCCTTGTTGAAGTAAACAGAGTTTAGGACAGGGGCTTAATACAGTCTTATGCTGACATCCTGAATTCACTGTAGTCACTGCCAGGATTCACTTTTGAATTCTCATTTTCAGCTCTGTCACAGAAAAAGTTATAACTTATCCTATGCAGCCTGGGAATGTTGCAATTTAATGCTTCTACTTGCTAATCCTCAGTGCATACTACCCACAGAACAGGAAAAGTAAAATTGGGGAAAATATCTTCATAACCTCTACCAGTTTTGTTTCACTTCCATCACCAGCTGAATGTGGTATGGTAGTTCCTGGCAGTGTACAATGCTAGTGAGAATATATTTTCTGCTAGGTCCTAGGTTTTTGGTTTTGTTGTTGGTTTTGGGGTTTTTTTTTTTTTTTCTTTTATCAATATTTCCTCTCTGTTTTTCCTGCACAATAATCTACCAGAAATTTTCCATAGTTATTTGGTCTGGTAGATATCCAAAGAAGGCTGCTCAGAAATATAGTTTACAAAAATTGGGTAGTGAAACCAGAACATTAAATTCAAAGAAACATAAGATGAAGACAAAAAAAGTAATAGAATTTTACTTTTGTGAAAATTCTGAATTTTATTCTGCTTCCCAGTTTTCCATTCTTTTAGTCGATAGTTTTTCAAACTTTTCTCCAGAACTATTAGCATTGCAAAAGAAGTTGTCAGGCTGTACTGGGTCTGGCTGGGATGGAGTTAAATTTGTTCATGGCATCCTATATGGTGCTGGATTTTGGATTTGTGGCTAAACCAGTGTTGATATACCTTTTTAGCTGTTGCTGGACAGCACTTATATAGTGTTGAGGCCTACTTTGATTCCGAGTCTGTCCCCACGGTGAGGTGGACAAGATGCTGGGAGTGGACACAGATGGGACAGCTGATCTGAACTGACCATGCCATACTACGTCAAGCTTAGCAATAAAACTGTGGCATAGTCTTTCCTAGTTCCTTGAAGACTGACTGGGCATCAGTTTGCTGGTTGAAGGTGCCTTTGCATCACTTGGGTTTTTTGGTTTGGGGGTGAGGTTTTTTTCTTTCTTTCTTCTTTCTCTTTCCTTCACATATTAAACAAGCTTTACCTTGACCTACAAGTTTCCTTGCTTTTGTTCTTTCTATCCCACTGGGGGCAGGGGAAGTGAGTGAGTGACTGGGGGGGTGTAGTTACTGGTAGGGTCAACTCATAACAAGGCCTTAGGAAAAACAGGTGTCCTGGGAAAAATTACTAAAGATTAGAAATTTTTAGGATTTATAATCATATGTTATCTAGCTACTTACTGAGGTTTCTCTCCACATGAACCTGGCAAGTGCTGCAAGAAGAATGAGGAGAAACATATCCATTCACACATATAACATACGGTATGCAACAAGACTTGGAAATGCAATATGAAACATACATTATCTAAAGAAATTATAATATTGTTTAGAGAAATTCAAACAGAAGCCTGAAGTAAGGATTTAACAGAAATCTGAAGTATGGATTTCTGTGGTGATTTGTTAATAGTTCATGTGAATACAATTTAATGTATAAAATTAATTTATTTATTTCAATATGTTCAATATAAGAATTGTCTATCATTTAAAAGCTTATTTTATGTAAAATATTTTTATTATGTAGGGAAAAACATGAATAGAAATATTTTTCTATTGAGTAAATACAGCCTGTCAGATTAAGACGCAATATTGTACTATAAATGTTAACCTTTTTTTCTAGTTTCAAGATTTGGTATGTGTTGGAACACAAACATACTTAGATACACAAAGAAAGAGAGAATTTGAAACGTTATCCTTATTTATGCTGACAGGAAAGGACCACTGTACACCCTGTTTGTTTTCTTACAGAAATGTAGCTTAATGCAAAATAACTTACTTCACGTGGATATTATATCAATATCCATTTATTAGGCAGTATGTGCCAGTACTATTTGTTAGTACAATAGCAGCAAAAATGTGCATATGAGGTGTAAAATCAGTGATGGTTTAGCATGCATTTTTGGAATACAGAGATATTTAACTGCCTAACAGGCAGGAATCTGAAAAACAATTTAAAATATCGAATCTTCATCCATCCCTCGGATCAGTTTGGGTTTTTTGATGGCCAGTCATATCCTTAAAGAAAGTGGGAGTTCCTACCTGAGTTCTTGGAAAATACATAGATGTATTGGGTATGACTGAGATGGAGTTAGTTTTCCCCATGGCAGCCCTCATAGTGCTGTGCTTTGTATTGGTAGCTAGAAAGGTCTTGATAACACACCAGTGTTTTGGCTACTGCAAAAAGAGCTACCACAGCATGAAGGCTGTCTCTCCAACATTTCCCCGTCTCACCCAGTAGGCTGGTGGTGGGCAAGATTTTTGGAGGGGACATAGCAGAACAGCTGACCCAAACTGAACAAAGGAATATTCCATGTCATATGAGGTCTGCTCAGCAACAAAAGCTAGAAGAAAGAAGGAGGAGGGGTGGCATTCGTTATTATGACATTTGTCTTCTGGAGCAACTGCTATGCGTACTGAAGTCCTACTTCCCAGGAAGTGGCTGGATATCGCCTGCTGATGGGAAGTAAAGAATAAATCTTTTGTTTTCCTTTGCTTCCACCTGTGGCCTTTGCTTTTGCTTTTTTAAACTGCCTTTATCTTAACACACCAGTTCTTTTTCATCTTATTTTGTCCTTCTCTGTCCTGCTGAGGAGGGGAGTGATAGAGCGGCTTGGCGGGCACCTGGTGGCCAGCCAAGGTCAACCCACTACACAATACAAACTTTCAAGTGAAAGATGGCACACGGATATATTGATGGGTGGAAAAGTCAAATAAACTTGTCACAAGCAGGGATATACAACTTGCCAGCAAGAACTTATAAAATTTATGGACAATTACACCTTTCAGCAAATTATAGTCATAATTTTCATACTAATGGTGAGTCTGAAAGGGCTGTGTAAAATATAAAACATTCTGAAACAAGATGTTCTTTTTCTTCTTAATGGCAGAGAAATAAAAAACAAAGAACATAAATTTTAAATGTCTTTAAAGAACACATATATAACAAAACCAGTCATTTTACCTCTTAATAGAGAGAAACAGACAATTCTAAATAAAGATTTATTTAATCTTATGGTAGATGTCTAAAATTGATCAGATAAGCATTTCCAAGAAGTACCATTTTTTCTCCATCTGTTATAAAGAAAGTCTAATCAATTGGCTCAGGTATTGACATCTATGTTATAGATGCCTAAAGAGAATTTAAACAATCTTGTCCCCATATGTGGTGGTGGCATAGGTTTCCAGTTTAGAAGGCAAAATATAATTCTGATTCTGCTTCACTTACCCATCTCAGGCTGTGTACAGTCAATAAGATTATTTCCCATGTAAAGATGAGTTAAAAATAGATTTAGCAGAGGGAAAAATCTAGGTTCTATTGTTTTGTCCAGTAAAATATTGCATTGGTTCAGTGTACAGAAAACATATACCTAGCATTATTCTTTAAGTGTAAGAGAGAATACACTCCAGTAATAATTTCATCAGGAGTTACATGAGAATAAACAATAATCCTTGCATCAATATCTGGAATTTATGGCTTCTACAGTATACACAACCGTTCTACTGACATCTCATGATCCAAATTACAAAAATTACAAAAAATCATATCTTTCTAATAAATATGTATTATTATCCATAGCAATCCCTAGGCAAATGATTTGACCTCTAAGCCTAAGGGTTTCTGCAATGGTGATTGGACACAGATGGACAGTAATATTTACTAAAATGTGAGATCTGTGGAACCTTTATAGTAACATGATATAAACTAGCAGGAGTCCCTCATCTCTCTTTAAAGAGGACAAGGAAAAAATGACTCTTCATATGTTCTTTAACATTAACTGTAATGAGGTTGATGATTAAAAGTTTTTGGTCTTCTTACTTTGTTTCAAATACTCGTTGTATGAACAACAGATTTTGCTACTGCTGGAATATTTAAATGCCACAGTCACTATTTAAGTGTTGGACAGTCTTGACTGTAGAGGTGCAACTTTACCTCCTAGCAAAGATTTTGATTAATTAGTTATGGACATATGTCTCTTTCTTAGCTGACTGTAGAGGAGCCTGGATGATCTTATATGTAGATAAAGAGGGTGAAGCGAGATGAACTCTGCTCTTAATAGCTTGTTTCATAATGATTATAAAATAAAAGACAAAAAAGTCTTAGTTTAGAGGTGAGCACTTTTACCCACTGAAAATCCTACTTTTTGCTGAGTTCTTATCTGGAAAGGCTGAATCTTGTGTATGGGGAGCAGAAAATTATGCCAGACACAGTTTTCTCTCCTACCTCTCTACTGCAAACCAGCAGCAGCTAAGCAGACAACTTAGAAAAGGTATCTATCCTTCAAAAAGAGACATCATAAAGTAGTACTTTCAGGACTAGAGAAGACTAGAGTCTGACATAAGAAGAAATAAAAAACCCCAAAACACTGAACTTCTAATACTTGGATAATTATTGTTTAGAACTGTTGAACTCTTATGTGATATCAATACTAGCAAATAAGAATAATCTAAGGACCACTCTGTGCTCTAACAGCAAGTGTCACAAGCACAATATGCATCCATATGACTAAGGTGTCTTTTCCCCAAGCAGCAGAATGGCCTTGCTCCTACTGTCTACTGGAATCACTCACTAGTTCAAGCTCCCTTCCAAGCTATGCATTTTCATTGTTCAAAGAGTGCTAGCTGATAGGCATCACCACCACGTCAGAGACCATCTTAAAAATTTAAAAGAAAGGAAAATTCTTTGTACTTTGCTGAGTCTGTGTTCAGGTCTTGTTACTATCATAGGCATAACCTAAAGGTGCCAATTTGGGTTGCTCAGTTTCTTGTAGACAAAAAAAGAGAATTATCTTGTGCCTAGTCTTCTTAGTTCTTATCCTTTTTATCTAAGGAACTTATATTTTCATGCTCTCAATGACTACAGTCTGTCCTAAAAAATACATTCCATAGGGCATTTCAAACCTAGAAATAAGAACTTAACCTAGAGGAAGGGCTTTGAGCTACTCTTTTACAGATCTTGGAAGAAGGACTATTGCTGCCAAGAGGATCTGGCAAAAACTGCATGCTTTTTAAAAGCAAATATCAAATGGTTAAACTTCTAAGTCATCTTGCATTATCCAACATGTAGTTGCAATAGTCCTAATACTTCAGCCTAACAAAAGTGCAGATAAACTTTTGTTATATGTCTGCTCAGTGTGTCTAAGATGCTCATTAAAAACTAATGTAATTAGTTTGTTCTCCTGTTACCTGAAGACAGGGACAATTTTTTGCATTTGATTAATCTTTGCCTCAGAAAATGGATGCTGAGACATAATACTAAACCATACACTCCCATTCATAAATGCTATAAAGAACTTGCTTTTAGGTATTAGTTGCATGGAATAGATGCAGGCACGGATTTTAGAAAAAGCACATGACCAAGAATCAGAAAGAATTCTTATCCTAAAATTGCTTCAGGAAAGGGTGTTTGACATTTGATTGAAGAACTATGTAAGAATCTTAGTTTATAAGCAGCTTTAAAGGATTCTTAAACCTTGAGGGTACCTCTATACTTCTAAATTAAAAAAAAACCCCAAGCACCAGGACTGAATTCAGGCACTGAACCTTGTATGATATATGCTACTTATGGGATTTAGGCTAAGGAAATATTAAACTTCAAGTATTCCCGAACTTGTTCATAGCAGCCTAGTCACAGTGACTTAAAATGCTGTAGGAGTTTGGAGGTGTATTCAAAATGCAGAGCAGGAAAGTTCTTGGCTAGGACTGGGAACTGAAATATGTGTCAATTTTTACTGAGTCAGTAAAATTTGCAAGCCAGTAAAGTACTTCCTGATTTCATGTGATGTGCTGGTGCCTTCATAATGTAGAGTTTGAAGCTGTTTTGTGGATTTGTCTTACAAGTGTTGCATGCTATGGAGTGCTTGAACTTTGTTGTCTCAAAAGTTTCATTCGAGGTTCTCTCAGTACAATCCACAAATTACTTTATCCATATGCTAGACATGAGGCAAAAATAATTCTGTCAAGTTGTTCTCTCAAGGACTGTCTTCCTGGTCTGGAGACCTGCTGTGACTGTGGAAAAGACCATGCAGTTAGTGAACTGCCTGAATGGCTGAAAGGAGGGCTCTCGAGGAAGAGACTACTTTCTCCCTGTCTCATGATATGACACTATCTCAGCAAGGTCAGGACCGTGTTCTCAGACGTGGAAAGGAAAAGTACCAAAGGCTGACTGAAGAAAACACAGTCCTGTACCAGAGTTTGTGCTCCATACAGCACAAATAGTTTCCTAGACATCTTTTTTCAACAAACATCCATTTGTACTAGTGGCATTCCATATTAATAGTTTGAAAACATTTTTCCTTAAAATTGAAAATATCAACAAGATTTTATCCTTGATTTCTCTTGCTTACATAGAATACATAAATCCAGAGGAAAGATTATTATTAGCTACTATTTTAGTTTTTAATCTGTAATATTTTTTTTGTTCTGAAAGACATAATTATTATGCTACTTTTCCTTTTCTTCATTCTAAGACATCAACTCACCTTTGTTAATATAAGATATATTATTGATTAGATTTTCTTTGTACATACTAGAGAGAGTTTTTTCATCATACTCTTTACCTAGAGGTATTATCCTGCAGGGTATATGTGCTTCTTGTGATTTTTAGTGAGTATTAAATGTAAGCATAGCTAGAAATTTACTGTATATAAATGAACCTATATCTATAGAAGTCACCTGCTTTCCAGGGAAAAAATCTTTTCCCCAGATAAAGACATAACAAAAAAACAGGAGGATACCAGAATCTGTTCATGACACTTCATCTTATTTGTCATAAGTACTGAAATGGCTTTCCTTAAATAAGGTTAAAATAATTTTTTCTTGAAGATTAAAATCACACATAATTTAACCTTCTTTTATTTCTGTATTTGAGTAGTTTCAGTCTCTATCATTAACCCCCATAATTTATCTCTAAATATAGTCCACTGGTCAGTGTGCACATCTGAATTTCTGTGATCAATCAGTGAAGGCTGTGAGTCTATTATAGGTCTAACTTGAGAGGATTCTGTTTTCATCCTGTAATGATACATGCTTTTACCTCCTAAGGTCTGTAGTTCAGCCCAAGTGCTGACTAGCATCGCTAAACATCAAAGTTTTGAGACTGAATCCATACACAGACAAATAGTAAAAGCTAGATTGTGACATTTTAAGCTACAAGTCCTGTTCGAGAAAGAGTGGGACTATAGGATTGTCCTCTATATGTACATACACCAAAAAAAAAAAAAAAGAGACATGGTTGTAGCAGATGAAGAAGAATATAGGCAAACTGGAATTTCTCAGAACACAGAATATAATTTTTTTGCCTTCTTTCAACTTCACATACTCAGAGTGTAAATTCTGACTGAATGAGCTTATCTAGAGGCCTGAAATAAGACCCTTAACTTCTGAGTTGTTGCTTTATGAGTAAAGCAGGGGTAATGGTACCTATCCACCAAAGACACTTCTCATAATTATTGCAGAGATTTACATCTTGGTTAGCACAAGTAGGATATTTGAAATAAGAAAGAAAGTTCTAGAAAAAAAACTGTTCTAGGCTATGATTCACCTCATTGTACATGTGTCTAAATATCTGTGAGACAAATCTCACTGTTGATGTGTATGTTCCTGAGTTCTACAACATTCAAAAGAATGATTTTTTTATCAATAGATTTTGTCTTTTTTTTCTCAGTGTATTTGCTATTTTGCTTAACTTCTGATTTTCCAAAAAATTCTTTAAGATGTTCTGTGTCTAGTATAGCCAAGGGGAGGGAAGGGAAGGGGAGGGAAGGGGAGGGAAGGGGAGGGAAGGGGAGGGAAGGGGAAAGGAGGGGAAAAGGAAGGGAGGGGAGGGGAGGATGTCAGTATCCTCGAAAATATTACAACAATATGATTTGCTTGTTTGTGTGTGTATGCATTGGCACATGCATGCAGGCATGTGTATATGTATATCAGTGACAGTATATGAGACAGGAAACTGGTTTGTAGTCTGAATTACTTAATAATTCAGTTGCAGCAATGTCACTTGTAGTTTATTATCCTTCATTGCTGAGTATAGTTGATACATCAAGACTTGGTTTTATTACTGTAAAAATTTTCTTTATTTGAAGAGAACATGGCATTTACATATGAATAATGTCAATATAGGACATGAAAAATTTTTTACTAGAAATGATGATTGGGCATTGTGCACCCTCAGCAAGTCCACAAAAGTGGAAAGAGTGGTTGATACATTAGTTAGGTGTGATGACATTCAGAGGGACCTCTGTAAGCAGAAGAAACGGGCAAGGAGGAATCCCTGAAGTTCAAGAAAGGGAAATGCAATGTCCTACATCTGTGGAGGAATAATCCCATGTACCATTACAGGCTGAGGACCAACCAGCTGGAAAGCAGATCGGCAGAGAAGGAGCTGGGGGCCCTGGTTGACAAAACTGAGGCAGCAATATGTTTTTGCAGTAAAGAAGGCCAACATCATCCTGGGGTGCATTAAGTAGAGCACTGCCAGCAGTTTGAGGGATGTGAACCTTCCTTTCTGCTCAGCCCTGGAGAGGCCACATGTGGAGTGCTGGGTACAGTGCTATGTTTCCTGGTATGACAGAGATACAGCGCAACTAGTGAGAGCCCAGTGAAGGGCCACTGACATGATTAATGGCTTGGAGCATGTGTCATAGGAGGAGAGGCTCAGAGCTGGAACAGTTCGGCCTGTGGAAGAGAAGGTTCAGAGAGTTCTTATCAATGTGTATAAATACTTGATGGGAAAGAATAAAGACGACAGAGACAGACTTTTCTCAGTGGTATTCAGTGAAAGTACAAGAAACATCAGGCACAAAGTTAAATACCACCTGAGCATAAGGAAAAACTCCTTTATGATGATTGTGGTCGAACACTGGAACAGTTTGCCCAGAGAGGCTGTGGAGTCTTCATCCTTGGAGATATTCAAATCCCAGCTGGAGACAGCCCTGAGGAAACTGCTCTAGCTAATGCTACTTAAGCAGGGGTTTGGACCAGAGGGTTTCCAGAGGTCCCTACCATCCTTTACTACTCTATGATTCCATAAAATAAGCAATTCATAATATACATGTATATACCTGTCAACACTTTTAATAAACAAAATAGAAAAGCCTTATCATAAGAAAGGTAATATAAAATGGAAATAATCCTGAATATATTACAAATTTTTAACATTAAGAAGATCTTCCACTAGGTCCATGAAATGTTCAGCTCTAAGTATATAATATTATTTTCCTTTATTTCACATCACATCCAATTATATCTTGGACTGGATATTCTTTAAGACATAGTGAAAATTACCTTTTTAGTAATTTATTAGGGTAGATGCTGCTGCACATATAATTTCCTTTCTTTTCAGCATGTAGAAGTGACAATATAGGTTTTATACTTCTTGAAACAACCTAGTAAATATTTTTGGTTTTTGTTTTATTTTGGTTTTTTTTTTTCTTAAGATGCATTTTAGATTCTTTAGACATTCATGTTTCTAGCCTTAAGGTGTGTCAGTTATTCTAGTTTTCTTGACTTGTGGAAGTTAGGAAACCTTCTTTCAGTGTATGCAATAATTTTAGATGTGGGGATGATTTCGCATGACAGGTTCAGAAAAACGTAAATTACGTATCCTTAGTTGTCAGGGCCACCTATGTTGCCTTGAAATTCAAACATAAAACAAACCTGACTCTGCTGGAGCTCTATGGGATTCATTCTACTGGGGGCTATTTGAACATTGAATAGGAATATCTTTGGGAATATATTTATCTCCTTGTTAGTATTTCCTTTGTTCTGGTCTGCATTCAGCATCTCTGTCGGCTTAAGGGTTTTGCAAGTCATGTATAATACCATAATATCATTTCTGTTGTCTTTGCCAAAGTAGAGATATCTACATATGTGGTCAGACAAGACCCAGCAGCACACTAATGTGACACTGACTTCCTGTAGCTCATACTTCTTGGTTTTCAAGAAAGAAAGTCCAGACTCATGTACTGATGGAGGCTCCTCTGTTTTCCACCCAGAGTCCTATCAGGACTACCGAAGTTATGGTAGGGAAGTGAGGATGAAGAAAGAGATGTTAGATATACTCACAAATCAGTCTACTGATTAATTTCAAATCTATAATTGAGAGACATAATTTGGCATTCAGCAGAGTGAATTGAAAGGGGGAAGCATCCAAAAAAACCAGAATTCAAGTTTTTTATAGGCTCTATGGCATAATCTATGTTTCTCCATTGACCTCAAAGGGCCTAAGGCAAAGAGATTAACTTACATACTTTTAGTAAAGCCTATAATTAGGTGATATGATGTCCTCTGAAGAATGGTCTTTAGCCCCCAAAGCTGACTTCTTGTACTAATTGGTTCATATTATTATGTTTTATGTAAGTAATATTTGGGTTTAAAAAGATCAAACCGGTTTATTTTTGTGAATTTTTTTAAACACATTTTGAAATTATGATGTCAGCTACACAATTCAGAACTGGTGCACTATGTAGCTCTGTAGCTATTTCATAACTGCCCTTTAGCCCTTTTAGGTATCTTGACATCACTCATGATTTTTAAAGCTACTTTGTTTGCTTTCGTTTAAATTTATTCTGTTCAAATTATTCAGGTAGTTTAACATTTCTCTGTATTCCAACTGCATTTCTTGAGTACTGCTAGCAAAAGAAATTTGATTAAGGATGTATGTCCACAAAGACTGCAGCTTTAGGTAAACTTACTATTTCATTCTCTCAAATGACATTTCTCACTGTTAAAATGTTAAATATTAGAAGTGAGGTTTATCAGAACAAATCGATTCTAAACTAGCTCTGAAAGTCCAATTTGAATTCCTTGAGTTGATGATAAAATTACAACTTTGGAAAAAAAATAAAAGTTAGCTCAGTGCTGAATACTTTGAAATTTCCCGTAGTCTGTCTAAAATCCATAAATGGTGTTTGCACATTCTCTTTGGCTACAGCTGTATAGAGCTAAAGAGGTTACCAACTCAGCCTAGACACTGTACTTTCTCTCTCACAATTACTTATGATAGACTTTCTTTGTTGCAGACTTAACAGGCAGGCATGTAACTGCCTGAACATGGTGCAGTCAAAAGAAGCCAGGTTATCCTCAGCAGTTTAAATAGTAGAAGCTTACCAACTCAACTCATTTAGACTAAGAGACACTAGCAAATAATTGCAGGAGCAAATGAACAGACAGAGGCACAGGAATCTCCAGGAGGGCCAATGTAACTGACACCCTGTCCCCTGAGACACTGCCTCTTGCCCAACATGGTCATGTAGGCAGGGTACTGCCCATACCATCTAAGGTGACATGTAGGGCACACTACTGTCACATAAGGTCTGATTCTCTCAAGTTGCACTACCATTGGTGAAGACAAGGGACAGCACAACTCTTACCTACATCCAAAAAGCATTTGCACAATTGGCTTGTAGGGCTAAGTGTCCCTGATGGTCCACTGGAGCCATGACATCATTTATGATCCTGTATTTGCTATCAGTGATCAGGTGAGTCACTGTATGGGAGTGTTGTTGTTCATCTTTCTTACTGCCTCAGTAAAGCTTGGTTTATTATGTGTCGTCAGACTCCATTTACTGCATAAACTACATTAGTGTAGTTTGGACCACACTAATAACTACCGAGTTGAGACACTCCCTCTCTAAGGGTGGTTACAAACACAGAAGGGGATGTGAATACACCACCAGCCATACTTCAAAATGTATAGGTCATTTGCTGTGTTTTGTCTCTAATCTGTGGACTACAGTAGCCTAGATGTCCCATGAAAGCAAACAAGATAGGTTATTTTCTAGTCATATCCTATGGTACTTGGAAAACACCTATAACCTTCACAGTGGGCTGGATATACTACTATGGCAGGACAAGCATCCAAATATCCCTTCAGATATCTTCTCCTACCTAGCAATGGAATTGAGCAATATCTACTGGTCATTTCTATAGGCTTTTTGTTACAGTTACAATTAATTTTACATTGAAGATATGCCCAGACACATAATCAAAAAGGAAATTATGACACAGAACAGGAAATGCCTAAACTTCTAGGCCCTGGCTCAGCTGTCCCATCAAATAGTTGATACTCTTTGAATTATATCTACTGAATATAAAAGATTTTCTTTCCAATCTTTAGCAATTGCCTTATGTTTTCCACTAGGATGAAGTGTTACATATTTCCCTATCTTTGCTTTTCTGTTCACTTGGGAGTTTGTGGAAAGAGAAGTTAGTGTCTCTGAGCAGTTGTGAATACTGTGTGACCCATATTGAACTCAGGGAAATGATCAGGGTTCCTCTACAACTGTTTTTGTTGGGTTTTTGTAATGTTTCATCTCTGCTACTACAGCAATTATTAAATTTAGAAAAGACATTAGAGATTTAATAAGGTAACACTGAATACCCACATGAATCTTTACCACCAGTATTAACTGCATAGGGTAGATGTAGAGCATTAATAGGTTTATTATTTAATGCTGGATTTATATTCCTTTTTCAGTTCAAGACTTATATTATTTTGTGTATCTTGGCAAGCTAGTTATGGTACAATGAGACCTATATTTCTTGAAATAAGATGTTTTCAGTACTTTAGCATTCAGCGGTATGTAGAGGAAAATATGTTTTATGCTGTCTCTTCAAAAAGCAATTGAAGTCCAGGATAAAAATGTCAGTGTTGGAAACTCCTGAATAGAAAATAAAAATCTGAACTCCAAGAATATGATATTCAAGCTCTTCTGCTTGAAATGTCAGTGCTGGCGGTCCGTATCGAGCACCAGGCTGATATAAACAGTCAGTGAAATAGAACTTAGACAGGAGGAAAATGACATGTAATACCCCAAAACCCCCAATAATGCACTACCTAAAGCCACTATTGTTTTATCAGAAAGACAGTATCACAGAAATGGTGATTCAAGTTTTAATAACATTCTGGACAATTTCTGCTTTTACTTATAATGAACTCATGAAATTACGTGCCAAGAAGGAAATTATGGCATAATCTGATACTGATATAAAAATAAAAGAAGCTGAAAAATGTTCTGGCTTAGTAAACAACCTATTAAGTCAAGCTACTTTTTCAATAGGACAACATATGTAGAAAAACACTCTTTGTAACTTAGCCTAAATTCAGCTAATCTTGTTTTTTCCTGCTATAAATATTCTCTTTTCTTTTTTTTTTCTTCTTCTTCTTTTTTTTTTTTTTTCATATTTTGAGGACTTTGAGTATCAAGAGATAAACCTTAGCTTTTGGATGCAACTGAAAATGAATACCTTGCCTCACTGTGAAATAGCAATATATATGTATCCATCCAATTATGTCCAGTGTTTCTTTTAACATCATATGTAGATTTTTAAAAGAAATGTCCTTTATTTTGGTTCTTAGAAATGTGGTTTGTGAGCCAACACAGACATAAGCTAAATATGAATGAAAGGCATCTGAGAAGCATTATGTTATGATCTATTGCACTGTCGTATATGTAATGAAAATATGCAAAGGCTGGCAAAACTGATATGTCTGTTACACTATCTGAATCCAAGATAATGAGAAAATTTATAAAAGCCTATATGTCAAATATTAGTCTCTGTCATGTGATCACTCTCCCTATAAAAATTAGCAAAGCTGATCTAATAATTTGTCACCTACAAATAACTATTAAGGATAATGAGAGGGAGGATTTTTTTTCCACTTTAGACTCAAAGTTGCTCAGTAATATAAATATCTTAACATAAACAATTGTATTGATTTCCTAATTTGTGAAAGTATAAATTAAAAGCTGCAGGGAGTGTGTGTGTGTGTGTGTGGCATTATTTCTTCATAATTCACTAATCTGAAGCTCAGTTGTAGTGCAGTGACCATGACTACAGTAATTGTGAGCTTTCATTTTTTTGTAAGACATTGCATATTAATTTCTGATTTTCTGAACGCAGGAAAAAAAAAGCCCCAAGCCCCAAACTCACAAAACAACCCATGGGAACAGAGAACAGAATAGTCACCCTGAATGACTCAACCAGTGAGTAATACTGTCCCTGATGCTATCAGTTGTTCACTGCTTTTTTTACAAGTGAAAAGTAATACCCATATCTGCAAAATGCTTTCAGGTTAGATATGCTTATCTTGCTATATTTATATTAGTTCTTCAAAATTAAATTTCCCATAAAGGAAAACGTATTTATGCTGTTGACAAACCTGATATTGTTAAACTTTACCTTATCAAGTAGTCAGTTTGAACTATCTGTATGTATTACTTTCAACTGTATAGCATTTTATACGCATGTATTTTTCTCATCTATTCTGATGTAGATAAATTAGTTTTGATTAAAATTTATAAATTTAATGTAGATATGTGTGAATTAGGTTGCTGGGATTAAATTAACACCGATATATTCAAATACAAAATAAGTAACCTCATGTAAACTGATAATGGTCACAAAAACATTATGACTCTCAACTCCTGATGGACACTACTTAGTAAACACAGACTCTTGGCCTGATAGAAGTTAGTGCTGATGCTCCCTGGAGCAAGATTAAATTACAATAGCTGACAGCTCTTTCCCCTGATGATTTATTTGTTTGTATTAGTGTTATTCTAGAAAATTAAGGCTTGCCCACAAACTGAGCCATTAAAGTGAAAATATTTCTCCAATTCCGTTCAGTTTTTCTTCTGCATGTATTAAAGTGCACATGGAGGTTTGAATGCATATTGTATTTTCAGTGTCAATTCCCAATGCAGATATATCTGTTTTTTTTAAATATTCTTTTCAAGTCTTTAGTCATATAGAGCAACATTAGTATTGACCACATTGCTGTAGAAGTATGATCTGTAAGGTACTGAAAATTATACAGTTGAATTCTGCTGGTAATGTCTCCTGCAAATTAAATAGGTGTGCAGACATGCTGTTAAGACCAAAACTATTTGTTATTTACATTGTAAATTCTCATCATTGTGCTAAAAGGCTACTTTAGGCCAAATTCTGTAGCTCTACACAGGGGATCTCTTGAACACAAATCTCTGAAACCTTTATCTCCCAGGCCAGACATCGCAGTCATGTTAAACATACATTGGAAGTAGTTTACTAATTTCAGGCATGAATAATAGTAATCAGTCATATATAATCAATAATACTTTATGAGAAATATAGAAGTAGAATTTGATTTCTGTAAAGAAACTCAGTGCTTCCACATAATTGAGGCAATTATGAAAGCTGTATATAAACTATCCATAAAATCAGAAAGAGCTATAAGTATTGAATGATTTGGTCATTCTTGAAAAGTTTTGCAGCTCCTTCTCCACAGATACAATATACCCAAAGCTTTATTCAACACAGAAGTTATCTGTTTCTCCCTTATGAATTATCCTTAACTCTGTTTTTGATGTATGACATTGGTGTATAGTTAGGAATACATGTCTTACGTTGACAGGATACCATGAAGTTCCTTTTTAAAAATAATATTCTTTCTTCTGAAACACAGTTAGTTTAGATTTTTTACAGTATAATATGATTCATTTAATTTTCCTGGAGTAAAACTTCTGGTTACACTAAACTAATTTGACTTCAAATATATGTAATGCAAAACAGGACCTTTATTAACCATGAGATTATTGTCTTTACCACTTAGATACAGATAAATAGCTTACGCTAAAATATCAGTGTGAAATTTTTTTAATATGTTAACAAAGCTTCTAACTAGCTAGAAGTCTTCAAATCTTATTACAAAACTATTTTCTGTTCTTTGCAAGAGCTTATATGTTCAAGCAGTGTATGGAAATGTCAAATGAGCTATTCATGAATTGTGACTCATCTATTATTAACTGGTCTGGAAAACTTCGGTGAACAAAGTATGATATACAGTGTGGTATTACATTGCTACTTGATCTGTTTTGCAAAAGCTTAATAGGAGGTCACTATAAGAGGTATCTTTTCTATTTAATTCAAATAGTTCTGCTACTAACTTTAGAATAGGGGTAATTAAGAACAACAGGAAGTTAAAATAACTTTTTTTCAATTCTTTTTAAGTCATGTAATTACCTTGAATATTGTTTCTTCAGTGAAGCTTTTTATGTTGGTCAAAGATAGACAACATTTTTGGGCCTATGAGCCCCAAACCAGTTTTTTTTTATGTTGAAAGCTGAGCTGTTTGCTACATTTGAACAAATAGTCTTTAAAAAGTTTGATATTTTTAATACCTCCCACATGCACTTTGGTTGAAAAAAAACCCAAACCACCAACTTTATGGGAGGTAATAATGGGATCAGGCTTTCTCCCTTGCCAAGATCCTGTACTTACCCAAGAACACAGCTGACCATGGGAATTTAAATACTTTAGAAACCAAATTTAATTTGGGCTTGTCATCTGGCTTAATAATAGTCAGAATGTTTGTGGCAGTACATCCTGCCCCCACCATCCCGCCAGCAGGAAACGAAACTTCTCCAGGGAGGGAGAAGGGGAAGGAAACCCTGGGGGCCGCAGGTTGAAATTTGAACTGGCCAATCAAGATGTGCCAGGTAGACAGAGGTGACCCTCCTGACCAATAGGATTAAATGACCACAGGTCAGATTCGACAGGGGTATAAACGGGGTCCCGCTGGAGGACATGTGGGAATCAGTCCTCCTGGGAGCAGCGGGTCTGCAGTCGGGGACTCCCCCTTGGGTCGGGGCACCACCCGAGGTAACTCCTCGAGGGAGAGAGCCCCCAGCTTTTAGGGGAGTGATACGCGCGTTTTGAGCCATCACTTTAAATCTTAGGGATTCTTAAGTTGGCCGTGTAGTATTAATTCTCTTTACATCATTGAACCTGTGGTTTTATAAAATGTTACCGGACTTCTAACTAACTTTTGCTGAAGAATAAATCTGAGTTTTAACACCTGTTGGATTTGGTTAGTCGTGCATCCATAACAATGTTCATTGTAGAATTTGCTTCTATCATATTTATCATAGCATTTTTGTAGACACCATAGCCAGAGCAGAAGCCTGTTGTACTGCCAAAGTAGAAACAGACGGCAAGATACAGTGAATTTTTGCGTCCCCTGAAACCAAAAATTAACTACAGTAAAAAAGAGTATCAGGTCAGTGTGTATAAGCACTTTATAACATTGTTACACTACTAATTGTATTCCGTAACAGTGCTGAGCTTAAATCATCAATTAAAATGCAACTGTGAGGAGGCATATAGAGACTTTTGGTGTAAGTGCACAAGCAGGGTACAGGACAACACGTGCACAATAAGAGCAAAACACTTAGAACAAGCAGGAGCAACATCGAATGGAACCTGGATAATCCTGCAGCGTAAGTGTACTGGGTCTGGCTGGGATGGAGTTTGCTTTCTTCAGAGTAGCCTGGATGGTGCTGTGCTTTGCATTTGTGGCTAAAACAATATTGATAACACACCAATGTCTTGCTTATTGCTGAACAGTGCTGGCACAGCATCAAGTGTTTCTCTTTCCCACCTCGCACACTAAGTATGCTGGCAGTGAACAAGAAGTTGGGAGGGGACAGAGCCAGGACAGCTGACTCAAACTGGCCAAGGGGTATTCCATACCATATAAAGTCATGCTCAGCAATAAAAAGCTCAGGGAAAGGAGGAGGAAGCAGGAGACGTTCGTGGTCATGGTGTTTGTCTTCCCAAGCAACAGTTATGCGTACTAAGGCCCTGCTTCCCAGGAAGTGGCTGGACATCTGCCTGGCTGTGAGAAGTAGTGAATGAATTCCTGTCTTTGCTTTGTCTATGCACACAGATTTTGTTTTTCCTATTCAAGAGTCATTATCTTGATCCATGAGTCTTCTCACCTTTCTTCTATGTTCTCTCCATTTGGCAGGAGAGGGTAGTGAGCAAGAGGCAGGATGTGTGTTTTGCTGCTGGCTGGAGTCAACTCACCACAATAAGCAAGGTACTTGGTGAAACCAGAACAAGTCCTGATCCCCAAAACAAAATTACCTATGTCGTGAATAGATGAGATTATCTCCCTCTTGGGAAGGAGGCCAAAGAACATAAGATGTCAATGATAAGAGGGAAGATGGGGAAGAAAGAAGATACCCACTTCAGTTCCAGCTTCACTCTTCAAAAATCTCTGAATCCTAATCACTTTGACTTTTGTGAGTAAAAACCATCAAAGACTAAAAATCAGTGCTAACTGTACAGGATTGCCTGTGGCATTTTATGCTCTGAGATAATTTACAAGAACCTTGTTAAAGACAACTTGCGTTATATATTTGGTGATAATGAATGATAACAACTAAGAACTAACCATTAGCTAAGTGTACTGTTAATGAAAGTCAATCCAGTAAATTCTCATTTTGACTTTTGAAACAGGCCTGATTTGTCAGTCTTTTACACATTTGGATCACAGCATTTACTTAAGTGATCAATATGTATGCATATACATACATATATTCAGTTGCAACAATCCAGTATAATTTAATATTTCTTGTAAACTGTGGCTGTATTTTACAGATGATTCATTTATCACTTTCTTACCTAGGATATATTTTACATCACCATGGTGATTTCATTATAATTTCCTACAGTCTTATATAGATGTTTGCATAGCTGTTGTTTTCTTCATATTATCTCTCAAGACTTTGTGAACTATTTCTACAGGTACTAGTTCTGGTTTGATTACAACCCACTAAAAACTGCAAGCATTCCTTTTTCAGTGGACAATACTTCAAGTATGTATTCAACAGCAAGCTTTTGTGTAATTATTCTACAGAGGATATGCAAGGTCCAGCCCTTAATCTTGTCATCTGTGGTCTGAAACATTTTGATTGTCTAACAAAATACTTCAATGCAAGTTATGGAATTATGGAGTTACAGTTTTCCTAATTCACAAAGTGGAGTTTTTTGGGTTTGGGTTCATGTTTTGGTTTGGTTTGGGGTTTTTTTCCCAGCCTTGGACTTTTCAATCTACTCACTGGTGTAGAACATGAGAAGGTTATGTACTCTTGTGTTGTGTAATAATCTTCAGATGTAGTTGATCATATGGTCATACAAGTTTGAAAATGTGGCACTACCCTTGGATAAATGTTGTCTCATGTAAGTTTAGACTGTAAGAGTTTGATCTATATGTCTGATTTAGCCACGGTAGTCTGCATTTCTGCTCAGCCAAAATGCAAGCTCTCTTCAGAGGGAGAATAATCTCTTTCTATGACAACCATTTAAGGTAGGCCTGATGAACAGCCCTCTGGAATGCCTACATACATCTGTTAAGTATCATCGAAGTTAGGTGCTACCACTGACATAGACATCTGTTTTGGACCAGGAGGCACTGGTCTGTTATGATCCCAGTAAGAAAGGCTCTCAGTCTCTGTGAAGTATCATTTGAAATGCTATTTATTAGATGGAATATTGTGAAGAAAGAGAGGATAGTACAAATACTATGACCCTTCAGACGCTGGGAATCTCAAATTGTGCAACACTGAACAGGTCTCCAATCCATGGGCAAAACACCATGCAGACTCCATCCATAGCAAGGATTGGTCATTGGAGCTGCTAAGGGATTTTCATGCAACAAAATAACTCTCTTCACCATTTCTACTGCCTAACAGGAAAGATGTTCGCACAAGAACTTCTTGCTGCACTGTCAAAGTCAATGCCACTCTGGTGGTGTAATCACCAGTACCGAGTGGGAGCTGCCTGCAGTCTCCTCTGTTACAAGGAGCTGGATGAGTTCATCCAGTGTCCAAGGGATTGGTACAGCACAACAGGGGCCTGAAGGCCATGCAGTACCTGTATAGACCCGGGCCTATTCAGATTAACTGTTAGGCTGATTACTAACTCCTTGATGTATAATGATCTTCTAGTCAGGATCATGGCAACATCCGTCTTTAAAGTTTTATAGTCATCTCAATTAAATTCCACAGTAAGTCTTCTAAACAACTGGATGCACTATTGAATAAACACATCCTGGATTTACACTGAATTACATTCATTTGTAAACTAGTAAATTCCTCCTGTTTCCCAAATAGGTGCCTTATATATAGTTCTATAAGTACAGAATGTAAAATTATAAGAAGAATAAAAAATTCTGAAATGGTTCTAATTTGGGGATGCTACCTGGAGATGAAAGAACTTTTGATAATATTTTGGAATATGCTGGGAATGGTCAATAGTGCAAAAGCAGTTGGATTCTCCTGTAAGTCCTTGAGAGAAGGAATATCAAATAAAACATCACTCAGTCACTCAGTTAAGCCAAATATGAATAGATTATGACTGTAACTCAGTAAGAACAAACAAACAAGCAAACAGAAGAAACCCCAAACAATGAAGAAACAGATAAAGAGTCTGAAAGTTTGTTTGGCTTGATTTTCTTGTTGTTTGATTTTTTTTGTTTGTATTTTAAGTACTATTGGGAAAGACAATAACTGACAGATTTGTAATCAGTGGACAAACAGTTACATACTTCAAATTCAAACTTTAGTAGGTACTCTTGCATCCATTTATAGCGAACAAAATCTAGTTTAGAAACCTTAATTTTTACTTTAATATTGGTAATGTATATTGTCTTTTGTGGGGTTTTTTGTTGTTTTGTTTTTTGTTTTTTTTTTAATAAGGGAAATGTCTGCCCTTCTAATGGAAAATAGTACAGCAGGAGTACCTGCTATTTGGTATAACTATCACATTCTCCTCATTTCTACATGTCAGCTTTTACTTTTCCCTGAAGAAAACCCCCAGCTTTATTTCTGTATTTTAAGAAATACTAAACAGTTTAATATCAAATTTTGGTATGTCTGTAAAATAGAAATAGATATTAGTAGACCCACTTTAAAACATAAAGTACAAGTTATTTTTGTTTGATTGTTTTTTTTTCTTTTCTCCTAGGACAACATTTAGTGCATGATAAATACTATAGAATGTTGTCATAGTATTGGGGAAAATAATGTTAGTAGAGCTGTTAAAAACAAACAAACAAACAAACAAAATCTGTCAGATTCTGAGTTAATAATTTTCTTTCATTGCTGTCACATAAAAAATATTAGTACAATAGCTATACTTTAGTTGCACTTTTGCAAATACAAATAAGCAATACTTGCTTCTAATATGTATTCAGAGATGATTTCTCTGCCCTCATAGTGTCACTTTTATGTCATCTGGCCTCCTTAGAAGTTGATCCAAAAAGCAAAGTTCATTTCAGTTTTTTCAACATACTTCAGCACCCTGTCAGTAAACAAGCAGTTTGAAGCATCCACTGCTACAAGCAAAATCCAGGCTTGAGGATAAGGATTGAATGAATAGTCACAAGTGGCTGGGGAAGACAGAAATCTGCAGACTTTATCCAAAGTGGCACATCTATTGGGACCAGCATATAAAGTGCTTGTTCCCTGCATCAGACTGAAACTTGCTTGCAACACACTGCCATCACAAAATAATCAGAAAATAATCACTGGAAGTTACTCTCTTATCTCTGGGCCTGTTCATTTTGAGATATAATCTCATCTTCACACTACTGGATAATTGTATGTGTTTTGTAATTTCTAACTGTAAAAGTATCATAAAAGGTATGTTCAGATACCATAAAACATTGTTCTAGTAGAGGGGTTTTCTTCTGTACAAACTTGAAACAGAGTATTTATATCCACCCAAAATGGTGCAACTCACTCTTGTGTTGATCAAGCAAAACTATCAATTTGAAAGAAAAATAATGAAAAGTGTATGGTTTCTGAAATAGTTTCCTCATATAAGGACTTTCTGTGGGCTTGAGAAATTATCAAAGCTACTTTCAAAGATAATTATCAAAGGCTATTAATGATCTTACAAGGCCCTTCTAACTGAGTGGCAAACCCTGTTCTCATCAACTCTGTGGAGAGAACAAGTCTTTACCTTCTCTTCTGAACTTCATTTCCCTTCTTTAAGCCACAGTTAAATAACACAAAAAGCACATCCAAGCTGACATCTCAGATTGCAGTCTAGATGGAAGGATTTACTAGATGGGTGAAAAAGTGGCTGGATTGTCAAATTCAAAAGGTACTGGTTAATGATTTGTACAGCTGGAGCAGCACTGTCTGTTCTGGAACAGGTCTGTTCTGGAACCTCTCCTGTTTAACATCATTGTCAATGACCTGGAAGAGGAGATGGAGTGCACTCTCATTGAATTTCCAGACAGCATCAAGCTGGCCTCAGTATTAAGCTCTGGAGTACGTCATTAGAGACTGGCCTTCAGCTGGACTTTATGCTGCTGATCACTATCCTCTGGGCCTGGCAGTTCATCCAGCATTCAGACCACCTTAATGTACACTTATCTACTCCACACTTCATCAGCTTGTCAGTGAAAACATTATGGGAAACAGCAGAAAAGCCTTACTGAAATAAAAATCTACTGCTCTCCAGCAAGCCATCCACCTAGCCAGTCACTACATTCTAAAAGGCAATCAGGTTGGTATGGCATGATTTTGCATTTGTAAATCCATACTGACTACTTTCTGTTACCTTCTTGTCTTTCATCTCTTGGAAATGTTTTCCAGGATTAATTTTTCTATCACCTTCCTAGGCATCGAGGTGAGGCTGTTCATCCTGGAGTTCCGTGGATCCTCTTTCTTGGCTTTCTTGAAGATAGGAGTGACATTTTCCCATTTTCAGACCTCAGAAACCTCCCCTGCTCACCATGTTCTCTCAAACACAGTAAAGACTGGTCTCACAGTGACATCAACCAGCATTCCTGTGAATGTCTCTTCTGTTACGTTCCATGGACTTGTGTATGTCCAGTTTATTTATATGTTCCCTAATGTGAACTTCCTAAAACGAGGGTAATTCTTCATTGCTCAAAAGTTTCCTAATTTCAGGGCCTAAGATTCCTGAAGCTAGTCTTACCACTAAGGACTGAGACAAAGAAGACATTGAGTATCTTGGCATTTTCTGTCTCCTTTGTCACCAGCTCCCCTACCCCATTCGGGATCTAGTCCACACTTTTCCCAGTCTTCCTTTTGCTGCAGAGGCACCTGAAGAAGCCTTTGTTGTTGTCCTTCATGTCTCTCACCACAGCTTCAGCTTCAGATGGCCTTCAGCTTACCTCACCTCATCCCTCCATGCTTGGACAATGTTTCTATATTCCTCCTGGGTCATCTGTCCTTTTTTCTATGTCTTGTATGCTTCCTTTTTACATCTGACTTTTAGTTTTCTGTTCATCCACACAGGCGTCCTGCCACCTTTGCTTGACTTTCAGCTCATCCGGACAGGCCATTTCCGAGCTTGAAGGAGGTGATCCTTGAAAATCAAACAGTTGTCCTGGCCCTCTCTTCTCTCTAAGGATATGTCCCATGGGATTCCTGCTGTCAGTGCTGTAGTACATCCCCCTTCTAGGATTTTAGTTGCCCTACTCCCTTCTCTCAGGATGCTGAATTGCACCATCTCATGGTCACTGCAGCCAAGGCTGCCCTCAACTTATGATCCTGGCCATTCTCTTCAAGATTCAAAATGTGCAAACACCTAAATCAGAGTAAGTGAATCAACATGCTTTCCTTCCCTCCTTCAGCACAAAAAAGGTGTTTAGAAAATAAAGGAGGGTTGTATTCTTTAATTCTAACATCTCTTCTCATGCTAAAGAACACTTTAATTCATAAGTAGTGCTTCAGGGGTAAAGCAAGCTGAATGAGATTCCAGGTTGCTTCAATGAATAAATAACATGGATAAATGTGAGCCGTTATTTACTTTCATGGATTAGGTTGCATGACAGTATGCAAAATGTGATGTACTCGTGATATTCCTTTCTAAAGCAAAAAAGTATCATATTTACTATTTTAACTAGGGGCTATGTAGAACATACATGTATTTGCAAAGGTAAATGTGGTGTTTAGTTGCTTTGAAAAATGTAAAGCAATATTAAAATAATATTTTCTATATTACTTTCCATTGCTTTTTTAAGATACCCAAACAGCCTATTTGCTTCCTTAACCAACGGCTGCCCAAAGTGTGCATGAGCAACTAAAAAAAGCATATAAGGACTCTGGATGGCTTAAAATGATAGAGCATGCTACTAAAATATTCTGATGACTTTATTCAGCTGAATGTTATTTGGGAAAACTTTAACTGCCTTTCCTACACTCTGTGGGAACAACACAATAACTCTCTCAGATTAGCCTATGCTTTCAAACCCTTTGGTAAATGAGGTATATAAATTATTTTTACTTGATTGCGGATTTCATCTTTAAATTCAGGAGTAGTCAGCTGTTAGTGCATTGCTTGGATATGCTTTGGCAGAGCTATTTACTTAACTCTCATTACATTCCATTTTGCCTTTTTCTTTCAGATACACCCCAAAGACAAGAAGGCAGCTGGCTGCAAGCCTGATAAATTATCAGAGATCCTTTACCTTTTCTGTTCTCTTCCCTTTTGAAGATCCATTTTAAGTGCTCTTAAGCAGGTCATATGGGTCAGAGTTTCATACTTTGTCACATGACGTGTTTCTGCCCTCAGATTACTATATGTCCAGTCACATTACATGTGCATGTTATGTCTCCTGAAAAGTATCTGTGAATATTGCATGTCATGATAGGTTGAGCACATATAGAGACATATGATAGACTTGCATTCTGTTACATTATAGAACAAGGAATTGAGTAAAATGAATTCTTTCTTCGTAGTACATGTGACTTTCATTGACAGAGTTTGTGCCCCACTGACTTAGCACAGCGTTGATAAAGTTTGTTTGCAAAATCTATGTATTACTTTGAACTACAGATCTTGCTCAAAATGAAAACTCAAAGCACAGTCAACCATTACAAATTTCATGACCCTGTGAATGGTTGGGATGAATTCTGTAAAGTCATTTCTGACAAGAAAAAGCTGAAAACTCAGTATCATCAACAGAAAAAAAGTCAGAAAACTAAGACATTAAAATATGAAATTAAGAACAAAATAAGTGATATTTAATATAGTGACAAGAAACATATGAAAAAGTGTATTTGTAAGAATGCTGGAAATCTGATTAATAGATAGAGACAGAGGAATGGGAATATCTATCCTTAAATGATCAAATCAGCATGATAGGGATATCGGACACTTGGCCAGAAGAGGAGTGACTAGTTCAAGAAACTAATCAATGCAATAAATAATACTAATAATTCCTTCCAATTCATCAGGAGCCAAAAGCCTGTCAGACATTCTGTAGATCCAGCTGTTGACCAGGGTAAAAAGGTAGTACTCAGATGTGTCACTGATATTGCAGAGAAGCAAAATGAATTCTTTATTTTGGTGTCCACTGTCAAATAAACACCTTTAGTAAACCTTTTTGAGCAGGAGTTGGCAGATTGCCTGAAGTAACTATTGAAGAGATTATGGTGTAAAAAAACAAAATGAATGCTATCAAACTCCCAGGTCTACATATACTACACACACAATTTTTTTTAAAAATTCAGAATTAAAATAGTTGAATAGCTATGGGTAGCCTTCTACTTTACACTTTTTTGCTACCTAAAGATTGGAGGGTAGCCAATATGATATCAGTCTTTAAAAAAGGATTATGGGGATCTGGGAAACGATAAGCCTGTAGTCTTGGTATCAGTGACAGGAGGATTAGTAGCAATTATAAAAACAAGGTAAGATTAGAATGATTGAACACATTGGTGAACACAGACTACTTTTTTCAAACAGTAAGTGAAAGGATGTTCTGTTTTCCAAATGTTATTTCTTGGTGAAAACAGTTGTGATATAACTTTTTATTTCAGACTTCCAGGCCTGAATATTAAGTCTTGATTTTAAATTCTGAGCTTATGTAGCTGGTAGAATTCTTTCATTATTTGAGAATGTATTCTTTACCAGCGATTATTTTCTTTATTCATTAAATCTTTATCTCTAGCATCATAGGAATCTTCAGAACCTTCAGAAACCTTACAATTTCTAGTTCTTCTGAGTCTTCCTTTTTCTTCTTTCTTCAGTGATAGACTTCGCATTTGAACACAAGTGAAGGAAGATACCAGTGACAAACTAAAAAAAATAATCTATCTCTGTGCCAAATCATGTCAATATCGAACAGTCTGTCTCTCCTATCTTTCCTGTCATCATCCAGAACCTGTACTTCCTGCAATACTTTATGGCAGGACTATGCTCATCATTCACTAAAGACTTAGGTATATTACCTTTCTTCTTCCTTCTGTGTTTTTCTGAATTGATAACAGAATTCAAGTTAAAACAGAGCAAGTATTCTTTTTAAGTTAGTAAAGCAGAGAAGTATAATTGCTGTCAAATTTCTAGAGGGCACTAGAAAGAACTTCTCTACAGAGGATAGAAAATGGAGAGCTGATTTACATTTTTTCTAACTAGAACATTTACATGCAGGTATCTACATGCATGCATTGCCAAATACATCGTAAACTGAATAATGCTTCACAGGGTGATGTGGCATTTATCCACAGGAATGATACTAATAATGTTTATTAAACAAAATAGACAAAAGGAGGTTTGGACATTGTGAGATCTGAGGTCCAAAATACATACAAACTGCATTACACATAGCATACACATAATTACACAGTACATTATTATCTGAAAGATGTATAATTTAAAAGATGCACTAATATAATTTCTCCAAGTATTTGTCCAGAACTGTGTTAACCAAATAAAAGATATAAAAGCTGCATCCTTTACACCTTGGAGAAAACATATAAAACTGATCAATGACTATGTCAAACAATTGCTAAATGATGGCAACATAAAATGGAAGAAAGTGCATATCAATCCATGGATTTAATATCTATAAGAGATACTATTGTGTATTGAGTGGACACCTAAAGCAGAATAATGACAATGTACCTTGAAATCTCAGATGTTTATCCTTTACCAACTTTATTTCAGTAAGGAAAAGAAAAGTGTATGCACTTTCTGCTAATGGCAGTGCTAGCATAATTGTGATTAATGAAGCTAGTGAATAATTGATGAACATGACCTAAAAAGTAACCTGCTAGGATCTAGACCATGCATTTTTGTCACTTAGTCTGTGACAAATTTAGAAAGTGACACACCAAAACACTGGACTTCAGAGAAGTAAGTAAACTAGAAAGGAAAAAAAAAATCTATTCCTTTTTGAGTTATTCAAGCTCTAGTAGTTTACTTCACTGTTTATAAATACAACCTTATCATTTTATTTGGTTGTATATAACAAAAACAAAAGTTGAAGTAAGCAAGACATAAATATCTATTGGTATGAGCAGGTATGAAGATTTTAATGCTTTTAGCTAGACTGCTAACAAGACAGCATGCAGTTGCCTACTGGATAGGGAAATGCAACTCGAGTTTGCACACTGTCATGCAAGTGCAATTGTGCATAGCTTCCTGCAATGCTACAAGAAGAAAAGAGAGGTAACTGTCAAGCACCAAAACATAACAAAGCAATCACCCAACACAACTAATTGCTTCAAAACTAACAGGTCATTAAATAATTTATAGACCTGCGCTGTAATATTGAGTCTAGAGATCAGACAAACAGAATTCATACATAAGCAATCAAAGAGAAGGTTTCCAGGTTTTAATAGTCATTACTATACTGAAATCAGAAATTTTTATAATAATTTGGAGAAATTTAATAATGCATGTTACCTTGGATTCTTACAAAACTGTGAAATCCAGTCTGTCTATACACTGCAATAGACATAATACAACTTGTATGAGCCACTACCTGTAATCAAAGGTTCAATCAGCTATGAAAACCCAGGAGTGCAAGAAAGGAAGGAAGGAAATAAATGAAGAAAGATGAATGACTGGAGAAAACAAACAAAATTTTATATTTATTGCAGAAAATAAAATGTTTACTGTTGGTCATGGTTTCAACAACAACATGGGCAAATTTAGATTTATTTATTGGTTTTCCTTGCCTTAGAATTATTTACTTTCTTTTAAAATTCATAGCTTTGTGGAACTCCATAAACTAACTAGATCATATTGATGGTGATATGCTAATGCTGCAACTCTGGCAGTATATTGTAGATATAAGACAATGTAAGAACATAAAGATAATAGCAGTATTACCTCATGGTATTTCAAAATCTTTTTTTGTTTTAAAGCAGAAAGGAAAGGAAATAAAAGTTGATATTGAAAAATATCTTCCAGGACTAGTTACATCTTGTAATTGACAAATGACAATTTTAAAATAGGTAAAGAAATTGATTGGAATGCTGAAAGATAAAAATGAGGAAGATGAATAGGAGTAAGCTCTTTTATGAAAGGTAAATGAAGTATTTTCTAGTTAAGATACTGATATGTAACACTGTTTAAATCTCAATGAAATAAGCTAATTCTCAACAGAGAAAAATAATGACTTTGAAAAGAGAATTTAGGGCAGAAATAATTTTGATCAAAGGAGTTCCTGACAACTGCCAAGGAGTAATATAAGGTGTTCCCTAAAAATATTGCTTCAAAACAACTTTGTGAAACTACCAAATAACAATGGAGATTAAAAAATTCTAATCTACAAAATTAAAATTTGTTAAAACACTTGGCTATATACAGATACCTACCACAAATCTATATGCTCTGTGGACGCAAGTCATCTTCATAGGTCTGGCATATACCAAGTACTGATCTTGATCTACTGCTCTGCTGGGCTTGATCAGAGAGAACCTAAGCTCCCTTGAAATTAATTACTGTCACTACACATACTAAAACCAACAGTGTATAGTAGATTCACATTCAAGGTTTAATAAAAAGCAGCAACTGTCTTCCAAGAAAGGCTATTAAACTTACAGAGGATGAGATTATTCCATTTAATGGAATCAGTTTAATGGAATTAATAATGGAGTCATATTCCATTTGGAGGCTGTTGACAGGATTTATACTAGAGCCTGTCAGATTTAATATCCATGGAGGAGACCATGGAGTGAATCTTAGTCAAGTTTGAAGACAAGACTGCACTGTGAATGCAGCTGATAAGCTCAAGTGCAGGGCTGGCATTTGGAGGCAAGTAGAGAGATTGAAGGAATGGGTGATGGGAACCACAGGAATTCAGCAAAGACAAATTCAAAAGTCCTTTGCTAAGGATGGACTAACCTTCTGCAGAAGTACAGGCTGGGGACAGGTGGGTTGGTGGGCACCTCTGCGGAAAAGGCCCTGGGGGTCTTACAGGAGCAGTGAGCCGAACATGAGCCAACAGTGCACCCTAGCAGCAGGGATGGCCAACAGTGTCCACAGCTGTATTCATAGGAGCAGAGACAACAGGTTGGGGAAGGGATCACTCAGCACTCATGAGATCATATCTATGAGTTCAATTTTGGGCACCCCTATACAGGGAATTTATCAATAACCTGGGGCAGTTTTAAGGACGTGCCACAAGAATGGTTGAGTTTGGAGCACTTGTCCTGTGAAAAGAGGCTGAGGGACTGGGCTTGTCCAGTCTGGAGAAAAGACTGCTTTGGGGAGATGTAACAACACACATCCAAAATATGTACCTAAGATTAGGTTATAAAAAAGACGGATCTAGACTCTTCACAGTGGCAAATTTAGAAAGTGACACACCAAAACATTGGACTTCAGAGAAGTAAGTAAACTAGAAAGGAAAAAAAAAAAAAATCTATTCCTTTTTGAGATATTCAAGCTCTAGTAGTTTACTTCACTGTTTATAAATACATGGCAGTGGAACCAGAGCCATTGGCAAATTTGATATAAGGAAAAACTTTTTTATAGTGAAGACAGTGAAGTAGTAAAACAGGGTCCTGGGAGAGGATATGAAGTCTCTGTCCTTAGAGATTTTCAAAGCCCAGCTGGATGAAGCCCAGAGATGTCTGTCTGACCTCAGAGCTGAGCCTGCAAGGAGCAGGAGGTTGGATTAGAGACCTCCTGATGTTTTCCCAGCTGAATTGTTCTATGGTTCTATGATTCTGTGATATTTCCTTATTAATGCCTGAAATATAGAGAATAGGCTAAACCATTGAAATCAACTAGATTACAACTCAGTTGAAATTAGCGAATGATGATTATCTCTGATGGGTTTGCACAAAGTTTTTACAGATAGAAAAACAGAACAAAGAATTTTCATCTCATTATTTGATTTCTTGATAGAGCCAGTTAAATTTTTTTTGTACTACTTAGTACACTTGATCAGAATTATTTGTAAAAAGTGATGTAGAGGTCCTGGTGCTGGAAAGATAAAAGTGTATTATGAAAATGTATTATTTTCAATGCCTGAGTTTTTCTCTATATGAGTTGAACTCAGCAGGGCACAATGCAGATTAGATTAAAGGTCCTAAGGAATTCCTAAGGACCTAAGATTAAAGGTCCTAAGGACAATCACAAAAGTAACTGGGAAGCACAAACTATCCCAGATGGAAATGTTGAATGGTGGAATAACAGTAGGAAAAAATTGTTTTCTCTTAGAGAAAGAGGTTATGATTTCATTTCTGACAAATCGAAGATTCCTACAGAACGATAAAAAATGATAGCCAAAACAGTAAATAATTTTGCTGGTTTGTTGTTTGGGTTTTTTTAAGAAAGAACTAGAATTCATTTCCTTTTTTGTCAATAATAGCTGTGATACCATGAAATAGGGGCCATCATAACTGTTATTGTCACCTGCAGAATAACAGTGGCAAAAAACACTGAAACCTATTATAGTATAGCTAACTGGAGCAAGGGGAGTGTCAGCCTTTTAACATCTATAGGCCTTGGAGAATGTACATGCACCACAAGATCAAAGATCACCTTATTTCTCTAATTTCCAACACTGGAAACACACAGAATATAGATTTCACTGAGTATGATGGGGTAAACAGAGCTAGCCACTTCAAATGATATTTCATACAGTAGTTAGCAGATTCTTTAAAAAAGAAACAAATAAAAAGCTTACTGTGTAAATACTGTAAGAGGTCTAAGTGTTATAAGAGAAAGCAAAGACATTTGGCTCAATGCCTCATTTTGCGTTTGACTTATGATATGAAAAAAAGATGTGATATATAAGCTAAATAAGCAAAATAAAGCTGTTAACTGCTAATTTCAAGCACCGAGGACAGTATGATTTAATGAAGAAATAAAGCTTTGAATGTGAGGGTTACTAGTATGATTCCAGTGCCAAGTTCTACTTTTGTTTACCATTATCATAGAATCATAGGATCATAGAATAGTTTGGGGTGGCAAGGACCTTTAAAGGTCTGCTAGTCCAACCCTCCTGCAATGAGCAGGGACATCTTCAACCAGATCAGGCTGCTCAGAGCCCTGTCCAATGTGACCTGGAATGTTTCCAGGCATGGGGCATCTACCACCACACTGGGCAACCTGTGCCAGTGTTTCACCACCCTCGTCACAAAAAAATTTCTTCCTCATATCTAGTCTAAATCTACACTCTTTTAATTTAAAACCATTACTCCTTGTCCTACTGCAACTGGCCCTGCTAAAATGTTTGTCCCCATCTTTCTTATAAGCCCCCTTTAAGTACTGAAAGGCTGCAATAAGTCTCCCTGGAGCCTTCTCTTCTCCAGGCTGAACAACCCCAACTCTTTCAGCCTTTCCTCACAGGAGAGGTGTTCCAGCCCTCTGATCATTTTTGTGGTGCTCCTCTGGACCCGCTCCAACAGGTCAATGTCTTTCCTGTGCTGAGGCTTCAGAGCTGAATGCAGTACTGCAGGTGAGGTTTTATGAGAGCAGAGTAGGGGAGCAGAATCACCTCCCTCGACCTGCTGGTCATGCTGCTTTTGATGCAGCCCAGGATACAATTGGCCTTCTGGGCTGCAAGTGCACATTGCTGGCTCATATGCAGCTTTTCATCCACCAGTACCCCCAAGCCCTTCTCGACAAGGCTGCTCTCAATCCCTTCATCCCCCAGCCTGTACTGATACTGGGGGTTGCCCTGACCCAGATGCAGGACCTTGCACTTGGTCTTGTTGAACCTTATGTGGTTCATATAGGCCCACTTCTCAAACTTGTCCAGGTCCCTCTGGATGGCATCCTGTCCCTCAGGTGTGTCAACTGCACCACTCAGCTTGGTGTTGTCTGCAAACCTGCTGAGGGTGCACTCGATCCACTGCCTGTGTCATAGATGAAGACATTAAACAGTACTGATCCCAATACAGACCCCTGAGGGACACGACTTGCCACTGATCTCCATCTGGACACTGAGCCGTTGACCACTGCCCTCCAGATGCAACCATCCAGCCAGTTCCTTATCCATCTAACAGTCCATCTATCAAATCCATATCTCTCCAATCTAGAGAGAAGGATGTTGTAGGGGACCATGTCAAAGGCCTTACAGAAGTCCACAGAGATGACATCCATAGCTCTTCCCTTGTCCACTGATGTAGTCACTCCATCACAGAAGGCCACTAGGTTGATCAGGCAGGACTTGCCCTTGGTGAAGCCATGCTGGCTGTCTTGAATCACCTCCCTGTCCTCCATGTGCCTTAGCATAGCTTCTAGGAGGACGTGTTCCATGATCTTCCCAGGCAGAGAGGTGAGCCTGAGACAGCAGTAGTTCCCAGGGTCCTCCTTTCTACCCTTTTTAAAAATGGGCGCAGTGTTTCCCTTTTTTCCAGTCACTGGGTACTTTACCTGACTGCCATGACTTTTCAAATATCATGGAGAGTGGCTTGGTAACTATGTCAGCCAATTCCTTCAGGACTCTGGGATGCATCTCATCAGGTCCCACAGACTTATGTGTGTTTGGGTTCCTCAGGTGGTCATGAACCTCATCTTCTCTTACAGTGGGAGGGACTTTGCTCCCCCAGTCCCTGTCTTGTGGTCCGTTCACTCAAGAGGAGTGCCAGTGAAGACTGAGGCAAAGAAGTTGTGGAGTACTTTAGCCTTCTCCTCGTCTGTTGTTACCAGTTTGCCAGTCTTGATCATCAAGGTGGGTATGCTTTCTTTGACCTTCCTTTTCTGGCTGACATACCTGTAGAAGCCCTTCTTATTATTCTTTGCATCCCTTGCCAAGTTCCATCTCCAGCTGCACCTTGGCCTTCCTGACCCCATCCCTACACAACCAGGCAGCTTCTCTATACTCTTCCCAGGATACCTGCCCCTGCTACCACTGCCTGTGCATTTCCTTCTTGCCCTTTAGTTTGACCAGTAGGTCCCGACTCATTCAGGCCAGTCTCTTGCCTTCCCTTCCTGATTTCTTACACCTGGGGACTGAGATCTCTTGAGCTCTATGGAAAGCGTCCTTAAACATCTGCCAGCTCTGTTCTGCTTCCTTGTTGCCAAAGGCAGTCTTCCAGGGATTCCTATTGACTAACTCCTTCAATAGCTGGAAGTTTGCCTTCCTAAAATTCAGGGTCCTGACTTTACTCTTCACCTGACCAATATCCTTCAAGACTGTGAACTCCACCAGTGCATGATCACTGCAGCCCACGCTGCCTCCAATCTTGACGTCACCAATTAGCTCACTTGCATTGGTGACCATTAGGTTCAGTAACACATCCCCTCTGGTAGGGCTGTCTATCACTTGGCTTAAAAAATCATCTTCAATGCACTCCAGGAGTCTCCTGGATTGTCTACTGCTTGCTGTACTACTTTTCCAGAAGATTTCGGGGTGTTTGAAGTCCCCCAGCAGGATGGGATCCTGCGAGTGCGATGCGTCCTACAGCTGGAGTAATAAGACCTTGTCAATAGGCTCCACTTGATCAGGCAGCCTGTAGTAAACGCCAGCCACAAGGTTTTCTTTGTTGCCTCAGTCTCTAATTCTTACCCATAAGCTTTCAGCGTGCTCATGGCTATTCTTCAGAGACAGCTCTTTAAAATCTATCCATTTCCTGATGTAGAGGGCAACCCCTCCACCCCTCCTTCCTCGCCTGTCCCTTCTGAACAGCCTGTAGCCATCGATAGCCGCACTTCAGTCATGGGATTCATCCCACCAAGTTTCAGTAATGGCAATTAGGTCATAGCTTTCTAGCAGCACGGTGGCTTCCAATTCTTGTTTGTTGCCCATGCTGTGCGCATTTGTGAAGAGGCACTTCAGCTGGACTCTTGACCATGTCACCTTCTTAGACGAACACACCTTAATGCCTTTAAGGTATTTCCCCAGTGTTTCCCTGTTGGCTGCTATTACCTCGGGAGCCCCTGGTTCATCTCCGTAAGGCTTTAGGTGTGCTCCAGTGTACCCAGCATGTCTCAGAGCAACAGGCTGAGGGCCCTTGCTAGTACCCCGTCCCTCTAACCTTGGCGTGTTGTCCCACAGCTTGTTATTAGCAAGCCTGATATTATCCCCCTCCCCCTTCAAGTCTAGTTTAAAGCTGTGTCAATAAGCCCCACTAGCTCATGAGCAAAGTCCCTCTTTCCCCTTTCAGAAAGGTGAATCTCATCTGATGCCAGGATGCCTGGTGCCATGTAGTCCATCCCATTATTGAAAACCCCCAAATTGTGGCAGAGACACTGGCTACAGAGCCATGTTTTAATAGACTGGGTTTGTCTCTTTCTTCCAATGTCACTGTCCGCAACTGGAAGGGTAGAGGGAAAAAATACCTGTGTCCCAGATCCCCTTACCAACCATCCCAATGCCTAAAGTCTCTTTTGATTGCCCTTGGATTATGCGTTGTGGCTTCATCGCCACCCACATGGAAGAGCAATAATGGGTAATAGTCAGAGGGCCATACCAGGTTAGGAAGTTTCCTAGTGATGTCCTTAACCCAGGCCCCAGGGAGTCATTAACCTTAGTAATTTTATTCTATAGGAGTCAACTTTCAGCTGGTAATTAATCAGTTAGAATAATCAGTCCACATTGTGAGAATGTAGACAAGTATGCCTATATGGATAACTATGTATTCAGAGCCATAGACACACATTTTTAAGATTTAGCTTAGCGTAAGTATTGCAGAAATGCCATCATCACTTTCTGCACTCTGGATTTATTTCACTTATCCTTTTCACCTACCCACCTATATATGCATTTCACCTATTCTATCACCTTTCACCTTTGATATCCTTTGATAACTATCTAAAGGTATCAAAATTAGCAGTTTAGCTACTATAAGGTCTCCCTGAGGTCAGTAAAAAAGATAAGTATTTCCAGAGGATGATAAATATATAGATATATATATAGATATATATAAAAATTTTGCCTGGGTGAGCCTGATTTTCCACAGCTTCTATTCATATATGACTTTCAATATTCTGTCAGGCTGTTTATCATATCTGTTCACTAGCTTTCTGTATATACATAGACTATGCTTAAGATTTTTTGTCTATATTTAGACATAGTGATCGATCCAATATTTGGAGAATGAAAAGGGTAGCATCGACTTCAATCTTATACAGATGATGAATGACCACACACCACTCTAGACTGATGAATGACCACACATTCAGTAGAAAGAAGCGCAAGATGGTTTAGCAGCTACCTTATAATGGAAGGACAAAATGGATCCTCTTATCTGTACATAGCATTAAAAAAATAAATAAATCATAATTTGCTATTTCAAATACATGTGAAATTGAAAATTCTGGTTCAGAATAATGTGACACAGTTTGTCTTTGATAATGTTAAAATTCCCACAAGTAGTATATGTAATACAGTATATTGTAAGGAGCAAATACTCAAAAAAATAAGCCCAGGTTTATAATAAAAATATTTTACTGCCATACCTATGACACCCTTGTCTGTAAACAAAGGGGCTTTGATAAAGAATGTAAATGAAGTAATTCATATGGAGAAAAAGCTTTTTCTTGTTTGAATGGATACTACATGTTGACTATGAAACAAACCCCAACTATCAGCTAAAAGCATCTTTTGACGTAACTGTCATCCACAGTAGAAATTAAAAATTCTACAGTGAATAGAAGCTCTAAGTGTGCAAACAGTTTATTTATGTGGAGGAAGAAATGACAGAGATAGCCAGGACATAGATATATGTACTGACTTTTTGTAGTCACATTTCAGTGAATTCACTCCCATATTTTGCACATGGAGCAGCAACAATATTATCCAAAATATTTCTGAGAAAGAAAATTCTCGTGTCAAGCTTCTCTTATTTCCACATCACAACATAACTTATAATGCTGTCAGTTAATTTCACTGCATAATTTCACAACAGGACTTCCCAACTTGTAGGTTAAAATCCTTAGAAATAGGTGCATGAAGTTAGACACCAAATAAGTCTTAGTTTCAAAAATGCTGGGATACTCCCACAGCTTGTATTAGGAGCAATAGTGAATTTTACATGCCTTAAGAGATACTTCTGTGTTAAGGGAATTTTATTTCTACAGAGAGATAGCTAGCAGTTGATTAAACCCTGAAGCAAGAAAGCTTGGTGGGGTTTTCTGTTTGTTTGTTTGTTTGGGGTTTTTTTTTGTACATTACATAACTGTAGAGTTTATTATCCTTAAAATATTATCTATTATAAAAATCTAGTCCTTTGAGTTCTGCTAGGCTTTTGGCACCTTTAATATCACAGTAATAAATCAGAAGATGTATTTGTCAAAGAATCAAACATGAAGAATCAAAAGACATCCGTATTAGAGTGCCTGTACACAATGTTAGAAGGATGAGAAACAAGCAAAGAGAACTGAAAAAAAAAAATGCCACTAAATAATGGTGGCTGTGATCTTGTGGGCATAATTGAAGCCTGGTGAGAAGATTCTTATAACTGGGATGTCAATAGAGATTAGTACAATCTATATAAAAGAAAGGTGGAAAGGTATAGTTATGGTGCAAATAAAAAATATTTACAATCCCAGCAAGATACCGATTAGTAGTGATAAGTGCCAGGGTAAATTTTTATGAACTGGGATACAAAGACTGTAAGGAAAAAGAAATGACAGTGTGTGATTGATACAGATGATAATGTTGGGAAGAAAAAGAAAACAAGGTCAGTTCAAACTAACTTTGCCATGCTCAGAAACCCAGAATACTTTTGATACTTGAAAAAAACTACATTTTTGTTGGGGAATAAATATGGAAAACCATGAAACATGTAATAAACTATAATACTGGATTTTTATAAAATAAAAATAAAATAAATCTTGCATTCTTCTTTTAGAAGGAAACAGAATTTAATGTGTGCCCATCATTCAAGCATAGGAAACTTCCCAGTTAAAGTGAAAATTAATGGTACCGTTAAGAATTCAAGTTTTAATTAAGAAATATAAACCACAAAGACTGTTAGGAAATAATATTAAAATCCACCAGAGTTGAACACGATACAATTAAAATATAAGTAAAAATAGATGCTTTCAAAGAAGAATATAAGGAACAGGGGTTGGTTAATGTGATTTCAGAAATGGATTCTCACTGATTTTGATTAAAAAGAAAAATAAGCATTTTGAAAAACACAAAACAATACAGAACCATACTGCTAGAAAAGATTTCAGCATATCATCTGAGTTTGTTTGTTTTCTTTTTTAATAAAATGTTTGCTACACTTCTGAATTTTAAATAGAAAGAAAACACAATTAACATTTTTATTTAGCTTTTGTACAGTCTAGACTACCTTCCCTGAATCAGTTTCTTTGACAAAGAATGTATCTTGGGGGAAAAAAAAATTCCATCCATGTTTTAAAAATTCCACAGCATAACCTGACAAGTTATTCTGATAATTTCCTACCTAATGTGGTTAAATATTATTCCTAGCCACTGCTTTCTAAGATAGAATTCTTTGTCATGCAAGTACAGTCTGCCTTCTTCATTTAGAAATACTGAAATTACCATTTGCCTCCATATTGTTTTCTTGTGACCAATTTATGAAAAGGTCCAAAATCATTAAAATCATGGGGTTAGTCTTTGAACAGTGATCTGTTTTTCATTCATCACTTCACAGAGCCTTAATATCAGTATGCATTCTAAAGTAATAATTTTGTATTTCCTTCAGGTTATTGAAAATTATATGAATTACAAATGTTGAAATGCAGTCATTTTCAATCACTTCTGGAGAAATGATAGCATTGATGATATTTTTTAATGAAAACTTGGTCTGCTTTGTCATGGAAAAAAAAGAATTACACTGTAAAATGTTTAAATCAATACATATTAGTGTCCTAATTAGATCAGATAAGTAGTTGAGTAAAACAGAAAAAACATTGTAAGCATATATATGTATCAGAATTTTTTTCAGAGGAAATGATCATTTATCTAACAAAAGATGAAAAGGAAAAATTGATTTGTGAAAAATATTACTTGCTTTTAGTAAAAAAAAAAAAAAACAACAGAAAGAAATCACCTCAGCATGTAGGCAACCATAAAATGAAATTGCTTAATATTTGAGATTCTACTCAGCTAACTTTGTTATCATTTTTCCAGTGGTCATCCAGCTTGGGAAATGCATTCTGAGCAGGCTGCTACAAAATGAAAGGCAAATCCCCCAAAGAACAGAAGTGCTCTCAATGACTTTGAAGAAAAGGAATCATGTTAATTTTGATCATTTAATAGCTAGTATGTATTCCTAAAATGCAATTGTTTTACTCCTTAAAATGAAGTGCATTTGATGATACAAGGAATGAGTAAGTTTGCAGTTCCTCTGGCTTACTTCCTCACATGAGCCAGCTAATATTAATAATGATAAAAACAAAGAAAGCAAAATATATTCAATTTTTCATCTGTCCTTTTCCTAGAAATGCTTTTTTTCTGGTGAGTTGTCTTTTTCAAACTAGATAGAAGACAATGGACTTTCGGTAATCTTAAAGTTTTTCAGTAGGAAGATGATATGTGGTTTTAACCACCATAAAAAACCTGTCCTTTGATGTATGACTAAATATTTTTCCCTATGATCTTCCATCAGAAAAAAGTGAGTTTTGCACCTACTATATGCTCTATCTTTATGCAGGCTCATGTCTGCTGTCATATTCTGAACAATTGTGAGTATAGATTATATGGTCATAAACTGTAACTTTGCTGAAGTAATTTAGATAAGACAGCCAAGAGTGTCCCATAGAAATAAATTCTGATTGAAACTGAAAAGCAAAAGAAATTATTAGGTGTTTCAGTAGACATATCAACTAGTGATATTAGAAGTAAAAAGGTTTAAATTCAAAGCTATTAATAGAAGAAATAATCCAGGTATGCTGATATTGCCTGTAAAAATTAGCAGGTAAAGAAATCCCCATTTCTTTAAGTAGAAACTTTTTTTTTTTAATGGGACATTTCAAAACAAAACAATGTAGCAATTTCCTTACAACTTTGCCCATATCTAGAATTACACAAATTGAATCATTTCCATGTATGAAATAAGCTATTTCAGAACTCCTTTGAATATTATTTCAGTTATAGTGTGAGTTTTGACAATATAGTTCAACTAAGTATGCTTATTAACCAAGAAATTAAAAATAATCTTAGAGTGGTCTAAAGAAAATTAGCTGTATTTAGTTGACAATACTTTATTATATAAGAACATAAAATAAAACAAACAGTTCTGGATTATCCTGACCTTTTGAGAGGAATCACTAGGAGGCTACTGACTGAAATCACAGTGAAAGATTATGGTGCCATGTAGCAGCCAATCTTTCTGTAGGCATTTCAAAATCTCACTTGGTCTTTAAATAAAAGCTTTTTGGGCACCTGCATGGCTGACTTTGACAGGTTAAAATCTTATCCTACCAGTCTTTTTTGAGTACTTTGTCCTTTTTTTTTTGGAAATCACTACATCTACCATCCATTTTTCCACTGACTTAATTTTTTATTTTTTAATTTTTAATTTATTTGTTGATTACTATTTCCCATTATATCTACAGTCCAGTCATAAATTAACTAAATAAAATCAAACTCCTTTTTACTTTCTATGTGATAGCTGACTATATGATATGTATGCTTTGACTTGCATACCCTTTGTCTTTTTTTCTCGTGAGTTTTTGCAAATAATATGAATATACATTTCAAGACAAGAACGACAAATTCTTTATTTAAGGACTAGTATATATGAAACATTTATATTTTGTAATGGTGACTATGTAAAAGATTTCTTCTCACTATAAAGGTAAGTGACTTCTGAGCTGAACTCAGAACCAGAAGAGGAAACTTGAAACAATTTACTGTACCTATTTCAAGCCAGTTTGCCAATTGCTAACTGGAGAAACACAGACCCTCAGAAGATCCAGAGAAATACTTTTAAACAGCCAGACACTTGTAAATGTGGATTTCAATGATAACAGGAATTATTTTTTAAATAAGCCAGGCAACTATGGGACATGGTCCACTATGTCCTGCAGTTAAATTTCAATGACTGCCCCAGCAAGACTCCCTTTGTAATATCAGGTCTTTTAAATTGTCACAATTATTTGACAGCCACTGGAAGATGAAATCTATGCATAGATCTGAAAAATTACTGAATTTGATACATCCTGGTTTATTGCCAAAGGCTTCAATTTGAAAAATTATATTTTCACTGCAATTTGTTTTTCATTTTGTCTGCTTTCCATTCAAGTCTACTGCTACAATAAAAGAATCAGATTTCTTTTCCCCAGTTTATAAAAATAAACCCTTAATCATGTTGAATCACTGTATATTTGATCATGACCATGTCATATCATTAGGCATCTTCTTTTGAGTTATGTGAATTTTGATTGTGTTTGATTATCTATTGAAAATGTTCACTAATAGAATTAATAGGGCTTTCAATGCTAAAAAAAAAAGTCTGGAAAGGCTGCTATTCAGTTGATTTTATTGCTACTGGAGTATTTGAGTGACAAGTGAAACTTTCCTACCCACTGAATGATAGGATCATTTCTACGGACATAAAATATTTTCTTAAGTATATTGCAACCAGGGAAAAAATGTCAAAGAGTATTTGTCATCTATCCTATGAATTATTAAATGCTATCTCCCTCCCTGCAAACAGATGGCAGGCAGCCATTGTGGATGGCGGGAGTCTCTAAAATGGCAGATGAGAATTGCTCTAGTAGAGGAAAATAATGTTTCATAAAGGTCTGTTTTTAAAGGCAACTCTTGGCAGAAATATTAACAGGGTAACTGATGAGTGACCAAGTAAGTCAGAAAAATGGAAGCATATTATCACAAATATTTAGGGGAAAAAAAGGGGAGCATTTTATGGGCTGTGGTAGCTAAAGACAGGAAAAGGGTAGAAGCATGAACTGAGTGCAGAGCCTGTATGTCTGTAACTTTAAGACTACATGGTACCTTTAGCCTGTCAAAGAATCACCCTAGGCAATGCCTATAAGGGTAAGTAATTCAGCTCAATAGAAACAGACCCGAAGACTGAAATGATTGCTTCTAAGGTCCTTACATCTACACAGCTTTTAGTTTAGTGTTTTCACATCAAACTAGATATAGTCTGATTGGTAGGACTGAACATCCCTCAAACACTTAGCCAAAGATGTTCAAAAGTCCAGGCATTGATTCAAAGGTCCTTTTTCTCCATTAGGATGAGGAGCACATTTTGTATGTATTTGGAGAAGAGCTTGCAGTTGCATTTCCTCCAAAAGGAATCTAATTCATATGTACCAAAACTTTTCCATGAATTGAACATGGCAAGTGGGGACAATCCGTGGATTTATTACAAAACTGGGCCAAAATATTCAGACATATCCCTGGGCTGCTTCTAAAATCAGTGGAGAAATGAAACAAAAAATAGTATAAAATAATCTATAACTTTCCTTGGATGACCCTATTTCATTCTACTGTCCCCAGAGGGACTGTACAGAGACATTGTACCTTTCCTCCCTTACCACTTCTAGCCCCTCTCTTCTGTCTCATCTCCTTCACTATGAAATTTCAGCTGTAGATGATAGTGATTAAATAACCACCTACAATGTTCTGTTATGGTTTATGATGTCATTAGAACTCCTCAGCAGAACTGATTGATTACTTAGCATTGCCAACCATTTTTTAAGGGTGATACCTCTGAAAATAAGTCAGGTTTATTTCAACTGCTGCTAGATGATAGACACTTATGTTTCATTTTATGAGTTTTAATACATGCAATACCATGCTTTCACATTATTCTGTGAATTAGTTCATATTTCTTTTCTGTTAAAGAATACATTACAGTAACTCAACAAACCCTGAGCTACAAACTATTCCTGAAATCAGTGAGATTTAAAAACCTGAAGTTCTTTGTGCTGTTGATTAATAAAGACAATTTTAAGATAGACTTAAGCATTGTCTTAGTGTCTTGCAAAATAATATTCCATTAAATAAATTAGACATTCCTGAGTTCAGAATCTGTTCATATGAGTTTAAAGTATAAACGTGTTACACAATATGGCAAGTTAGTTTTAGGATGCAAGATAAGAGAAAAAGATTTAGTTTCAGAAGTGTTCTGGTAAGTTACACTTTTGTTAGTAAATCTAAGTCATACAGCTGAAGTACTTCTTGGAGTGTGAAAAGCGATAACCAGGAATGTAAGTATTTGGGTTATATTAAATAAGTATATATAAAATTAAACTTCTGCCTCTTCAGGTTAATTCTCTCTGCTCTTATAAAACAGATGACATACTTGGAAATACTTGTTGATGGTTGCTTTGGGTTTGTGTGGCAGGGTTTCAGTAGCGGGGGAGGGGCCACAGGGCCAGCTCCTGCTGGAAGCT